>NC_067398.1:5175388-5522471 GCF_016432865.1 Antechinus flavipes
ACTCAGACACCCTTTAGTTCAGTCCCTCATCATCTCTCACCTGACCCATACCAACAACCCCCTCCTTGGTCTCCTTCCCCCAAGCGTCTCCCACTCCAGGCCATTCTTTACAATGGCATCTTGACCCCATCACTCCCCTTCTCCAGCCAATTTCCCTTCACTGAATGTTATTCTTTCCATTATAATCCAGGCAATTTCCCCTTCCCCCAATCAATCAACATTTATTAAGTACCTACAGTGTGCCAGGTACTGTGCTAAGCACTGGGATACAGAAGGAGGCCAGACAGTCCCCACCCTCAAGGAACTTACAATCTAACGGGGGAGACAATATGCAAATATATACAAAGCAAGTTATAGATAGGATAAGTAGGAAATAATTAAAAGAGGGAAGGTCTTGGAATTGAGGGGAACTGGGAAAGTTCCTATAGAAAGTGAGGTTTTCATTGAGATTTAAAGGAAGCCAGAGAGGAGAAAGGTGAGCATCCCAGGTATGGGGGAAACTCTTTACCTCCTCCTTATAGAGACCCTCTTTTTACTAAAGGTACAGCTCAGGTAGCCTCTTCTGTTTAATAAAGGCTTTCTGGATGTTCCCAGCTACCACTGCCCTTCCTCCCCAACCTCCCATATTGCAACTTTTCCATATTCTACATCCTGCAAATACCCTGAACATCCTTCTCTATTTTCTCCTTTCAAACTTCAGGTTCTGGGGAAGAAGTCAGCCTCCTCACCAGGACCACCACAGAGCCTTAATTTTCTCCAAAAGATTGCTGTGGCCACTCACCCCCATTCCCTAGCCTTCAGTCTCTGTCACCCACAGAATGCTGCCTATATACATGTTCTGATCCACCCCTGGCTTAAACTCTCTTATCACTTGACCCTGCCATTTTCTAAAGAGTTCTAGATCATTTTGGATCGTTCCTCCCCTTTACATTCGAATGTTGGGCATCCAGAACTCCCTATACTCTTGCTTCTATTTCTACTTTTCTCCACATTTTGTAATCTGGCTTCCAATCTTGTCATTCAATTGTAATTGTTTCCCCCGAATTTGACAAGGATCTCTTAGCAGCCAGATCTAAAGGCTGGTCTCGTTCTCATCCTTCTTGTCCTCTCTGTAGCACATGATACCTCTGACTACTCTTTGTCTCATAGCTTTTGGCCATTGATTTCTCCTGCTCCTCCCTATCTCATAGCTCTACCTCTGTGTCTTCGGCTGGATCATCACCCCTTACCAAGGGCACTCTCCAAGGTTCTGTCCTGAGCTCTCTCCTTTTCACTTTCTACACACACCCTCTTCCTGATCTCATCAGTTCCTGTGGGGTCAGTTATAATCTCTAACCCATTTGGAGCCAGCAAACTCATTGATTCCTTTGTCCTTGTGCAAATCTACAGGCTATACCCCAGGATGTATTAAGCGACAGAAGGAGCCAAAGAAAAAAAAAAACAAGCTGGCTTTTTTCAGCCTGCAGCAATCTGGGGCAGCTGAATTTCAGGAGTAATTACTTCAGAAAGAAACTACAGGGGGTAGCCCCTAAAATAGGCTATCTAGCAGTCTCTGACTGAGCAGAGTGGTGAAGCAAGAGCCCTAACTCACCAAACAGATCAAGGCTAGATTATCTCAGAGGCTCATTTTTGTGTAGGTGCCTTGTAAATATGTAACGCCTGGGGATGACCCTGAGTTTGAAACTTGGTTCCCTAGACAAGACTAACTCAGGTTCAGGGTAGCTGGTGGGTCCCCATCTGCTCAGACTGTAGTCCATGAGCCTCCTACTGATGTATTTACCTTTACTAGTCAGCCAAAGGACATGACTGGTTCCAAGCAAAAACATGAAATGAAATAGCATAGTAAGAAAAGTAGGAGCAAAATATTTCCTCTGTAAATCTGGAGCACATTAGCCAATAATACATACAGCATCAGTGGAAAGAGTGTGAAGGAGATACATGGGAGGACACCCATGAAGGGAACAATGATTGGGGTCATGTACTTGTAGAAAAGCCAAATCTCTCAGCCCTAAGGACAACGTGGCCCAGGGCCATGTCATTTTAGCTCAGTCACCTTCAGCCTGTTCTCAAGAAATCTATTTCCCCCTACAATCAAATCAATCCCATTGCCCACTGATTCTACTGCCAAGGACATAGAACTCTCCTGCTCTGTTGCTCCACTACCTAATCCTGTGACTTTCCAGACCCAACTCCCGTCTCCTGCTCTTTGAATGGAAGACCCTCACCCACACTTCTATATTTGTCCCACGAGCATTTAGAACAGTTCTTGTAAGCACTAAAGGAACTTTCCTTTCTTCCTCCCTTCTACATGCTTGCTTTCCTTCCTTCCTCCTTCTCTTCCCTCCTTCCTTCCATCTTTTCTTTCTCTTTTCCTTCTTTCTGAAAGGTATGGAATTCATGTTTTTGAGGATATAGGCTGAAGGGAGTAAGGACACTTTGTTTGAAGAAGAGAAAATTCAGGAAGGATTTAATAGTTTTCTTCAAGGATATTAAAGAATACTTCTTCTCACCTGGAAGAGGTGATCTGCTTACACTCTCATCTCACCCTTGGCCCACAAACTTTTATTTATTTAAAAAAGAAAGAAAGGGACAAAAGATTCCTGGGAGAATTCTTATTGATCCCCTCTCCTGTAAAGTACACAGAACAATTCCCATTGGAGGGCCATTGGGACTCCATCTGAAGCAAAGGTTCAGATGATGGAACTATAGTCACTAGCACACGCATACATTTCAGAACTTCCTCCTCCCAATCCTCCATCCTTTGAGCCATCATTGCCCCCAAATATGCCATCTTTCTCTGTTTGGATGGAATCTTCTCAAGGACAGAGACTGTCTCAATTTGGTGTTTGTTTCCTTGGTGCTCAGCACAAAGCTCGGCACATAATAGGTTTTTAATAAATTCTTTTCATTCATTCACTCATTCCTTCATTCATTTAGTCAGTGTGACCTAGCAATTAGTCTTCCTGGGCTCATATAAATCACTCAGTGCTCCCAGGCAATTTGCTAAGATAGTAAAGATCTTTTTTTCCCAATATAGTCATATCTGTATCTAAATGTACGTGGTTTCTTTTTGTAATCCTACATATTTAAAAATCTTCTGAGAAGGGGTCCATGAGTTTCCAGCTAAGGAGTCCATGGCACAAAAAGGTTTAGAACCCCTACAGAAAGTCATCCCCTAGATAATACATTACAACCGAGTAGGATTTATATCAGGAAAGCAGGGCTGGTTCAATATTAGGAAAACTATTGGCAAAATCAACTATATCAATAACCAACAAAACACATGATTATCTCAATAGCTGCAGAAAAAGCATTTGATAAAATCCAAAACCCATTCCTATTAAAAACACTAGAGAGTATAGGAATAAATGGACTTTTCCTTAAAATGATCAGTAGCATCTATTTAAAACCATCAGCAAGCATCATATGTAATGGGGATAAACTGGAATCATTCTCAATAAGATCAAGAGTGAAACAAAGCTGCCTACTATCACCACTACTCTTCAATGTTGTATTAGAAATATTAGCTTTGACAATAAGAGAAGAAAAAGAGATTAAAGGAATTAGAGTAGGTCATGAGGAAACCAAATTATCACTCGTTGCAGATGATATGATGGTATACTTACAGAACCCCAGAGAATCAACTAAAAAACTATTAGAAACAATTCCCAACTTTAGCAAAGTAGCTGGATACAAAATAAATACACATAAATCATCAGCGTTTTTATATATTACCAACAAAATCCAGCAGCAAGAGATACAAAGAAAAATTCCATTTAAAATAACTGTTGATAGTATAAAATGTTTGGGGATCTATCTGCCAAGAGAAAGTCAGGGACTATATGAGCAAAACTACAAAACACTTTCCACACAAATAAAGTCAGATCTAATCAGCTGGAAAAATATCAAGTGCTCATGAGTAGGCCAAGTGAATATAATAAAAATGACAATACTACCTAAATTAATCTACTTATTTAGTGCCATACCAATCAAACTCCCAAGAAACTATTTTACTGATCTAGAAAAAAATAGTAACAAAGTTCATCTGGAAGAACAAAAGGTCAAAAATTTCAAAGGAATTAATAAAAAATGCTAATGAAGGTGGCCTAGCTGTGCCAGACCTGAAATTATATTATAAAGCAGCAGTTATCAAAACCATTTGGTACTGGCTAAGAAGTAGAGTAGTCAATCAGTGGAACAGGTTAGGATCACAGGACAAAATAGTCAATGACTATAGCAATCTAGTGTTTGACAAACCCAAAGACCCCAGCTTTTGGGGATAAGAACTCATTATTTGACAAAAACTGATGGGAAACTTAGAAACTAGTATGGAAAAAATTAGGGCTTGACTCACACCTAACACCACATACCAAGATAAAATCTAAATGGGTTCATGATTTGACATAAAAAGAGTGATATTATAAGCAAATCAGAAGAACATAGGATAGTTTACCTCTCAGATCTGTGGAGAAGGAAGGAATTTGTGTCCAAAGAAGAATTGGAACTGAACACCAGATAGATAATTTTAATTATATTAAGTTAAAAAGTTTTTGATTAAACAAAACCAATGCAGACAAGATCAGAAGGGAAGCAATAAAGTGGGAAATGATTTTTACATTTAAGGGTTCTGATAAAGCCTCATTTCTAAAATATATAGAGAATTGACTCAAATTTATAAGAATTCAAGCTATTCTCCAGTTGATAAATGGTCAAAGGATATGGACAGATAATTTTCAGATGAAGAAATTAAAACTATTTCTAATCATATGAGAAGGTGTTCAAAACCACTATTGATCACAGAAATGCAAATTAAGACAACTCTGAGATACCACTACATTGGGTCTCAGATTGGCTAAGATAACAGGAAACAATAAGAATGAACATTGGAAGGGATGTGGGAAAACTGGGACACTAATACATTGTTGGTGGAACTATGAATGGGTCCAGTTATTCTGGAAAGCGCTTTGGAACTATGCTCAAAAAGTTATCGAACTATGCATACCCTTTGATCCAGCAATGTTTCTACTGGCTTATATCCCAAAGAGATCTTAAAGAAGGGAAAGGGACCTATATGTGCCAAAATGTTTGTGGTAGGCCTCTTTGTAATGGCAAGAAACTGGAAACTGAGTGGATCAATTGGAGAATGGCTGAATAAGTTATGATATATGAATGTTATGGAATATTATTGTTCTATAAGAAATGATCAGTGGGATGATTTCAGGCAGAGAGCCTGCATGAACTAATGCTAAATGAAATGAGCAGAACAAGGAGATCATTGTATACGGCAACATCAATATTATATGATGATCAATCCTGATGAATGTGACTCTTTCCAACAATGTGATGATTGATGCCAGATGAGAACTTTATTTTATTTTTTTATAAATCTTTTTATTTTCAAAACATGCATGGATAATTTGACAACATTGACCCTTGCATAGCCTTGTATTTCAGATTTTCTCTTCCCTCCCACTGCCTCCCCTAGTCGGCAATCAATGCAATATATGTTAAACATATTAAAAAATATGTTAAATCCAATATGTATAAATGTATTTATACAATTCTCTTGCTGTACAAGAAAAATCAGATAAAAAAGTAAATGAGTAAGAAAACAAAATGCAAGTGGACAACAACAAAAAGAGTTAGAATGTAATGTTGTGATCCACACTCAGTTCCCACAGTCCTCTCTCTGGGTGCAGATGGCTCTCTTCATCTTAACATCATTGGAACTGGCATCAATCATCTCTTTCAGATTTTCTCCTTCTTCCCCCCACTCTCTCCCCAGATGGCAAGCAATCCAGTTAATGTGAAACTGTTATGTGAAACATGTGAAAATATATGTTAAATTCAATATGTACAAACAAGAGAATTATATAAATTCTGAAGTACAAAGCTATGCAAGGGTCAGTGTTGTCAAATTATCCATGCATATGTTTTGAAAATAAAAACTTTATTAAAAAAAGGTTCAGGATTCCTGCAACAGAGAAATCACCTCAGAGTTGGCAGAGGGAGCTTCCACATGACTATATCCACAAAGCTATCAACTCCCTCTCATTATCTAATTCCTGACCAGCCCTGATGCATTATCTGGAACATACCACTTTTGAGCTAGAAAAAAGGCTCATTGTCTCTTTATGAAAAGCCATTGGAAGCCACTTAGGAAGGAAGGTAGGTCCTCAAGGTGCCCGTGTCTCTACCCAGAGCAGAAGACAAGGAGCTCCAGATTTCCTTATTGCATCCACCTGGGCTGCCCCTTTGGACCCAAAATCAATAAGTGTTCTAAATCAAGCAGGTCTCCTGAAGGCCATGTGGTATTATTGACTTGTTAAGTTTAAATATAGTCTAGATGATCAATTTTCACTTGCAAAATTCAGGTTTTTAAAAAAGGCTCTAAATCCATGAGATCCACACTCTGATCTGAGCAGAGTAGTGGGTGCTTGTGGGAGTGAAAATCTGGGAGTGGGGGACCCAGAGAAGAGGAGAGAAGCTCCTTGGAGCTGAGGCAAGATTAGAGTGGGAGGAGAGAAATGGGAAATCAAGGTGAGCAGACCAAAGGAAAGGGGAGCACAGCCAGAAGATGCTCATTAGGTTCACTTCATTACTCCTTCAATTCATTCAATTTACGTATTAAGTGATCTGCACTGTATTCTACTCAATGACTAAAATGTCCCTCTTTTCAGGGAGTTTTTGTGGGTATGTTGTGGAGGAAGTTATGACATTTCATCAATCCTCAAGCATTTATTGATCACCTACTTTTGTAGGTGCTAGGAATTTGAAGACAAAAAAAAGTCCTTCCTGCAGGAAGCTTCTAGTTTGCTGGTCAAGGAGCAGTAGGGGTTTAGAAGGTGATCAGGAGACAGTTTTCCAAAACTATCGTGGAGAAGACTCGGTCACGTAGGATTTGGACAGATCGGTCAGCAAGTATTTATCAGACACTTACTGCATGAAGGGAACTGGAGTCAGTGCTCAGGAAACAAAGAAAAGCAAAACATGATCCCTCCTCAAGGAGCGACCGACCCCACCACAGGGAAATGAGTAAAAATATCTTCATGCTATTTCAGGTGTGAGAAACCCTCTGTTTGGTTCCACAAACACATGCTCCCCATCTACAGTCTATACCTGTCGTTGGACAACTTTGATCTTCTATAAGGATTATTCTTCTTGTACAATGTGTAGGGGAGATCAAAAAGCAAGACGCCTATTCCCAGGCACTGGAGATGTTACGCAAGCCCAAAGGGATTGGTCTATATCCCTTGGGGACCATTTTGTTGCTGCTTATCCCTGGTGGTCCAGAGCTGGAGATGGACCATCCAGTCCAACCCTCCCTTTTTATAGACAAGGCAACTGAGGCTCAGGGAGGGAAAGGGCTTTTACCTGACATGAATGAGGCATTCAGTGGCAGAGTTGGATTTCCAAACCAGGTCTTCTGACTCCCACCCAAGAACCCTTCCTAGAGTGTCTGCCCTGCTGTTTCCCGGAGAGAATTCCACCATCTGGATTCCCATTCTAAGAACATCCCATTTGTGACATAAAGTCAACGTAGATTTAAACGAACAACTAAAGGAGCCATCAGCCAAAAGGCTTAGGAACCTCCACTTCCCAGTGGGAAATTCAGTCCTAGTCATTGAACGGCATCAGGCAACCCATTTAACAGAACTCTTGAATTTTAAGCAAGCAGAAATGCTTTTTTCCTTTCTCTTTGGCAGTCATCTGGGGAAGCTTACATGCCGCTGAGACTGTGAGGGTGTTTTGCATATTTGACTAGAGCAGCCTAAATCATCTTACAATTCTTTGAATTAAAAAAAAATTGAAGTGAAAGTATCTAGGGAAACCAGTGGGTATCAAACAAAAAGGAATCCTGGCACACTTGATAAAATGTGCCGATAACTTGAGGAACGGCTAACGTGGAAGCCTCTAGACAATCTAGATCCAGAAAAAGCCTCCCAGGCCATTTGGTCCAACCCCCCTCCTCCATTTTTCAGATGAGGCAACTGAGGCTCATAGAGATTATGTGATTTACCCCAATCACATAGCTAAGTATCAGAACTAGAATATGAATCCAAGTTTTGTCTCTAGAAATACTCTGTCAACTTACTCTTCTGTCTCCCCATGGAAAGTCCCACATTTGATTTTTTAAAAACTATATAAGAAAAGAAAAATTCAGATCAGGCTCGACAGTATTTCCTACAAAAAAGAAAAGTTGGGAATGTGGCCCGGGATAAACGTTTCCTTATTGCTAGTCCTCGGTTGAATACTAGATGATGTTAAATATTTATTGAATGAATCAATTTATTTATGTTCTAGATCAGAATACTGTGACCCAGAGACGTGATTTGTCACATAAGTGGCAAGTGAAAGAGCTGAGATTTGGGCCCAATTGTCTGATTCTAAATCCAGAGCTTTCCCCAAAGGCCACTAGGAGGCCTGGTGGACAGAGGGCTGGGCCTGCAATCAGGATGACCTAAGTTCAAATCAATTTAATAGCTGTGTGATTCTGGGCAAGTCATTCAACTTTACTCTGCCTCAGTTCCTTCAACTATAAAACGGGGATAATGATAATATCTAACTCATAGTTATTGTGAGGCTTTAAATGCAATATTTGTAAACAGTGCTTGGTATATACTAGGTGCCATATAAATGCTTATTTCCTTTGTTTCCCTTTCCCTTCTGCTTCCCCTTTCATTTTTCTTACATTGATGAACAGCGTAATAGAGTTCAAAATACTCAGTAGGGCCTGAAAGCCCCTGCTAGAGAATGAAAGAGAAGTTTTAAATGGATTAAAAAATATACATACATACATACACACATATGTATGGAAAACCTTGGCAAGAGAATGAGAATCTAAGGACAAAATGAAATCATTTAGAAAAGACGGCTGATCATCAAGGAGTTTGTATTCTCCCCAAAAGATGCTGGGGACCCCGGGGAGTCTGAGCCAGAAGAATGAGTGTCAGGTGTACTTTAGGAATACCAATTGGCAGTCACATGGAGAATGATTTTCGAGAGCCGGTTAGTAAGCATTTATTAAGCATCTCTTGTAAACCAGGTACTGGGTTAAGTGCTGAGGACACAAAGAAAGACAAGAGACAGATCCTGCCCTTGAGGAGCTTACCGTCTACTGGGGAAGGTAATAACCACATACAAATGCACTATAGACTGCCTCAACTGGAGATAATCGACAAGGGAAAGGAGGCAGAGAGCTGAAACAGGACTCTCGCAATAGTCTGATCAAGCAATTCAAAAGCTTTTATTAAATGATTACCATGTGGTCCTAGACATGGTGTTAAGCCCTGGGACTGTATAGAAAAAGCAAAGTCATTGCCAGTGGAGGCCGGAGGTGATGAAAGGCTGAATTAGGAAACTAGTTCTATGAGTGGAGAGAGGAGAGAAAAGGCCACGCGGCTCATGTGGAAGACCCCCATTGGAATCCCATACCTAACATTTACCGTGTGACTGAGCAAGCCCGTTCGAAGCTCTGACCTTGTTTCCTTCTTGTAAAATGATGGTCCTGTTCCCTGGTTTCTAAGGTCCCTTTCAATTCTAAATATATGCTCCTAAGGATTTGGCAACTAATTGATTATGGCTGCAGGAGAAGGAGGGAGCAAAGAATCAATGAAAACTCTGAGCCTGTGAACTTGGGAAGCTGGAAGGTTATCGTCCTTTTTGACAGAAATAGGGAAGTCTGGGGGAAAGGAAGGTTAGGGTTAGGGCCCGTTCCCTTTAGGAAAAAAAAAGAATGAGTTTAACTTTAGACATGTTGAATTTGAGGTGTCTTCTTATTGGTTGCTTTTCTTAAAATCCTCACAGCTTAGCACATAGTAGGTGCAGTTTACTGCCTTCCTTATCAAATGAGAGTTAGACTGGATGACTGCTAAAATGCCTTTTAGCCCTAAATCAATTGTTCTCTGCACACAACTGACCAGTTTGAGGTGCAACTCATCTCCTCTACACTCCCTTCTAAACAGCTCCCTCATCTCTGGCCCTAAGGCCCTAAGGAAAATAGGAAAGCTCACATTGAAACCATTGTTTCAATATTTATAAAAATATGTAATAAGAAATGGCTTCTCAGAGGAAACAGCTGGCCCTCCATCCTCTCTAAGATGCTTCTTGCTCTCACTCCAGACATTTTATCACCTCCATTTTTGTGAGTAAAAAACAGATGGGAGAAAAAAACCCAAAATGAATAATGGAGTGACCTTAATCGCTATTTTAAATGCATACAATGAATGTTACAGAATTTTAAAATGTATTATGATATTTAAATCTCTTTATATTTGTGATCAAATCAGGGAACTCTGGAGAGGTTACTTGCCACCATGGCTTAAAAAATCAAGTTCATCTGGAGAGGCTCATGGAAATTAATACTTTTAATTAACCCCAGAAATGGAAAAAGCATTCATCAGCATCTCCATTTTTGTTGTGGTCTGGCAATATTAACAGGGCAATTCAACATAAATTTGCTGGCAGATGGAAAAGCAATATTCAAACATAATTAGATTCATAGATTGACCACTTAGAGTCCTGAAATCTTCTCTCTTTATTGTTACGGTATTAGTAGTAGTGATTAGTTTATCAGTATTATTTATTAATTATGGCAGGATTGTTTGTTTATGGATATTTTTAGGGTTGTTTATTATAATTTCTGATGCTGACTTGCAGGTCTTAAGAGTCAATTTGGAACAGAAGATTCCGCCATAAGGTAATTAGTCCCCCAAGAGTCTGCAATCAAAGGAACATGGAAATAGTAACTGATTGAAGGGAACAGTTTTCAGAAAAGACATTTAGGTTCTTTGAGCTGTGCAACTAAGAAAAAACTCCTTGCACCAATCTTCATATTTGACTGGATTTCTCAATGCCATAATCTATGTCTAAGCAGCAGAAGAGCTGGTCCAGCTTCCCAGCCACACGGGGCCCAATTCAAACAATATGATAAGAGTTTTCTCTCAATTCCCACAATCAAATAAAGTTTTTTTTTCAAAGAAAGACATTAAACTAAATCCATATTTGAATAGAAATGGAACTGATCTAGCTCTAGAATGAGTCACAAGATGGAGTCAGTGGGGCACCCCCAGTTCCCACAATTGACAGTTTGCTGTCTTCGGTTCCCTCACTCATAAGCCACGCAAACACAAATACAATGTTGTTATGATCTTGTATGGGCACTTGAGATTTCAAGATAGGGAAGGCCCCGGCCTCCCCAGGGGCTTTGTGAAGAGAAGGGTGAAATGAGAGCCAAGCTTCAGTTCTCATAGAAGTCACCTGAGGACCCCAAGGGAGTAGGACCCAGATCCTGGAGATTTCCGATTGGAGCTCTTAACAAGCAATTGTTTATGAAATCTGGGCTTCCAGATGTCTGGGAGAGGCTGAAATCAAAGACTATTATTGGGTCTGTTGCTATGGAGCTTGGAATTCCCATGAGTTTAGCAGCAGAATTCGTGGGGATTCTCGGCTGAGCGCAGGGAGTGCTGTTTATTTCATGTGTCACTGAACTCCAAGAGGACTCCACGCTGGCTTCCTGGAGGACTGAATCCTGGGAACCTCAGTTATTTGTTTCTATCACAACATCTCCAGGGGTTCCTTGACTGAGCCTTTCGGAGCTCGCCAGGATTTAGTTGCGCCTCTGAAAAGTGGACGCCACTTAGGAAGGATGGATGCAGACCTCAGCCATGATGGCTGATGCCAGAAGCTCTCAAGGGCAGCTGGCGTTTTCAGGACATTGCCTCTCAATATTACCCATTGATCCTTTGTGCTTCCCTGGAAAACCCACTCTTTTACCACACTCTTCCTGACACACATGGGCACTTTTGATAGGACCAAGGAATGAAGGACTTGTCTTGGAGGCAGAAGTCCCAGAGACCATGTGGCCAAAGCCAACTGTCCGCTAAGGGGAACTGCAGGAGTGCCAACAGCCTGACACAGCATCATTGTTCTCTGTTGGATGAAGTGGCCAAGAAAAGTCCGAGCCAGCAGGGAATCTTCCCAGCATCCCTGAGAAGAGGCAAAGTATGTGGTTTGTCAGCCCATACCGTGCTAGGCACGGGGGGCACAAAGACTGTGTCTCTGTCCCCAAAGAGCTTCTACTTCCCCAAAGGAGACAATGGGCACTCATGAGGAGGCCCTTAATTTATGCCAAATCAATTCAGAGTAAATTTGCTAAAGAAAAAAGAGCTGAGGGATGCCTAGGTGCCATAGAGCCTGTCTCTATTCAGGAAAATGCACCTTTGGGAGTTCAAATCTGGCCTCAGACACTTATGAGCTGTGTGACCCTGTATAAGTCACTAACTCTGTTTATCTCAGTGTTCTCATCCTGAACTAGAGGAGGAATGGCAAATTATTCTAGGATCTTTGTCAAGAACACTCCAAATGGGCTCAGGAAGAGTTGAGTATGACTGAAAATGATTGAATATATGTGACCCGAAAGAATCAACTTCCAAATTCAGAGGATCCCCAAACAAACCCTGTTTCTGATGCTGACAAGCTATGCAGCCCAAGGCATGACTTTCTCTCCATCATGATGAACTTTGCTTTCTTCATCTATACAATGAAAGACTTGCATTCAATGGCCTCTGAACTCCTTTCCATCCCTAGACCTTTCTAGTAGAGTCTTTAATTGAGTGCGACAAAGCCGACAGACCACTGGGCAAATTTGCCATGAAAATCAGTGTGATTTATAGTTTTAAGGTTCCAATTCCTTTGTCTCATTTGACTAAAGTGATATATAAATGCCAGCTAATATCACTAATTATTTCATGGACAACAACTTTCACTTTCTTACTTACCTAATATATAATTAACTTTTCTTGTGAATGCCTCTGAAACACCTACACGCATTTGCACATGTTGGATCATGAGAACCCGTGTTTTAAACCCACTGAAGCCTGGTAATACAAACAACACAGCAGTGTTCCCCCCAAATAACCAAGGATTTGGGGAATTCGTGTATCAAGAACATGTCACTAAAAATGTGACCCTTGCCTTGTCTAAGATCTTCTCTTTCTCACAAAGCCGATGCTAGGACATGGCCAAGATCCACAGTCATTTCTAATTGATCCCAGGCAGGGAGCAGCTCAGTCTGGATCAGAACTTCTTCACATTTTCTATGTTCTGGACTCCTTTGGCATTCAGTCTGATCAAGCGTACGGATGAACCCCTCCCAGAATCACAATTTTAAGTGATTGAAGGAAATGTTCAATTTCAGTTAGAAGTTAGTAAAAATGAAAAAAAATATATATATATATACACACATATGTATATGTGTACATACATATATGTATATACTTCCATTCAAGGAAATGGACCCTCTGAAATCTGGAATCTCACATTAAGAACTCCTGGGTTAGAGGGAAGCTAATGTTGCCAAGTTAGTCTCAGAAAAATCATCCTCTGCAAAGCTCCAGTCCCACAAGAGGCTTGGTCATTTTGTAAGCCGTGACTGAGATGATAGAGACCATATTAAATCCCACCAGACAGCACTATCTGTTTCTTATTAAAACATGACTCTAACTCTAGGCAAAGCAAACTAACTTATGAAACGGAAGAAACCTCTCGCAGGCCCCATTGGATCTTTCAAAGGTCATCCGAAGGAGCCAAAAATAGAAGATATTGCCAAAGTGCTAAGAAATGTAAAAAAATAATGACCATAGAAAATGACTGTTCCAGAAATAATGTCAATACAATCTGTAAGTCTGGATTTTCTTATTAGTATTCATCATAATTCAAGCTAAAAATCCATACACATGGACGTGGAATTATATATACATAATACACATGTTACATATATAAATATGTGTATAATATATACATAATATATATGTGTATTTGTATTTATAGCTTTGCAAAACTTCAAAGTATTGTATAAATGCTAATTGTTTTGATGATTATGTTTACAGGAAAAGCAAAGTAGCCATGATGAATCTTGTGCCCAGTCTCTGGTCTGGCCCAGTCTGATTGACTCTAAATAGACCCCATAGGGCATGACCAACCAGGAATACCCATTGGGCAAATAGAGCATGTGGGCAACAAGTTGTAGCCACAGTTGGATGGAAAGAAAGATCTGGATGCATTAATCAGGGTCAAAGGGAGGCTCATGAAGCTTCAACCTCTACGAGTTTCTCCTTGAATCAAAGGCTCATCCCTTTAACCCCAGCCAATGGAAGTATATTTCCAGTAATGGCTGTTCCAGAAATACAGTGTTGTAAAGGAAAACCTCATACAGATCTGAGTGTGGAAACAAAAAGGGGGTGAACATGCAGGAAGAGCGGGCTCCTGGCAACCAGGGAATGCTCAGAGACAGAGAGACCCCCTTGGGAATTGGGCAAACTGCCTGTGGATGGGATGTGGGAAGTCATGGATCCAGGTGGGATGGGAAGCAGAGGGAGGAGACACTGTTGGCAAGGGGAGTCCCTACATTAACTGTATCCTGGAGCCATTGAAAGATAAAAAAAGCCAGCACAGGCTGATTTTGCCTTCACAGTGACTTTCTTTCACATTTTGCCAGTACTCTTTTGTGTATTGGAGGTGAGTGGGAGTGGGGGAGGAGGGATCATAGAAGCACAGATTTAGAAGAAAACTCAAATTAAAAAAAAAGAGCCCAGCTATGCCAATTATATAGCTAAGAAGTTAATTGTCTTGCCCAGGTCACAAGAAGAGTAAGGGGTGAGAGGAAAAATTTAAGGGTTTTTTTTTTTTGCTAACCTTTTTTAGATTTTAAATTATGTAATGGCAAGGACATTTACCTAGTGAAGCTTTGTGTCTCTACTGAGGTCCAGAGTAGTATTCTGCATGCAGGAGGTACATAATAAATGCTTGTAGAATGCCTTGACTCAGGCCCGGAGGAAGTTTTCAGCTTCCCCACAATGCAATAAGCCTCTTCCCCATTTGTTCCAAGTCTGTTAGGAGAAGCCAGCATTCTCAGGGACCCACTTCAGAAAAACTAGATCTTGCAGAAGGTAGACTTCCAGGCCAGAGGTTAAAAGGCTGGGCTTCGGCCACACTTGTGGGAGGGCAGCGTCTTTGGTTTCGTGAGCTCTGAGTTTGAAGTGGTGATAGTTTTAGTAACATCAGTTTGGCCCTGGCTTGTCACTGCTAACAGAGCCGGCCATCAGGAGGCCGAGGAAGGCTCCCTCCCCACTGACTCAGTCACTAAAATAAGCACAGCATCATTTGTCCAGGCCCTGAAGGGGCAAGCTGGGCCATAACCAGCAGGAGGTGAGCGGTCCCTGTCCGTGGTGCTGATGGCGCTGGCCGGTCCTAGCAGGTGATGGCCCGTCAGCCTGGGGAAATTCGGCCATCACCAGCATGAAGTGAAGGGGGCCCCTGTCCGTGGTGCTGACACTTCTGGCTGAGGACAAGCAGCTGGCTCTCCCTGGCAGGGACTCCCATCCCTACGCCTCACCTTGCCATTTCCAGCTGCCTTACACCCCAACCACGTCCAGGCGGGCTCCTAGTGCCATGGCCCCAACTCTAGAGCCGTCTCTGCAGCTCCACTGGGGCAAAAGCCAGCCCCCTCTCCTGATGGGCTACACCCTCCTCTCTCACCTCCTCCTCATCAGCAATTATTCTGGAACCAAATGAAATGATTTTCACTGTGTCTCCAGAAACCAATGAGTCAAAAGTGAGTGTCAGCAATTTGTCCCAAGGGAAGACTACTGCACTTAGAGGGAAATGAACTTTTGTTGCTCAGTCATTTCAGTAGTATCTCCCTCTTTGTGACCTCAGATGGCGTTTTATTGGCAAAGATATGGAGGTGGCTTGCTATTTTCTTCTCCAGCTCATTTTGCAGATGAGGAAACTGAGTCAGAGTGTACTGACTTGCCCAATGTTATGCAACTGTTAAGTGTCTGAGAATGAATTTGAACTCAGATCTTCTGGATTCCTGGTCCAGCAACTCCATTTACTGTGACACCAGTTGTTTTAAAGCATCAAGAAAGAATGAATGAATATGCATTTATTAAAATACAATTATTTTTGCCATGTCTCACAAAAGCAAGAGAGTTCCTGCTTCCAAGGACCTTATAGTCATACAAGGAGGAAGTTCTGTGACTGTGTAGATAAACACCTTCGTGGGCTCCCAAAGTTCAAGTCTAGAGATTGAATGTTCCAGGTGGGAGTGGGGTAAGGGAAGGCAGGAGGACTGATATTCTCTGCCACATCCCAGGAGTAGATGTAAAGCTCATAGAAGATAGAGATTATTTCAGTCTCTATCTCTCTGTTACCTAGGATAGGGCCTGGTATCTTAATAAATGCTCATGGAATTTAACTGAACTGTGAGTACTCCAGTTTGACTAATGCAGAGTATACACTTAACAGGGCATTCTGGGAATCTATCAGAGCCATTGGGAACTTGTTTTGGCAGCAGATGGAGTAAAGAGCGGAGAACCCGGAGGCAATCAGACCAATTAGGAGACTATTACATAGACCAGGTGAGAAGTGATGAGGCTCTCGGCTAAGAGAGAGGCACTGAGAATGGAAAGGAAAAGATGGATATGAGAGCAACCCCAGGGATAGAAATGACAGAAAGGACAAATGATGAGCTCAAGGGAGCAGAGAAGAACGGATTAAAAAAGACTCCAAGGCTTCCAGTCTCGTAACCTGAAAGATGACAAGGGCCACCAATAATCAGGGAGTAATTGAAGAAGATGGTTTTAGAGAGAAAATAATGAATTCTGTTCTGGATGTGTGGAGGAATTGGTGCGACTTCCATGTGGAGATAACTTAAAGGAAGGTAGACACATGAGAACAAGATTCAGGGGAGAGATTGGGGCTGAAGATGGATTTGGGAGTCGTCTTTGTGGAAGCACTAGCTAAAGCCATGAGGATGAAGACATGGCCAAGGAAGAGAGGGCAGAGAAGAAGAGGAAGGTTTCTGAGGAGGAAATTTGGGGTGACGTCCAGGTCTAAGAGGCAAGCAGAAGAGGGAACTAACCCCCTTTCCCAAAAGACTAAACGTCAAAAAGAAAGGGAAAGTGAGATCACAGAAGTAAAGAAGGCGGCCACAAGGAGAAGGCTTAGAAAACAGTGGTAAAGGCTGAATAGGGAGAATGACGAGAGGATGGATAGAGATAACACGTGGGTGACCCTGGGAGTTCTTCCAGCAGGTTACAAAGGGTGGCTGTAGAAAAAGGGGAAGACATTGAAGTCAGACTGCAAAAGACTGAGAAGTGAATAGTGGTGAGACAGTATAGACAGATGACTCACTCTTCCCATAAGTTGGAGATGAGGGGAAGGATAGTTTTACAGGACAGGAAGATGATGGGATCAAAGAAGGACTTTCTGGGCAGAAAACAAAATGGTGAAGCGGAGAGAGATCATGAAGCTGGACAGAGGTTCCAAAGAGCCACATCAGAAATTTCCAGAGAGAATCCTACTTCAAGTCTGCATTGGGCAAGATGGTCTCTCTTGAGATCTCTCACCCCATAGACTAGAGCTCAGGGAAGCCTCCTCTCAGAGCTGGCCAGAAGTCTTAGTTTTGCTGGCTAACAAGCTCGCTCACCAGCCCCGGCTGCTTCAGGAAGGGAGGCAGAGTTGCTGCATGGCTGGCATTGGTCCCTGCAAGGCCGCTGAGCCAGGCTCAGAGAAGCAGGAATGCAGACACGGAGAACACGAGGGAACAATCGCTGCTCCAAAAATGGAAGAACTTCATTCTTTGAGTCAAAGAGAACGCTAAGAGAATTTCCAAACAGTCAGAGGATAGTGGGTTGTATGGTTGTTTGATTCCAAATCAAAGAAATCTGACCTTGCTTTCCTTGAAAGATAAATTTAGCATCGGATGACTGCACTTCAGTGGAGACATATGACGAAGGGAGCAAGAGGCAAAGCCACCAGCAGGGGATGCTGGCAGAGGGATCCGGAGCAGCCCAGAGCAGGCAGATGTGCACCGACACCTCTCACAGCCCACTTAGGTGACGCTTATCGGCGGCCATGATAAGCAGGAGCAGGAATCACATCCAATGGGAAACAAAAGCTGGACCACGTGGCATCTGTTTGTTTCATTCGTTACATTTTAATGAAGGAAAAAGATTATGCTCAACCAATTAGAAGACAGTCTGAGATTAGTGAGCATGAGAAACTGGTGAAAAAAAAAGCCTAAAAGAATCTTAGGATCATAGCACTGGAAGGGACCTTAGGGTCATCTCATCCAAGCCCTGCACCTTTGTGTGCTAAGAGGCTCAGTGGATAGAGTCCCCGGAGTCAGGAAGATCTGATTTCAAATTCAATCAAATTAGTAGCTGTGTGACCCTGGGCAAGTCTCTTACCCCTGTTTGCCTCAGTTTCCTCATCTGTAAAAAACGAACTGGAGAGGACAATGGCAAACCATTCTGGTTTCTGTCCAGAAAACCCAAAATTGGTCATAAAGAGTCAGACACTGAACAACAACCACTCCTTCACTTTACAAGGCTCCGAAGGGTGTTCCCCATAGTCACATGTTATGTGCATCAGCATCTGGATTTGAATTCATGTCCTCTGACCCCAAATTCTGTGCTCTTTCCATTTCCTCTTAGAATGAGAACAGCCAATGAAGCTTCATAGGGACTGAATAGGAGGACTGCTCAGTATGTAATAGAAACCGAGCAGAATATAGTCCCTGAACTCCAACAACTTATGAACAATAGAGAGTATGAATGAGCCATCACTGAGGCAGCTGGGATGGGGAACTGAAGAGAAAGGGAATATTTGCCTTCTCTGGACCGCAGTTTCCTCACAAGGCACTTTCTCCCAGACTCTCCTTACCATTTTTGTACAGGTAGAATGGGCTTCAGATGGCAGCCAGAGCAGTTTTGAAGAGACAGGAGATAGTTTAAAACAAGCAGGTGTATTAAGAATTCTCCCAATTAGCCAGGTAAGATGATTCATAAGAGATTAAGATGGCCCCTCAAATAGTCACTCCCTACTCATAGCTGTTTGTCTTTTTTTTTTTCAGTGGGAGAAATGAAAACCCAAACAAATTTAGCTACAAGTAGACCAAGGACGAAGCTCAGATCTGGCTGTCCCTCCTCCATGTCCCAGGATCCCCAGGGGTCCTGATCTTCTGTGAGAACACTGTTTAACCAAAGCCTACTGCTTTGGGGAATATGAGGGCTAAATCTCCAGGAATCAGGGCAGTGAGTGGAATGCCTTCAGCCTGTGACTTTTCCCTTGACAGAAGCAACAGCATTTTAGTCCCAAACCTGATGTTGTCTTTAAAGTGTGCAAAACGGGAGGCAGAATATAATCAAGGAAAGAATTACAACTCTTTTGAAAGATGGAGAGGGGGTGGGAAGCCTTGCGCTAATCCAAGGAATGGTTTAGAGATTAGAATGACCCAATTCATGGATCTCCAGCACCTAGCACAGTGCAAGTAATGAGGATGCACTCAGCACCTGCTCCCAATGAATAAAGGGCCATCACTTGCCTTTGATTAATCAAGATGAGCACGCCTGCCTAGCCCGACTTGATTTCACTAATTACTGATATCTAATTGTTTTCCCCTTTTGTATTTACTTCAAATAGGGACAGGAATGGGGGACTAGGGAACACCCCAGATGGGGCCCCACGCACCTAAGAACTGGACTGCAATGTTTGCGTGGTATGAATCCCCATTGCACAGAGAGAAACCCCTTTCTGCCTTCTCACCCATGGCAATCCTTGTCCCTCTCCTCCCCCGAATCAATCATCCACAGAGAAGCAGCCCCCTGGGCTAAGTGACCTTGCCCTCTTTCATGTACTACGTCAGGGCTATGAATGGACCATCTGGGCTGTCCATCTGGGGTCTCTCTCTCTTGCTAAGTGACAGGCCCACCTTGTTTCCCAGGCATCTCTGCATCTCTTCCATGATGTCTATTTATACCATCTCCAACCTCCAAGGAGCCTTTGGCAGCATGGGCCCTCCACATGCCTCTCCATCGGAGACAGCCGCAGCGACAGCAGAGACAAGGATAGAAAATGACAAAAGCAGACCCAGAGCCCATCACTGAGTGTCGGAGCACACGGGATGACAGCAGGTGCTCACGACAACCGAACTGATGGAAAGTTCAATTATTTTAGCATTGACCTCTGCTGAGAAAGGCCGAAGAGGGAAGCTGCTTCTCAGAAACCTTGCCAGCGAGAAGCTCAAAAATGAAACCGTTTTGTCTCTTGAAAGGTAAGCTTTAGTTACTGGGGAATTCAGTCATGGAGATCACCTCCTCCTCCTCCAAAGCTGGTGAACGGTAACACTGCCATGTTTACTTTCTGAAAACACCAAAATTTCCCCTGAAAGATTATACTGAGAAATAGGCACCCAGATTTTCAGAAGCAATGAATAATAGCAGGAAGCATGGGAGATCTGGGGTCGGGAGAGACCCACCCTAAAATCCAAGTCCAGGAAGTAGTAGCTGAGTGGTCAGTCACTGCATCTCTCTGAGACTTAGCTTCCTGATCTAAGTCAGAGGCTCCAAATTTCAGCATCACTGGGGACCTCAGCAGCCGCAGCAGCAGCAACAACAACAGAGTCCAACCTGTACTTTAAGCACTGTCCAGCCTCTGCTTGGAGACACCCAAGGAGCCAGCCTGGTGCCTTCTCCCTGAAAGTTCCTCCCCCGACACTCTGCAAAGCTTGTTTGTGAACAGTTACTGGCATGTTGTCTCATCCCTCCCTCACTGTGAGCTCCTTCTTGGAGAAATCTCTCATTCCCTTCAAGGTTCAGCCCAAGTGGGTCCTCTGACAGGAAGCATTTTCTGACACTTTCCCCACTCCATCTCTCTCTCTCTCTCTCTCTCTCTCTCTCTCTCTCTCAATATATACATATATTGTCTTCCCAGATTTTTAGAAATCCCAGAACCCTCCTCCCCCAACAGGCACATAGTAGTTGCTTACTAAATATTGTTGATTAATTCATTTGGAAGTTTAGCATGCTCCAAGTTCCCTTTAAGCCCCTAGGAAGCAAGATCAGTCTCAAAAGGCCAGGCAGGCAGGCAAACCCCACCTTCTGAGCCCATTATATTTTTTCCTTATGGGACAATGTTTCTCGTGTTCTCTCTAGTAAAAGCCATAATAAAACAATGTCCCTTTCCTGAAATGTTTGGGATAACCAAGCAACAGACTACTCTGGTGGGTTCCCACACAGCTCTGCTTCTCATCTCTCACCCCCAGTCTCCATTCCCAAAGTTTGTCTTCACCATAATCCAGTGATACCAAATTAGCATTTATGAGAATTTCCCCTTCTTTTTTCCCCATAGTGGCCTATGACTGTGGGAGCATCTGCCATTTTCAACAACGGATGACATTATGAGCCTGACTCAATGGAAATCAATCCCCCTGTACTGAAACTAGGATCTCTCCAAAGAAGTCCCTGTGATTGCACAGAGAAGTCCAGAAAGGAGGGATGTGGCGAGTGGATAGGCTAGAATTTATGCCTGGACTGCAGCTCTTGATTTGAGGGCAGTGAGCACCTGTCTTTAAAAGCCATCTATAATCTCTGCCCTAAAAGTAAGAATAATCTCAGAGAGGCAGGACCAAGGAAAGCAACCCTGTGAGAGAAGGAGAAAGTGGGAGAAACTCAACACCTGCCACTTCCCATAGTTCCTTACTTGGGTGCACACCCACTCTCCCATCCAACGAGGTTTTCTAGTCCAGGTCACAGAAAAGACATTTGTAAACTGTATTAGGGAAAGGGAGAGGCTAAAAATGGGGAGTCAGCTAGGGTTAGATCTTGCTTCTGGAGATAATAAAGACTGGGAAAAGTTTTTGTTTGTTTGAGGCAGGGGAGACAGCTTTTTCAAGTGAGAAGTGGCTGAAATGAATGACCAGTATTTCTGCAATGGATATGTTGTGCCTGAAGAGATGGTGGGACAGACAGAAATAGGAAAGTCAGAAGGAGGAGGAGCTGTTTGAGGAAAAAGTCAAGCTTGGTTTTGGATGTGTGCTGAGGGCTGGCCTAGGCAGCCCTAGAATAAATAGATGGGAGGACTCAGTTTCAGCTCTCATGGATGCAGCTGTGAAAATCACAAGATCATATCTTTGGACCATTTTTTCCCACAGACTCAAGAGTCTATGGATCCTTTCTTAGAATCATGTTTTTAAATACATAAAATGAAGCCCATAGGATTGTAACAGAAATTGATATTGAAAGACAATTATCAATTTTTTTCAAAACAAATTTATGTCCCTCCAGGTTGAGAATCCATGTATTCTAATCCAATTGTCTTCATTTGCTATATAAAGAAACAAAAGACTAAAGGAGTAAAGACACTTGTTCAACCTAAAGAGGCGAAGCAAAATATGTAAGACCAAGAGGTGTCTCCAATGGAAAAGTAGCCAAAGGAAATAAAAAGAGTTCTTAAAAGAATATCAAAGAATTAGCAACCACATGAGAGACTTAAATGATGAATAATCAAGTTAAAATAATAGTAATAATAGTAGCTAGAATTCTTATGCTACTTTAAGATTTGCAAAGCACTGAGTTATGTTATCTTATTTGATCCTCTATGGTTTCCCCTCACATTAAGAAAACTGGCAAAGATGATAAAAGACAGAAATCGTTAATGTTGGAAGGGCTGTAGGAAGACAGACGCACTGAAATGATGTGGGGGGAACTGTGTATTGGCCCAAGCATTCTACAAAGCAATTTGAATTTATACTAAAAAATTATTAAAAGTGCCCATATTTTGACCCAAATATTCTACCATTCAGCATATACCCCTAAGGAGGTCAAAGATAGAAAGAAAATCACCATATATGCCAATATACTTAAAACAGCCCCTTTTGTGGTATTGCAGAACTGGAGACAAGAGAAATGCCCATTGATTGGAGAATAATTAAGCAGACATTGCTATAAAGATTTATCATTGTACAGTGAGACACAGTGACAAAAGAACACCGAGAAGTAGGGGAAGAATTAAACTGATACAAAGTGGAGTAAGTAAAATCAGTAAAGAACTGCAAACATGTAAAGAATAACAAAAGCTACCTGAATGCTTGATAATAATGATAAAATCCAAACCTGGCAGGTGAAGGCAGGAAATGAGACTGTTCTCCCCTCCCTTCTTTGCCAAGGTGGGGAACAGTTCCATGAGGAACACGGTTTGTGCTATTGTTCCGGATTGATATATTGGTTAATTTTCCTCAACTCTTTTCCCCCTTTCTTTTTTATTTATAATAATTTGTTAAGGAATGGCTTCTGTGGGTCTGTTATTTCATCAATGGGAATCTTCCTGGTGATGCAGAAGAATATTTAAGCATGTCTGTGTACCCCAGGCTACCTTAATCGAGTGCTCCTGAGAAGTCTTTGACAAGGAGTCACCTTCCAGCTCACGTGCTGAGGAAGAACCTCTAGATTCTTTGATACTGAATATATAAAATGGGCTAGGCGTGTTCTCTTTACATGGCTGTCCAACTTCTCTCATGGTTATCCCCCCTTCCTCTGAGATGGTCTCATTTATGCCATTTCTCCAGTGCAATTCTTCTTCACCAATGTGCTATGGCATACTCCCAGCAGTCCTACACAGCCTTTGGGGAGTGGGGAATCTGGACTCTTAATTCATCAGAGACTGTGGTATTCCACAGCATCCCAGAGAGAAAGCTGATGCTAATGATATTTTTTGTTCAAGCAAAGGCTCGGAGGTCATCCAGTCTTTGTCCAATTCCCCAAAGGCAAGTCAGCCCATTTGTCTCATCTTGCTCTATTCTGAGCATTCTTCCATGATGTCTGCCCCAGCCATTTGTAGTCATAGACCAGCTCTATTCCTTGTTCATCCAACTTCATAGCAAAATCGGGACAAGAGGGATTCTTCATCCACTTGTTTTTTCTTGTGTGGATTGTTAAACCAAACTTATGAGCACTTCTCATTTAGGGAGCTCTGAAATGACTTGATGGAATCAACACAATGTAATCATCCAAAAGAAGTACCAGGAAGAACATACTATCTTTAAGAAATGCTGGTAAAACAAACAACAGCTAACACTTATATAGTACGTTAAGGTTTGCAAAACACTTTAAAAACATCTCATTTTATTCTCATAACAACTCTGGGAGGAAGGTAGTATTATTACCCCCAATTTATATAAGAGGAAACTGAGACAAGTAGAACTTAAGTGCCTTGCCCAGGGTTACACAGTTAGTAGGAACATAAGACTGATTTAAATTCAAGTTTTCCTGAATCCAGGCCTATCTAACTACTGAGCATCTGGCTGGGTCTTCCACTCACACTGACAGTGAAAGATATTTTTGGTGACTTTCTGCTTCCTATATCATTCCTTTATCATTCATATAATGATCAAAGTCAGCGAGTGAGACTCTCTCCACTATTTATCTGACAGAGAATTTTATTATGACTTTGATATTTGCTTGGAAAACAATTCTTCTGGAGAGGGGCAAGGAGACTATCTTTAAAAGGAGTTTTTTTTTTTTTTTGCTTTATCTAATGATATGTTTTTTAAATTATTACTGAACTATAAGCACAGAGGGATTTCCTATTTGCACAACTATTAGTCAGCTGAGGGACTATGTGCCATAGAATATCATTTGCCAAAATCTTCTCGTACCTGTTTTCATCCAAAACTCTCGATGTGTGATGGGCAGGAAAAAAAAAAAGATTTTTTTCACTGGAAGAATAAGGATCTGGGTCAATTAGTACTGATATTCTCTGTCACAATTTGGGGGTGAGTATAAAGGCTGATATTTTCTTAATGCATGACACTGAATTCAGATGACTATTTCTAGGGAGCAGAAATCAATAATGGGACAGTAACATTTGCTCAGTTGGAAGACAAGCTAGAGAATGGCAAATACCACCACGATGAGCAGTCCATCAATGTACTCTATGGTGAAGAAAATGAGCTAGATCCATTGACATAACCAGGACTGTTCCTGAGGAGTGTGAAAAGGAAGCTACATTCCTGCTTGTTCTTCCTTCTGCAAGGACTTTGGGTCAATTCTGATGCTGGAAAAATAATACCGACCTCTTCTAGAAGAGAGCTCAGTTGGAGATAATCAGCCACAACTTTACAGCATTATGCAATGAGTGTTTTTCATCCCATTACTTCCTTGCGAAAGGGTGGAAAGGAAAAAGCCGCAATGCATTTTGATTTACAACCTGAATTTTTTAAAGTGCATTTCTATCCTGGGGAAGAAAGTCAAAAGGAGTCTGGAAGAAGACATCTCTTTTTTCTCTTGGTGACATTCATGAATAGGATGGAAAACCTTTTAAGAAAATGATAGGGACTCTTGATGCTTGCATCTTCTATGCAATTACACTTTCAGATTTCCAGTTCATTTAAAGCCAGTGAGTTGGTGATGGGTGTGGGCACAGGGGAACAAAACTGAGATAGAAGGAGAAAGCAAGGCCAGGCAAGGTCAGGACCAAGACCAGATCAGTACTGGGGTACCACTGTTCATGCCAGCCCAGCCTCCATAAGATTTCCAGGCCAGTGTGTGGCAGAGGCTGGGAGAGAAGGTCTAGGTCGGCCTCCAGGTCGCTGATCATGGGCTAGCGCCCTCCCCTCTCCCCTTCTAGGTCGAAAAAAATCCCCTGAGATTCAGGACTGGGAAAGGCCCAAATAAGAAACCATTTATCCATTCAAATTCGAATTCAGATAAGCCATGAGCTGGACCAGAGTTGTGTTGGACAAGAAAAACCTACTGATCCTGCTCTCCGGAGCTGGGGGAGGAATCAGGGTGGGGCTGCAGCCATCAGAGCTCTAACCCTGAATGTCTAGACCCAGGCTAAGCAGCCTGAAAGGCAGCTTTGGTTAGTCGAAGGTCCCCGAGACCTTTAGATTTAGACCTTAGTCCTAGAAAGTCCACAAAGCAGACATTTGATAAATGCCAGTTAAACAACTGACTGATCCTCGAGCCCATCTGTCAATGAAAGAACAACTCGACATTTTCCATCCCTCCCATTTTTGCTCAGATACATAGCACGTTCCGGGCAGGGAGGTCTAATGAATTGGGGGCCACCTCCCATTCCCATCCTTGTGTCTGACTCCCACCACTCAGGATGTTGGGCCACAATGGCACATTGAGTCAGTCCACCCTCTCATTTTACAGATGAAGAAACAGAGGCTTGGAGACGAGAGCTGGGTACCATCTGACATACTCCTAATCCAGGACACAATGTGATCCTTGTGGGGTTCCTCCCTGTTTGCTCCCCAGATCCCACTGCTTCCCATTTCTTGCCCACAACCTTCAGCAGAGATAAATTATCTACCTTCATGGTGAGATTCATGGAGATCTTAGAGATTCTTCCTAGAAAGAGCCCCAGTCTATCCATAGAGATCATAAGTGAAGGAAGCCATACCAGGAACAACTTAAGGGGTGCTCTGTCTGGGAATCTGGACAGAAGACTTTGGAAAGGCCATTTCTGGGGAGACTGAGCGGGCCCACGGGGCGTGTGCAAAGTGAACAGGGGGAGTCTTCCTTTCTCAAGGCCACCATTCTACTCAGTCATAAATGATAAACAAGCCTACTTTGCTTTTCAGTGTCTCGTTCTGTAAAAAGGCACGTCTGTGCTTTGTCAGAGGATTACGTATAAAGCGATTCATGAAGGAAATCACAATTTCCCTCTGTAATGTATTCCTTTGAGCCTTGGATAATTAGGGCAGGCATTTAATTGTCACATCAGGTCCCCATAGGGAGTTTGTGCCAATTACAAGGATTGGGCTGCATTTCCTTTTCGCAAAAATCTGAAAGGGCCGGGACTCGAGGCTTCCATTTCCTCTCTGTTCTACCCATTATAATAAAAAGAGCTCCAGCTAATAACCAAACTCATGTGGAATACGAAAAGGTCAAGATACCAAGGGAAATTATGTGGAAAAAAGAAAGAGGGAGAAGGGGGCCCACACGGCCACGTCTCCAATTATACAATAAAGCGATGATGATCAAAACTATTTAGGACTGGATAGAAAAAATGATGAGTGGAATCAATTAGATAATAATGGGTTAGAGTCAGATAAAAATAGTAACGTGAGGTTTGATAAACCCAAGATCAAACAATGCTGAGAAAAACATTCATTATTCAACAAACACTATGGGGAAAAACTGGATAGGAGTTTGGATCAAAGAGGGAAGAGCAGCTTTCATACCATTTGTTAACAATGAATTTCACAGGAATCAATGATTTTAATCACTTTTTAAAATCACATTTACACAGAATAGGGAATAATGGATATGCCATAATTAAATGGAAAGAAGGCTTGGGTTCAAAATTTGCATCTGATATTTCTCACGTTGTTACTTTGGACAAGTCACTCTCCTGAGGTCTCAACTTCCTCATTTGTAAAATCAAGAAGTTGAACTTGTTTTCCCTTGAGGACCAGTCCAATTCCACATATAGGAGCCTTAATCTCTCCTCTGATTGAGAGCCATAGAGCATCTATAGTAATAGTGAAGTGAGCCATCAAAAATCCAGATAATGCTGGCTTTTGGACTGCTCTTATTGTTAGGAAGTTGTTTTTTTCCTTATCTAAGGGGTTTGGGGAGAAGAACCTTTGCAGGCTCTAACCTGTGAGGATCTCTAGGTGTTTTTAGAGCATCTCTAGAGAGATGTTTTTTCTTTCTGTCCCAGGAAAGCCTGCTCCCAAGCTCCAAGCTGGGCACAATCCCAGCAGCCAGTGGTGGGATGGCGTTCCACCAGGATGGCAGAACCTGAGCACTGCAGCAGTGGTAGGAATGCTAGGTCGTGGCAACAGCATCGGCTGATTGCCAGTCAGGAGAGGAAGGAGCTGACATGGAGAGGGGACCAGATGACTAGAGGCAGACCAGAGCTGAGCGCAGCCAGACTGAGCTAGTGGCTACTCACTTTCCAGTCAGAAGAACAGTGTCCCCTTTCCTCCCCTTCTCTCAGTCTGGGGAGGGCAGAAACTGATGGCAAAGCTTATTCTCTTCTATAAATTCCTTTTGGAATTTCTATTGCATTTCTTTTTTTAAAAAACAGATTTTGAAAATTCCATCAACTTTACTATTGTTGCTCTGTGTGATGCTTTGAAGAAAGGGGACTACAACAGGGAGGAACAGTGTTTGGATACTGATACGGAGAGGTGGATAAAGAAACAGGGTTCAAGCCCTGGGTCCCCTAAGTGCAGTTTTTGTTCTGCCTTGAGAGCGATTCAGGTTGAGGGAGAATTTGATTTGTTAAGAAGTCTTCTGATAAGCTTCCTCAAAACAGAATTAAATGGGACCCAGGGGAACATATTCCTTCTTACTAGTCAAAAAATGGGTAAGGCTTCCACTTTGCTGTCTGGGCAAAGTCTGAGCTACCAGAACGAGGTGGTCTCGTTCCTTCTCTCCCATACGCCCCTCGCATGTGTTGAAAATGCTCTTCTGGAGGGAGGAATTGAGAACAATGTCCGGGGTGGAAAATGGCCAGTGGGGAAGAATGCTCCATGACAAAGCGGAGGAAGGGCCTTCTTCTTGTTCACTCCATCTCCAAACCATTACTACCAGAAAGCTGTATGTGTTTCCAGCCTCCATTTGCCTCTTGGTACTTTTCATCCCTTGTTCCCACTTCTGCCCCCCAGATCAAACAGAACAAGTCAGATCCCTGGTCCTCAGGACGGGGGATCACTCGCTTGATGAAGGCTCTGGTGTCTCTTCTAAATCTGCTGTTCCACCCACTCACGGGGCTGTTAGCCAGCAGCTACAGGTCTTTTTCCAGCTGATTCTCCGGGGCACGATTTCTGGCGCTTTCACCATCCTTCTTTCCCTCCTCTGGATGGGCTCCAGCTTGTCAATGTCCTTCTTCAAATGTGCCCACAACCAAATGGAACGCTCCATTTTCAAACCATTGTATCCGGGAGCTCCCGGGACGATCGGGGCATTTAGTGAGGCTTAAGAGCTGACCATCAGAATCACCAAAAGGCATTCTAGTTTTATTCTATAGAATTGTCTTCACATGGAAAACATTTCTTACAATGCAGAGAATATGTGGGAAGAGAAACAATGCGCAGACGCCTGATGCTTTTCTCATTAGACATTTTACCATTTGCCCTACCATTGCCCCCAGTTCTCCTCTCCTTAACTGTACCCTCCAGGGACATTATTTCCAGAGAACAAACCCCCGTCCCTCCAAAAGATAAAATCCACTCCCTTTGGGACGCTGCCCTTGGGAGATGTCCTCATTGGCAAGTGGGGCTGACATCATCCGATGCATTCTACATGGCCCACCTCGGACAAGTTTCTCGCCATCTCCCGGACTGGCCGTGCCTTGTGCCCAGCACCGTTTGGGTACGTGATCTCTCGCTTCTAATCTCCCCTTCTAGAAAACAGTCATCAGGTCAGCACTACCGCTGATTCTAGCAACGTTCTCAAAGCCAACTGCCCAGTACCCCACTCCCCATCCATGACTCACCAGACCCCCGATCCCTTTCCTGGGATTCCTTCCAGGAAATCCCAAAATTCCTCCATATGTGCAGCTTGTCTCCTTTAAAACATAAACTCCTCGGAGACTGGGACTGGCTCACATTGGTTCTGACAAACTCCACACCTAGCAGTGCTGGACACCTACTAAGTCCTTAATAAATATTCTTTCTCTCCCTTCCCCCATCTCTCTGATTTTCAAATCCGATTTTCACTAGAAACACAAACTATTCAAGGACTATTGATAGTTTAAATCAGACTTCAAAGACCTTTGGGCTTCTGGGAGAGGCAGAGTGAGGGGAACATATTGTATCTCTCTCTCTTGACCACAACATATGTTGGTCCTTCAGAATATCTGTGAAATCATTGGATTTTAGTAATCCCTACCAACTTAGATTTCTCCCCTTTCCCAAGAATCTCTATGAATCACAGAATTTGAGATTTAGAAGGGACCTAACTAAGCACCTTCACAGTTCGTTCATAAAGGGAATCTCTACCATGACATAGCCCTATGACCTTGCTACCTCAGCTCGTAGACCTCCAAGGAATAACAACTTATCACTTCCTGAGTTGCTGTAATAAAAAAAGCACTTATCACCTGGTAATTTGAGTTTCCCTACGAGGAGAGAAAGTACCACTTGGATGTCACAACCTTAGGACAAAGCCCAAGTCATCCTGCCCTAGTTATGTCTCTTCTATCTGAAATCAAATAAGCCAAAAGTATAGCGACCATTCCAGAATATCAGCCCTGGGGTTTATTAGGGTTATATTAAATGTCATCCACAACTAGGATAGGGCCTTACTTTTCTAAAACTAGGGATTCAAAAAGGAAAGTATCGCTGTCTGACCTCTTTAGTGCCCACCCAGCATTTGGGGCAAAGTAAATGATGACCTTAGGTTTAAAAAGAAATCATTCACCAGACCTGGCAACCCAAACTGCAAAGGATACATTTTCAAAAAATATCTTTCAGAATATACTATTCATTCTTCTCTCTCAACAATGTGCCCAAATAGCTTAACTGCCATCCTGGTCCTACCTTCCCCTGGGCCCTTGGATGCCTAATAAAAATCTGAATTTTTCGAAAAGATTTTTTAAAAAGCAATTTTGGAAAACCACAAACTACTGCCTCCACATGATAAGAACTTTAACCTCATTAAACTTTTTAAAAATTTTGCAATGTTGGTTCCAAGGTTGCACCAATGTTACCGTGATTTCTATGTTGATCATTAAGGTCACCCAATAGAGAGAGCTGGTCACAAAGTAAAGATTCAGCAGTGATGTTGACATTTGTTTTTAATGCAGTGTGAACCAACTGCTGGGCTCACTGCTACATGTCCACTGCTTGGGGCAGGAAGAACATCCCTCATTTTTTCAACAAACTCTAGGGGCTCCCTTTTACTTCCAGAATCAAACACAAAAGCCTCCCTTCAGAAACTCCTCCTCACTTTACTGGTCTTTTTATACCGTACTCCCTTCTACATATTCTGCAATCAATTATTGTAAATGCTTTAGAGATCCACGACATTGTTGTCACTGTGATGGGAGGCTGGCATTGAAGGCCTGCCCCCCATGCCCATTAATGAATCACTTTCGTTGGCAGAGGAGAGGGTGAGCCGTGAGACCTCTAGGGCTGAGTCATAGACTAACACCATCACCTGCTTTACTGAGAAAACAAAAACCCTTGAAAACAAATCTACAGCGAAGCAAAAAAGGCCCAGTTTGGGGCTCTGCCATTTTTGGTGCTTTAAGGGCCAGCCTCTGTTTCTGCAGAGCAAAGCAAAAGCCTCCTCTCCCAGTCTCTGATCCTCTGCTCCAAGGACTTCAAGGAATTAATGAAATTTGGAGCTTTCCCTGGAAGGTGGGAGCAGGTCTCGTTTAGAAAGTCCGACATTTGGGGTTCAAGCTCAGTGGGACTGAAACTCGGGGAAGGGACTCCCAGAAACTGCTCATTCCCTTTGGGAGCCTCCTCCAAAAGTTGGCGCAGCCAGCAGGGACTTTTCTCTGTCGGGAATGGAGTGGAGGGGGAGGGGGATAAACCTGCCCCTTCTGACTAGAATTAGAAAAAAGGGGGCGACACTGAGCTCTACCTCAGCTGGTTTGGGGAAGGAGTTGTCTGTGGTTCGGAAGGTTAGAGCTCTGTTTCCAAACTGACTTTTCGCTTTTTCTTCAACAGCCTTTATATCGGGCGTGGAACTTAGAACTCATCTCTTCCCTACACAAAAGTCTTCCATGGTTCCCTGTTCCTACCGAGAATAAACTGTAGGTTCATCCGTCTATGTACGGAGCCCTGGGTGGGGTGGGGGTGGGGGGCAGATATTCCAGATTAGGAAACCCTGTTCTCCAGACTTCATCAAGAATCATTTCCAAGCAGTCCACCTAGATTGGAGGCGGGATTAAGGATGGCCAGGAATTCTGTTATGGCTATTTCCCCCAACCTTCTTTCCCAGTCTCTTTTTGGCTGGCCAAGAAGTCTCTGTCTCTGTGTCTTTCTCTCTGACTCTCTCTGGATTTCTCTGTTTCTCTCTCTCTCTCTCTCTCTCTCTCTCTCTCTCTCTCTCTCTCTCTCTCTCTCTCTCTCTGTCTCTCTCTCATCTCTCTCTCCTTCCTCACTCTACCTTTCCATTTTCTTCTTTATAACTGGGAATTTGCATGGTCAGGATTGCCCCACCTGGACCCAGGAGACGCTATCTCCTCTTCAGCAGTGCTCCAGCTTTGTAACACCGGGGTTCCTCTTATGTTGACAGAATTTACCGAGTGCATTTTTGATGCTCCTCCACATTTGTACAAAGAGAGATATTTCCCTGTCCGCGTGCTCATGAGTCGTCATTAAGTACCTCGCCCCCTCACTACTTCTTTCTCTTAAGTAATTTATACGTTCTCCCTGTAATTTTGTTCCAACTATTAATTTGCTTATCAAACCCTTTCTTTTACACAATTCAAAGGCACAGGCCTGCCCCGCCCTCCAATTCCCACCGCGATGAGCTAGATTCTGCCATGTTTCCCGGCTGGGATTCCCAGTAGGCACTTCTCCGTGGGGGTTCAAGCCCACTCCATATTTTTACATCACGTGAATTATAATCATGGCCAATGCGCGATTATTGGGTTTTACTTAAAGAATAGATGGATTGCTACCCACAAAAGCAGTTTAAAAACCCAATTCTGACTTTCTAAATGATGAACATTGAAGAGGAAGTGTAAGTACCATGAGAAAAACACCGACTTTGGAGTCGGAAGAACTGGTTCGGATGGCTGTCTCTCTAACTTAGAACCCACCTGCAGGCCTGAGTTCTGTGATTAGCAGCCTTCCCCACTCCACTTCATTTCCAATTCATTCAATTATATGCAGATACGAAGACCCAGTTCTCGTGAAGAATGGTCTCAGTATAATTAATACGGTAACCCTCATATGTATTTTTCAAAACCTAAAATCCTTAACTGAGCTTGGATCAAGAGAAGCCAATGGCCTCTGCTTATCCAACTGCCAAAAAAAGAGGGAAACGCCAATGACTTTTTTCTCCATTTTTCACAGGAAAAAAAAAAAATGAAGCCCAGAATGAGGAGAGGCTTATTAGCCTCCTCTTTGCATTATTATGGAATCCATTTTACAGAGGGGGAAACTGAGGTATAAATAGGTCGAGTCACCAGTTCAATGTGTCGTAGCTGGTAAAGAACAGGACTAGAGTTACATCCCAAGTTTTCCAACTCCATTCCCAATGAGCACATCAAACAGTTTGTTTTTGCTGCCTCTGACCCACAGAACGATTAGAAGGAAATCGGGCTTCTGTGTCCCATCACGACCGCCACCACTTATTTGGGGTTTTCCTCCAAGCAGACTCTCCTGCTGCTTTTGAGGACTGCCTCACTCCACCTCTGGGGACATAAACAAATCAGAAAAGTGGCTGACACTTTTGCCTCATGAGCAAAACAAAAAGAGGACAAGGGGGAGTGGTGGGGTCATGTCAGATGTTCGATCACATGGGGATGACAGGTGATAAGTTGGGCTGTGGTGATCCTGTATTCAAATCCCAGCTCTGGTTGGGAGGCCATGGGCAGCTCCAGGTCTCTGGTTTTTGGTCTGTAAAATCAGGCCTGTTGGATTAGGAGACCACTGAGATCTCGTATCTTCCATCCTATGGTCTTCCCCCTTCCCTTTCCAACCCCCCAGTTTGTCAGACTGGGTGACAGTGCTTCGTTGCCCTTGCAGGAGCTGTCCAACAGTACAGAGGGCTCTGCAGGGAAGTTCCAGCATCGAAGCTCCCCAAGCAGAAGCTGGGCTACATTGCTGGGATATCAGAGGAGAGTTTCTTTCAGCTCAGTTCACAGAGGTAGGCATTGGGATCCCTGCCCACTCTAAAATTCTTGGCACCAAGAGAAATATGAGGTATGGATTTGGGAGAGAGAAGATCTGAGTTCAGATCCCGGCTCAGATATGTATTATCTTTGTGACCTTAATTGCTTTGGGGCTCAGTTTCCCCTCCTGGAAAATGAAAGGTTTGGACAAAATGACCACTAACATACCTTCTAACTCAATCCTAGGACAGATGTGCACCTTGGAGAGAAGCAGAGAAGGGAAAATGGGTGAAGGAGAAAGATGAAGTCAGGAAGTTATGACTATGAAGCCAAATTGTGGAAAGAGCTCTAGAGTAGGAGAAAGGATCGGAATTCAGTTCTTGGAACTGATAGGAGCTGAAGACCAGAGACTGGCTACTTTAGTAAGATCATCTATACAGTAGGGATAAAGATAGTCATAGAACCTTCCTCCAAGTTTAATAAAGTTTTCTAATGGGAAATGGGATTAATTAAACCAAGAATTCTGGGGGAAATTATTGAAACTCCTAGAGGAGAAGGTCAGTTCTTTAGTATGACTTGGGAAGAGAAGATTGCACAGGGGAAGGATCCAAAGCCCTGAAGTAAGGATGTGGCAGTGAGGCACCGGAGTACACAGAGGACTTGGGAAGATCTGAATTCAAATTCTAGATCAGATATTTACTAGCTGTGTGATTTGAGGAATAGTCATTTTAGATCATTCAATTTCTTCTGTAAAATGGGAGTGATAGCACCTACCTTCCTGGATTGTCAATCAAATGTGGTAAAACATATAAAACTCTCTGTGAACTTTAAAGTGTTATATGAATACCAGCTAGTGTGATTATTTCCTCAAACAGTTTCTACCTTCTGTATAGCTTCTTTAAAAAAAAAATCCTAGAACACACTGAGTAAGCAAAGCTGTGGCCTTTAAAAAGTCAAACTAATCACATTTCTTCATGCTCCTTCCTCCCTTAGGAACTTTCAACCTCCCTTTCCATTCCTTCACTTGCTTAAAAATGAATCTGACCAAGCTCTCAGGGAGAAAATCTCAGGGAAAACAGTCAATTTGCCAGCTTTCTCCAATGCCCTTGCCTTCTAGTAGCTGGGCTGGATCATCCTTTCTCATTATCTCCTTTACTTCCCTTTCCCTCCTCCACAAGTCCATCTCAATACCCATATTTGGAAGATCTCTCTCTGTCTGGCATCTTTCTCTATCAGGTGGCTGTGGAGGCAGTACAGGGAGGTCAACAGGGAACACTGGGAGTCTGAAGACTGGCTTTGAATCCTGCCTGGCCCTTGTCGCCTGTACACCCTTGGGTAGGAAATAGAAGTTCTCCAAATCCATGTGTCTTTCCATGTAGAATGAGAGGGCTGGAAGCGATGGTTCCGAAAACTCTTTCTCACTTTAATTCTTGGATCCTGGAAACATGTGAAGCTGTCGGAGGCTCAGAGAGGTGGAAGGGGACCGTGGTCACATCATCAGGCAATTAGGTCACCAATAAACTTTGTTAAATATCTTGTGTGTGAAAGACACTGTGCCGGTATTACAAAGTGCCCTCAAGGAATTAAAATTCTAAGGGAGGAGAAAACATGTATACTCTCTCTATGTAAACTCTCTCTTTTTATGGATAGATGTGTAAATATGCATACATATATATCCATGTGTTTACATATGGACACACAGTAGATTTATGTGATAGCTGATAAGATAGGCTAGGCTAGGATATAGTACATATGAAATCTATACAAACTCAGGAAAAGTCTCCTGCAGAAGCTGGCAATTGAACTGAGTCTTGAAAGAAATCAAAGGGGAAGGAGTGAGGGGGGTGGCACCCAGTAATGGAGGAAAGTCAGGGCAAAGACCCAGATGTTAGATGGAATCTCTCATGTTTGCATGGCCAGACAGTAGGTAGGCAAGAGGGAGTCACAAGGACGAGTGTAAGAAGAGAGAAAGAGATCAGGCTCTGGAGAGCCTTAGATGCTCTCAGAAAGAGTTTCTATCTGATCTTAGAAGTAATAGAGACCCAGTTGAGTTCACTGAATACGTGAAAGGGACAGGGCAGGGGTGATGTGGTCAGACTTACACTTTAATGCACATGTGGTAAAGGGATTGGAGTAAGGAGAGACTGGAGATAAGAAGATGAATGAGGAGACTATTATAATAATCTAGGTGAGTGTGATGGAGGATTGTGACTTTGTGAAGGGAAAAAAGAGAAAAATGAGGTACGGCAACTGATTAAATCCACGTGTTTGAGAAATACGAAGAAGCCAAAGATGGCAAGGAGATTAGGAACATGGGGAACTGGAAGGATGTGCCTTCAACAGAAAAAAAAATTAATAAGCAAAATTGGTAAATGGGAAGATTTGGAGAAAAAGGATAATAAATTGTTTTGATCATGGATGATTTGGGATAGTTATGGGACTTTGGTTTAAAATATGAAATAGGGGCTGAAGCTCAGGACAAAAGTCTAGGGCTGGGTATAGAGAATTGAATCATTGCCCTGATAAATGATGATAAGTGAAGTAATGTGGCCACTAACTAAGAGAATCTGAAGAAGGAAGAGAAGAGGATCCAGGACTCCCATAAAGTGCATGGGAAAAACAAAGGCCATTGAGAGGGAGTGATCAGGAAGGTAAGGGGAGGAGGGAAGGAAGGAAGGATGAAGAGGGAGAGAAGGGAAGAAAGGGAGAGATACACACATAGAGACAGAAAGACGGAGAGACAGACAGACACATGCAGAGATAGAGAAACAGAGAAACAGAGACACTGAAAGGATAGAGAGACACAAAGAGAGAGAAAAACAAGAACCTAGAAAAGAAAGAGCAGTCAAGCGAAAAAGGAGATCTAGTTGTGTCAGATTCTGCTGAAAGCTCAAGGAGGACGGGAACTAAAAAGACCCCATTTGGCAGCTGAGCTCCCTGCTAACTTTGACTAGGGCAGTTTCAATTGAGTGACACAGCTAAAAGCCAGACTGCAAGGGGCTGAGGCTTAATGAAATGACAGGAGGTGAAGACAGTGAATGTGGAAAGCTTTTCTAGCATAAGCCAACAAAGAGAAGAGAGATATAGGAAGAGATCTGGAGGAGGAGGGAGGAGCTAGTGAAAGTTGCTTTCTGGCTGTGCTATTTTTTGAACTAGGAATACCAAGGGATGTTCTCAGGCGGGGTAAAACTTAAACCCAGGTGTGGCCACCTCGAGAGCCAGGCTTCTTCCCTACTCTCCCATCTTGGTTTTCTTTTACCATCTAACCAGATAGTCGATCAATAAACAGACAGATGAATGGATATAGATCACAAACATGTACGTACCCACATGCATACACAGACATGACTGCGTTACTGATGAAGTTAATCATTGCTATTGTTTATTATTACTATTGTCATTGTTTCAAAACACTTATCTATTGGTGGTCTCACATCATCTCCCTCCCCTCCGTCACTACGAGGCCTAAGGGGCTGTGGAGACCTAAGTGATATCCAGTATAGAGATGATAAGTGGGTGGACAAGGCGTGGAGTGAGAATGTGAGTGATCCCGTGGGCAGCCCTCGGGGGATCTGAGCACAGCCTGGGGCCAAAGCTCCAGAGGGGAACCTCAGCTCTCTGGGGACCCCATGGTGAGTCCCGATGGCACATGGAGAAGAAGTGCCCGGGATGAAATACAGCAACAGATTGTGACCAACAGGGTTGGGGAGGATGCTGGTGACATTGAAGGCACCAATCCACAGGCTCGCTGAAGTGTTCGTGCCTTAGAGACATCAAGGCATCTTTCTTCTCTGCTCATTTTACTTCCCTTTGGGTTTTCTTAGTGTGTCTCCTGATTCTACTCTCTTTGAAGCAACTGATCAAATCCATGTGTTTGAGTAAGACTCAAAGATGGCAATGAGACTGGGAGCAGGGGGAGATGGCAGGGACTTCGACAGAAAAAATTAATAAGCAAATTTGGGAAACGGGAGGACTTGGAGAACAAATCAATTGTTTTGATTTGGGATATTTATGGGACTTTGGTTCAAAATATGCAACAGGGCAGTTGTGACACAGGCCTGAAGCTCAGGACAAAAGTCTAGGGTTGGGTATAGAGAACCTAGTCATTGCCATGGTAAGTGAACCCATGGGAGGTAAGGTGGCCACCAACTAAGAGAAGTAACTAATTAATTTTCCAAAGTCAGAACAAAAAAGGGATGGCAGCAGGCCCCAAACTACCACTGACGAGGGAGGAGGGAAGAGAGATAAAGGGTTACCTCTGTGGTGTAGAAGGGGCAGAGAATCACCAGGATAGGCAGGGGAAGGGGCCAGAGGGAAACAGAGTGGAGAGAGGGAGACAGGTACAGGCTCAGGAAGCCACAGCATGGTGGCCATCCAAGCTGGGGGCGTTTACCATCTGGTGTCCTCTTTTGATAAGCTAAACTTATCAGAATTTCCCCACCAGGAGCCTGTGTAATTGCAGGCCTGGGTGAAAATGCTGACTCAGACGCAGCTTCCCTCAGCCATTTTCCACAGCTCGGCCGGGACAGAAGGAACATGAGGGAGCCCTTGGCCCCCGCTGTCTCCCACCCGGAGCCTGCTGCCCCCGAGTCTCGCCGGGCCGAGGCCTGACTCCCTGAGACCCCGGCCCCCTCCCCGGAGGCTCTCTCCGGCATTTTCCCACAATGCTTTTGGTGTGTGATTTATCGATCTTTTGGCCTTCCTGGAGACACTCTGCATATCAGCCACCACAGGCATAATTCAGGCCAGAGAAGGCTTGAGAATTAGAGCTGAGAGGGAGCTGGGGGCTCACGGAGGCTGAGCCCTTGTTCCTCAGGATATAGTTCCTCAGGACACAGAGTCCCCAGAACAAGAGACCAGCAGGAGGCTCAGCCACTAGGGAGGAGCAGGCCCAGGACCTTTGATCGCAGATTCTCCCAAAGCATCAAACTGCCTCCACAGCCACAACTGATTCCAGACAAAACCATATATATATATATTTGTGCTGAGGCAATTGGGATTAAGTGACTTTCCCAGGGCCCGGAAGGGTTAAGTGTCTGAGGCCACATTTGAACTCAGGTCCTCCCGACTTCAGGGCTGGTGCTCTGTCCACTGCGCCCCCTAGCTGCCCCCAAACCAGAATTTTTGTGGAAATTCTACACTCAGTCACACAATCCATAGAGATATTTTTGCGAATTGTATTTGGTGATTTTGCCCTCACATCTGATTATCACACATCGTTGTCTGGGACACTGACTGATGGTGAAGTCAGCCAAGCGTCCAACTGACCAAATTTCAAGATGGAGAAGTTGGAGGTTGGGGGGGCGGGGAGGAGTCTGGAGGAGGGAGGAGGGAGAGTGAGGATGGTGGAGAAAATTGCAGGGCGCAAGGACCAAGACCCCCTGATGTGCCCTGGAGCCAACCCCACTCTGACCGAGCTAACCCTTCCTTGAAGCCCTCCCCAGCCTCGCAGTCTCCCTTGGTCAGAGACGTGACTGGTACCGGGGCCTGGATCTGAGCCCAGCAAGCTCCGATGGCCGCTATGTGATCTCCTTTGTCTCCAAGATCTGCTACTTTCTTTCCCAAACTTTTGTTCTTATTATTCTATGTGAAAGAAAATAACAAACGAACCAATCCAAGTTTTGTTTCTGCTGAGACGTGGGCTCCGAAGGCTGAGTGCCTGGGTGGCCAGGAAGCAGAAATCTGAACCCGAGCCCTTGCGGAGCCAGCCCGGAGCCAGGCCGGAGCCAGGCCGAAGCCAGCGCGGAGCCAGCCCCGGGGCCAGCGCGGAGCCAGCGCGGAGCCAGCCCGGAGCCAGGCCGAAGCCAGCGCGGAGCCAGCCCCGGGGCCAGCGCGGAGCCAGTACGGAGCCAGCCCGGAGCCAGCGCGGAGCCAGCCCCGAGGCCAGCGCGGAGCCAGTACGGAGCCAGCCCGGAGCCAGCGCGGAGCCAGCCCCGAGGCCAGCGCGGAGCCAGCCCGGAGCCAGCACGGAGCCAGCCCCGGGGCCAGCCCGGAGCCAGCACGGAGCCAGCCCCGGGGCCAGCGCGGAGCCAGCCCGGAGCCAGCCCGGAGCCAGCACGGAGCCAGCCCCGGGGCCAGCCCGGAGCCAGCCCGGAGCCAGCCCCGGGGCCAGTGCGGAGCCAGCACGGAGCCAGCCCCGGGGCCAGGCTGGAGCCAGCGCTCACTCCGCCTGCCGCCCTGCCTCTTTGCAGCTTCTCCTGGAGCTTCCTGTTCCATTAGGACAGACGTGTCCCTCCGCCCCCCAAACAACTTGTGTCTCTGTAGGAGTCAATGGGTTATATTAGGAAAGTCCTGAAGAAGCAGAATCCTTTTCGGATTGATCTGCTGTTTATTTCTGACAACCATTTTCACAGTTGCTAGACAGGCTTCCGGCCCAGCCTCGCTTTCAGCCACGGCCATTGGTGGCTTCTGAAGCTTTAAATATAGACGCCCCCAAAGCCTCCCCACCGCGCTGGGCGGCCCCTGGGCTCAGAGGTGGAGCCACGTACATGAAAACCCCAGGATGGAGGAGAAAGCGGCTGCCCTGGTAGCTAAATTTGTGTGGGATGTTCACCCGGCAACAAGCCAGGCTAAACACACTTACATACGCATACACATACACACATACATACATACACAGACTCACATACACATGCACTCACACACACTCACTCACACACACATACACACTCACACACATACACACACACACACTCACACATGGTAGGTTTTTTTTACTGGAATCAGGAAGGAGTCTTGGCAAACTTTCTCCAGCTCCAGGAAATTGTGACGTGTCTCTGTGACCCCATTAGGTCCCATGGACTCAACTAGAATCTCCATGCTGGTTCCGAGGTTGGTTTATCCAGCCTTAATTTCTCTCCGAGTGTCCAGATTCATCTCCAAGGTTATTAACTGTGTCAAAGTGGATGTCTCATAAACATCTGAAATTCAGCATGTCCGGAACTTAATTATCTTCCCCTCCCGCCCCAACATTTCCCTTCTTAGTACCCCCACTGCTCACCCAGGCCTGCCGCCCAGATCCGACCCTCGCTTTCTCACCTGCCCTCCCCCCCAATATCATCTCAAGTTCTGTTGATTCTAGTTTCACAGAATCTCTTGTTCAGGTTCTCTTCCCTTCTCTCCTTCCCGTCACCAACCTGGGGAAAATGCACAAATCTCCGCTCGGCCCTTGACCGCACGGAGAAGCTGGAGGACACGCAGGGGAATCAATCCGAATGCACTTATTAAACCCCTGTGTGCCCTGCGATGAAGAGTCAGACAAAAGTAAAATAGGGATTTCCCCTCCAAGGGATTCCACCTTACATTAGAGGGTACGTTGGGGGCAAGGGCATTAGTGTGTGGGGGGGGTATCATGTGATTTGTGATTTCATGTGAAAGTTAGTATGAATTCAGAAAGAAACAACAAAGTCTAAGAGGAGAAGGGGGAACAGCCCTTTCTGGACATGGGAGGGCCGTCCATGCAAAGGGAGGGAGAAATGGCAAGCAGACCACTTGGCTGTGCGGGAGAGAAGAAGAAGAGGAAGAGGAAGGCCTACAACGCTCTCCAGGGACTCTCACCTGATTGCAGGGCCCTCAAGGAACTCCTGGAGGCTCCTGAGAAGGACTGAAGCACTGGGGATGTTCAGGCAGGGGAAGAGAAGACATAGGGCAGGGGAGAAGGGAGGCCCTAACTGCCCTCAGTTATTGAAAGACCCCTGGAAGTGGAAGGAGTCGCCTTGTTCTGGTGGGTCCCAGAGTTGGAAACAACAGCGGGAGCTGCAAAGAGGCACTTTTGGGCTTGAGTTCAGGAAAAACTGTAATAACAAGATTGCCCAGAGGAGAATCAGCTGCCTGGGGAAGTGACGGCTCTTACTCACCGAAGCTTTTTCACCAGGAGCTGGATGAGCACTCGGGGACAGGATGTTTGGAGAAATGGATTCAATGGATTTTTCCAAATTGGAAATCCTGGGGTTCTGTGATTGGGTATTATCTTCCCACTGTGACAATGAAGGGAACTGAATGAGAGGATCTATGAGGTCATTTTTTGGCTTTAAATCCACTGGCCACCACTCCCTGGGGACCTAGGTCATCCCACTTCCCAATCAGGTTCCCAGCCTAACTGTGCAAACTGTGGCTCCGCAAGGCCCGGCCGGCCCTCCTGCCATGAAGGGGGCTTTCAGGTCGAATGGTCCGCCTTCATCAGCAGATCCCTCCCCAGACCTTGGAATCCGTCTCGCCTCCCTTCTCGGGGCAGTATGCTCCTTTATTCTCTCCCCTACTCCAGTGACTCTGACCCCAGATTCTTCCCAGATTTCCATCTTTTTATTCCCAGTCCTCTCAACCCTCTTCTCCCAGCCAATGTCCCTCACCAGATCACCTCGCCCCTTCCATTGTGCTCCATCAGCTCCATGATGAGCCCCCTTCTTTCCCTGAACCTCTTGCCTTGTTATTCCTCTTTCCCGGCCCTCACTGAGACCTGGCACTCGGCTATCAGACTGATCTTCCCAAAGTACCAATCTGACCATGTCACACCCTCCCCCATTCAGTAAGCCCCAGTGGCTCCCCAACATCTTCAGCATCAAATACTAATCCTTGCCTTCCTTTCCAGCCTTCCTGTTCCTTTTTCCTACTGGTCCCCTCACTATCATACCATCCAGTAACACAGTCTCCTTGCTGTTCCTTGAACTTGACACTCCCAGTTGATGTCTTTTCCCTTGGTATCCCAACTCTCTCCTCCTCCTCCCATTCCCAGATCCCTTGAGTTCCTTTAAGGCTCAACCCCAGACCCACATTCTGCAAGAAGCCTTCGCTGGCCCCTCTTCACCTTGGGCCCATCTCTGAGATTGTCTCCACTTTGTCCCGTGTTTATCTTATTTCCCATGGTATTTCCCCTGGGAGCCTGAGAGCTCCTCAAGAGCAGGAACTGTCTCTTCTCTGTTTTAGATTTTTTTCTACATCCCCTGTGCTTACCATGGTACCTAGCACGTAATAGGGGCTTCACAAATAGCCGTTGACGTGACTGCTGACGACACGGTGGCCTCGGACACCCTTTGAATGTAAACTCATGGCTTCATGCTCTCCTCTCTCATTCTACGCTCTGGATTGTGATTCCAAGATGAACCAGCCAATTAATGAACATTTATGGAGCACCTACTAAGCGCCAGCCACTGCGGCAGGAGGTGCGGCCATGCCCTGTGAAGCCACAGTTTGACGCGGTTAAACCGAGAACCCGATTGGGAGGTGGGAGAAGCATCAGCACTGGGACGACCCAGGCTCATGATGGACGTTGGACTTAAGGCCCCCAAAAGGACCTCATAGATCATCTCATTCAATTCCCTCCCTTGTTACAGTGGAGAGATAAGAGCCAATCACAGAACCGTGGGATTTCCAAACTGGAAAAATCTTTTCACACCTGAAACTCCTCCTCCAAAGCTCCCAGGGATCTCATGGCCAAATTTAACGACTCAATGTCATTTTCCTCAGTCCTCCCTGAGGACTTCTCTGATGCGTTTGATGTTATTGAGCGCCAGGATCTCTTCCTCTCAGATATTCTCTCCTCTGTGGCTTTTCATAGCATCCCATCTCTTGTCCTTCCACTTGAATCTATCCATACCAAACCCACCAAAGAGAATTGTCCTGCGACCTCTGCCTTTGTTTGCTTCTCTTGCCTTTCTCAGGGAACTCTTTAGGTCCCATTGCTTTTAGCACAGCTCTCCGTGCAGCTGATTCCGTGGGGATCTATATGTCCAGTCCTAGTCTCTCTCTTCACTTCACTTTCCGTTTGGATGTCCCACAGCCATTTCAAACTCACCATATCTGAAACAGAACCCATAAACCCCTTCTTCTTCTGAATTCCCCTATTACTGGTCCAGGTATCACCGTTCTCTCATATACCCAGGATCAAAATCAGCTAATATTCTCCACTTCTCACCCTCGCTTTCTCATTTCTTCCACATCCAATATCTGTCCATTTTACCTGTGTAGCACTCTAATATGTATACCTTTCTCTCTAAATTTGCCTCCCGCCTCCCGATAACCCCCGACTCTAACCCTAATGCTGCCTTGGTGCAGACCCTTATTATCTCATACCTAGACCATTGCTGTATCCTGCTGTGGAGGGTCTTCCTGCCTCAGTCTCCTTAAAATGATTCTACCTCTTTCTAGCTGTGTGACCTTGGGCAAGTCACTTCACCCCAATTGTCTCAGAAAAAAAAAATGATTCTACTTCTAAAATGAATTTTTAAAGCCCAGATCTGACTCCCTCACTCCCCTACTAATAAACTCCAGGATCCTATCACCTAAAGGCTCAAATACAGAATCGTGTTTGCCATTCGGAGCCCTTCCTGATCTCTCCTCCCCTTCAGACTTTCTCATGTGCTGCCTACCCCCTTACACAGCTGCTCGGTAGTCCAGATACTGGCCCTTCTGTTTCTCATCCAAGACAATCTGCCTTCCAAGCCAGACATTTTTACCACGTCCCAGGTCTGTGATGCTGTCCCTCTTTCCAGTCTCTTTCTTGGCTTCCTTTGAGCACCAGCTAAAATTTCCCCTTTGCAAGAAATCTTTCCTGCTATTTCCACATGTCAGTGCTTTCCTTCTGGGATCATCTCCAACTGATCCCGGTGCCTATGTCTTGTGTGTTCATGGCTGTCTGCATATTGTTCTCACCATTAAAATGTGAATTCATTGAGGGCAGGGACAGGTTTTTGACTTTCTTTGGATCCGTTCATCTCAATAGCTGTGTGAGTGTGGGAGTCTCAGGGAGATGAGGACAGACCGAGGAGTTTTGGGGTTCCAGGACATGGCCTTTGGCTTTGGTGTCTTAGGGACTGGAGGAAGGAAAAAGGAGACTCAGAGGAGCAGGCTCTGGAGTGAGTTCTACCTGCTAATACTGCCCTTTGTGAAAATTTCAATAAAAGACTAAGTCATAGGGATCCGGGTTCAAATCCTGAAACCCCAGCTTCTGACTCCTCAGCTGTAATTCCAGGGGGAGATCTCCATCTTAAAGTTGAGCTTTCCCCAGAGCCCTTCACTAATCTATACCCAAACTGTCATATTCCAATAACGGAAGAACAAAGCAGAAAGGATTTCTTTCATCCCCAGTTTAAGGCTCCTCCCATAAGTGGAGGCCGGTTAAGTTCTTCAAGAGGGAAGATTGAGCCCCCAAAGTGGGAGGGAGCTGCGTTCCCTAAGGAAACCAGAAGCATCTCGAGGCCCCTTCAAACCGGCCAGGCCGTTGTGGTGAGGCGTCTGCTTCTCCCAAGTCCTGGGGACGCCTCTTTTATGAGGGAATAAGAGCGGCGGCAGTTAAACGTGCTTTAGTACAGGGGTCCCTGGAGTCCGGAGGACCTGAGTTAAAGCCAGTCACTTATAGCTGTGGGGTCCTGGCCAAGTCACTTAACTTCCCCCAAAGGAATGGCTGATAGGCAGGGTCTAGGGAGCTGGTCTCAGAGTCTGGAAGCCCAGAGTCCAAGTCGTGCCTCCGACCCATCCTAGTCAGGGGGACCCTGGCAAAGCGTCTGATCTTAGTGCCTTTTTTGGCCAGGGGAAGGCTTCCTATCAGGCGGTCCCTGGACAAGGAAATCACAAATCCTGTCCGGTAAATCAATGTGAGAAAGAATGGATGCGTGCACACACACACACACACACACACACACACACACACACACACACGCACACTCACACACATTCACATACTCACTCACATTCACACACACTCACATACAGACACACACACACACACACAGACACACACTCACATACACTCTCACATTCACACACTCTCACACATGAAGCATTTCAGGCTCTGCCTGCAGCCCAGGCTAGAGATAATTCCTGGACTGCCCTTGTGAGGCTGCCGCCCGGAGAGGGTAGGGTTAGCCGGGGACAGGTCTAGGAGGGCGCTTCTGGTCCTCTGGATCGTTCTCCCTTTCTATTTAGGGCACGCCTTCCCCATCGCCACAGTATTTGGCCAGGGCCAGATTGTGCGGCCATCTGGTCCCCTCAGCCATCTTCTGGAGCTGCCCTGGATCGACGGTGTGCAGAGCCACAGCCCACTCGGCCGGCACCTGTAGCCAGGCTTAAGCGTCTCGGGCGGCCGGAAGTGACCCAGCAGCAGTCTCAGGCGGAACGAGAGCGTCCCTGGGGGCTGTTCACTGGAGGCCAGAACGACCCTTTGGGAAGAGCTTTGCTCTATGGAGCCGAGAGGGAAAAGCCAGCGTGGCTGGGGATGAGGAAGCGCAGGCTGGCAGGGTGCCACTGGGTCGCTAGGCTCTTCTCTCTTCCTCACATGGCTTCCATCTCTCACCCCTCGAGGTGTGCTATTCCCAGAGCACGGCGGAACCTCGGATTTGTAAAGGGCCTCTGTCGCCAGTCTGACTCTGAAGCCTCCCACGGATGTGGGCCCCTCTACTTGGAAATTCGGGGGACGCTAATGGTAAGCCCTCCGTGCTTAATGATGCAAAAAGGGCAGATTCAAATTCAAATAAAACTATGAGCCATTTCCTCTTTTGCCCCTACAAGTGTCTGACTCAAGCCTGGCAGGGGCCATTTATGCCTAAATGGGCTTAGCATCAAAGGCCCGCGTTCAAACGCCAGTTCTCTTCCTCCTTTCTGGGCTGATCTGAGCAAGCTCGAGTCAGCCCCAGTTTTATCAGCTACAAAATGAGGGGGTTGAAGTAGCTCATCGCTATGATCTCAAATCAAGACAGAAATTGAGGAAGGCAGCAGGCGAACGTCCCCAGAGCCACAGCTCGTCCAACCGACTCTTCCAGGGAAATATTCCTTCCCTGGCAGGGAAAGGCTCTCTGGGCTATATCCCGAGGCAGCTGCTAATATCACCTTCCACGGGCACCATTTCCACGTGAATCCCATTAAAATCAATATAGAATCACAACACCTATTAAGGGTCAGGCCCTGTGCGAGGCACTAAAAGTACAAAGAGCTGCAAGACTTGGTCTCAAGAAACAGATCGACAAGATTCCAACATGTCCAGAGAGAAGAAATGATCTTTTTTTATTGCCTTTTCTTGGAGCAGGCCCTGAACACAGGAGTCATCCTAGCTTGTGAGCTTCCGGGAGAAGCCTTAGGGGTGATCTAGTCCACAATATGTAAATATTGTTTTTCACAGATGAGGAGTCCAGTTAAGTGATTTCCTGGAGCTCCCACAGGCAAAAGGGCCATACTAAGCTAGATTCTCGCATCCCATTTCTATTTCTTTTCCACAATAACGTTTTAGGAAGGCAGACACAAAAATACAAAACGGTCCTTGCTTTTGAGGGTCAAACATTCTGATGGAAGGTATATGGAAAGCAGTCTGAGGGAGAGAAGGAGCACTAATAAAGAGAGCAATCAAGAAAAATGTCCCTGAGGAGCTAATCTGAGGTGTGGCAGCTGAGCAATTTCCAGAGGGAGATGACTGTCTAGGAGCCCCAGCAGAAGGTGTTTCCCCTTTGGGAGTTCCCCAAACTGATAACACCTCAGATCCAGTGAGAGAGAGAGAGACACAGAGAAACGGAGACAGAGACAGAGAGAGATACAGAGACAGAGAAAGAGAGAGACAGATAGAAATACAGAAAGACAAAGAGAATCAGAGACAAGAGAGATAGAGACAAAGAGACAGAGAGAAAGAGCAAGAGAAACGAGACAGAGAGACACAGAGAGAGGAAGAATGAGAGAGAAAGACAGAGAAATAGAGAAACAGAGAAACAGAGAGACAGCTAGAAATACAGAAAGAGAAAGAGAATCAGAGACAAGAGAGATAGAGACAAAGAGACAGAGAAAAAGAGCAAGAGAAACGAGACAGAGAGAGACAGAGAGAAAGGAAGAATGAGAGAGAGAGAGAGACAGAGAAATAGAGAAACAGAGAAACAGAGAGACAGCTAGAAATACAGAAAGAGAAAGAGAATCAGAGACAAGAGAGATAGAGACAAAGAGACAGAGAAAAAGAGCAAGAGAAACGAGACAGAGAGAGACAGAGAGAAAGGAAGAATGAGAGAGAGACACAGAGAAATAGAGAGAGATACAGAGAGAAACAAAGAAACAGAGAGGGACAGAGATATAGATACAGAGAGAGGGAGAATCAGAGTTGGAGAGATAGAGACACAGAGAGAGATACAGACAGAAAGAGTGAAAGAAACAGAGAGACAGAGACAGAGAGGGAAAATAAGACACACACACACACACAGAGAGAGAGAGAGAGAGAGAGAGAAGAAAAAGCCTTTGATAAAATTCAGTCATTCATGATAAAAATATTTAAAAGCTTAGAAGTTTTTCCTCAATACAGTGAAAAGTATCTGTCTTAAACCAAGGGGCCAGCAAAATATGCAACTATAAGGTTTAGAAGGATACCAACTAAATTCAGGCACAAAGCAAGGATGCCCATAATCTTCCCTTTTCTTTGATATCTCACGGGAAATTCTTACAACTGCATTAAAACAGGAAAAAAAGGCAATCAAGGTGAATAATGTTAGAAGAAGCTGAAATCATTATTTGAAGATGACAGATAATGTATTTAGAAACTCCAAAGGCCTCAAGCAAAAAACTGTTGGCGATAATAAATGAGCTCAATAAAATAGTAGGGAATGAGAGCAAGCTAGAAAAATCATCTGCGTCCTTATTCACTGGCAACAAAGAGCAAGAAAATAAGAGAGGGGGGAAAAAGAAATGCAAATCACACAAATAAAGAACCTATCAGATCCATGGAACCAAACTGGAGACTATATATACCCAGAGGGTCAGTCAACATCCTCTCCACTAACAAATCAGAATAATCTAGGATCAATAACAAACTCACCAAATGAAGTATGGAATGAATACGATACCAATCTAAATAACCAAAGACCTTCTCTATTCAAGGCAGTCATAATAGAATTAATACAGAAAAGTAAATAGACAAGAATAACAAGGAACACTCTGAAGGAAAATCCTAATGATGGGCTCTTGCATTCCTAGGCCTCTCCTGAAGCAATGTCAGTCAAATGATGAAATAATAAATAAGGAAATAAACCAATGAAAGGCAACCAATACTCTGCTTATCTATATACATAGTGTTTGGCAAACCTATAAAAAATAAAATTAGGAAAAAAATTCATTATTTTTAAATTGCACGTAGAAATATTAATTGGCCATGTAGAGGGAAGGGAACTTGACCATATATTTTGTATCATATACCCCAAGGGATTCCAGAAGGATAAGATTTCAACATAAAAACCTGAATTCTAGAAAAGACAGAAAAAATGGAATGAAGTTTTTATCTAATTTGTAAAAGAAACTTTTTTTAATTCAACAAAGAACTCAATGGAGACAAGACAGATATGTTTGACTATATTAAAAAATTTAAAAACAATAAAAATATAAGTAGAAGAAAAATAGGTTGGAAAAAAATTTGTGACAATGCAATAGATAAAAAACATGACATTTAAAATAGATGAAGAAACCATCCTCATTTCTAAAATCACCCTTTTTTTCTATACTATACAAAGTTATCGCTTATAAAAAAGAATAAAAAAAGAGAGAGAGAAAAGCAGTCTAACAAAACTAACCAAAAAGCCATCTCTCCTTGAAGGATATAACGCTCCTCCAGCATATACCCATGTACATGGCCCTTTGTAGCAAGATAAAGTGCTTCCTGTCAGCCCTAAAGAAGGACCTCATCTACTCCCAAGCCAGACTTGGATTCTCTCTGCTTCCTTGTTTGGCTCAGAGATGACTGCCTTCCCTTTTGTCCCTAAGCTGATACATGTTTTTTACAATTCACCTTGGTGCATTTTCTTACTGTTAGAAGATAGTTTTCTGTGGAAATTTCTGAGTGGAATTTTACTTGGATTTGATTTAGGAGGGAGAGAGTTTTTGTTTCATTTAGTTGGGAAGGAAAAAAGAAAAGAAATAAGCATTTATTAATCACCTACTATGTATTTTATTAATTCCCTCTATGTGCTATATATGGACAACTAAATAGCACAGTGAATAAAGTGGTTTGGAGTCAGAAAAACTCATCTTTGTTAGTTCAAATCTGGTCTTAGTCACTTACTAGGTGTGTGACCCTGGACGAGTTGTTTAATTCTGTTTGCCTCAGTTCCTCAAATGTAAAATGAGTTGGAAAAGAAAATAACAAACCATTTCCGGTATCTTTGTTAAGAAAACCCAAAATGGGGTCACAAAAAATAGGACATAATGAAACAATGGAATGACAGCAACAAAATGCACCGGGCACTGGGCTAAACTCTGTAAATATGATCCCATCTGATCCTCACAACAGCTCTCGGAGGGAAATGCTGTTTATTACTTCCATTTTTCAGATAATGGAACTGAGACAGATGAAAGTTAAATTCTTATAAGAGGGACAAGGCGATTGGATGAGAAGTGAGTATAGTCCCAGCTCTGTCACAAACTTGTGTGATGATAGCAAGTCACTAGATTTTTCTGGACCTCAGTTTTTCCATCTGTGAAATGATGCTGTTCAAAGACATGGTCTCAGGGTCCCATAAAGTGCAAACTTCCAGGATCTTCAGAGTCTTTCTCATTGTGTGCAGGATGATCTTTCACAGCAGAATCTGGGTTTAGGACTTGAATATCCTTTCAAGAATTTATAATGGACCTTCTTTTTCCTCAATGATTTCATTGGTTCCTATGCTGAAGGAGCTCACTGGCTCCACAACCCGCTCATTGAGAGCTTACTCAGGGGTCACCCAGACACTATGTATCGGAGACAGGATTTGAATGTCTCTCTCCTGGACTCCAAAACCAGCTCTCTAAGCTCTGGACCCCACTGCCTTTCCTGCTCTAATTTAGGCGTTGATAACAAAAAGGCAGCATCTTTGAAAACATGGATCAAAAACACTGAAACTGCTACATTTTGGAGAAGCCAAATTATTTCTCCATTTTGATGACCTGATAACATCAGTAATAATAACATTACAGATAAGACCAAAGTTAAATGCTTTTTAGACTGGACCCGGAGCTGAGCTAGACAGGCCAAGAGAAGGCACAGAACTTAATCCAGAAAGAGAATTTCTGCCTGGTTTCTATGCACTCCAGCATGCACACATCCCATGTATGACTCTGTGACAGGGAGAGAGGAACTTTAGTGAAGGAGAAAGTCCCAGGATTCCTTACTGAGAAAGCTCTCCCACAGAAGGTGGAATTCAGGGCAAGGCTAGAAGAAATCCCAGACAACTAAGAGGAAAAGTTGAGGGGGGAGATTATTTAAAGCATAGGGGACAGTCAGGACAAAGGCGTGGAGACTGGAAGATGAAATGCTATGTTCGAGGAACTGCAAATGGGCCATGTACTTGGAACATTTAATGATGGGTGGAGAGTGGGGTGTGAGAAGAACAAAAGGCAGGAAGGAAGATTATGAAGAGCTCCCGATTCCCCCCAGAAGACTTTCTGTGAAGAGACAGTATGGCTCCGGAATTAGTTGAGTTTAAGTTGGGTATAGAAGCCATGATGGAGAGGGTGTGAAATAAGATGGCTTGGATCCAGACTGTGGGAAGTTTTACTAGGGAGTTTGGTCTTTATGAGGTGATGGAGAACCATTGAAAGTTTTAGAAAAGAATAGTAACCAGTTCTATTCCCCAAAGATATCAAAGAAATAGAGAAAGGACCCATTAATAGCAGATCCTAACAGAGTATCCCAAATCTGGAAATTAGGAGTGCTCTCCTATCTATTGAGGAATGGTGACACAAATCATAGTAGATGAATGCAATGGAATATTATTGTGTCACAGGGAATGATGAAATGGACAATTTCAGAGGAAACTAGAAAGATATCTAAGAACTGATACAGAATGAGTAGGACCAGGACAATTTATACAATAGTAACAGTAAAAAATAAAGACAAAACAAAACAATTTATATAATAGTAACAGTAAAAACAACAACAACAACAACAACAAAAAAAACACCTTTGGAAGACTTTAGATTTCAGACCAATCCAATGACAAACCATACATCTTGAAGATTGGAGAAGAAACATACCATCTGCCTCCAGTCATAGGAGTGACAACTTAAAATGCTACATGAGAGAGACACTCTTTTGGACATAATCAATGTGGGATTGTGTTTTACAGGATGAGGAATATTGGTTAGAAGACACACTCTACCCTAAAAGACATCTCTCAATAAATAAGTGGCCAAAGGACCAGAATTCTCAAAGGAAGGACTGAAACCCATCAACAACCAAATGAAAGAAGGCATCAAATCAAAATGACCATGAAGCTTTCTACTTCACAACCAACAAATGAGCAAAACTGGTAAAAGATGGAAATGTTGGAGAGGTTGTGGGAAAATAGGCACACCAGTGCATTGTTGGTGGGGCTGCGAATCAATGCAACCCCATCAATACAAATTAACTAATTTGGAATTAGGCAAGTAGAGTGACCGAAATTTCTGTACCTTTTGACCCAGATATCCCATTACAGGGTATATATGTCAAGTGAAGATGAAAAAAACAATCCCTTTATAAGTCAAAATATTTACAGCCATACTTTCTTTTTTGGTGTGCTAGTAAAGAAAGAATTGGAATCAATTTTGATCATTGACAAGGGACTAAACCAATCATAGTACACGAATGTAATAGAATATTATTTTGCAGAAAGAAATGAAAAATAATAAAGCAAACAAAGAAATCGAGATTTATATGATCTGATATAGTGAAGAAAAGAGTACCAAGAAAACAATGTATGCAATAATGTAAATGGAAAGAATCTATTAAAAGTGGATGTTGCAAACTGACTAAGAAAAAATGGCTCCAAAGCAATTCTAGAAGAACACAGCCCCACCCCTCTGCAGAGAGGGGAGGGACACCAATGGGACATATTTTATAGAGGGTCAGACTTTTAAAACATATTGATCAGTATTATTGATTTTTCTCTTCTTCCTCTTTCCCCCCTTAATTTAAGCATCATTTGTTATTTGAGATGGCTATCTGAGAATGGAAAGGAGGTAGGAATGGGAGATTCTGGTGGTGTAGAAAACAAAATACATTAAAAAAATAAAAAAGAAGGCCATCTGTTATGGTTTTTCTTCATTGTTAATTAAGGACAGCAAGAAAGGGAGATATTAAGTGCTCATAAAATCAAAATATCTATTTATTTTAGATTTTAACTAATCGACTTTATTATAATTAATATTTTGATCAATTCATATATCAATTAATTTATTTAACACTTCTATTAATTCACTAATTAATTTAAAGAAAAAGGGTCTTTCAATCAGAGCTGAGCATTAGGAAAGTGAATGTGGCAGTGGGATGTAGGAGGGGTTAGAGGCAAAGTAGTAGAATTGGTAAACCTTATTTCCATTACAACAGTTTAAATTAGAGGTAACCAGGGCAGGAATTAGAGTAGAACGGAACAAGGAAAAAGAGAATGAGGGAGTATTTATCCTAAAGAAATGTTCCTTCTACCCTCTGCCTTTAGGACTCCTCCTGGATCCCCAGTTGATCAGATATACTGCTACTCTTTCTGGAAAGGCTACCTCCCTCTAGTCCTCTTAGCCCTATTTCCCATCCAGCAACTGTCAGGACCTAGCGTTCTTCCCCAGCCACGACTTCTCTTTGTCTAATGCTTTTGTCATCAGAATTTAGGTTTTTTGAAAGCAGTGACTCTCCTTGCTTTTGTATTTGTGCCTCCAGTGCTTAATACAGTACTTGGCACATAGTAAACATTTAATAAATGCATTTTTCATTCATCCATTCATTCATTCATCAAAAGCCCAAAGGCAGAAGTCAAGAGAGATTTTGGTTTCGGAACAGGAAACACTTCCTAATAATCAGAGCTAGTTGGAGTGGGATGTGCTCTCTCCGGAAGTGGGGAGTTTTCATGTCCCAGGAGGTTTTCAAACAGAAGCTAGATGTCCCTTCTTAGGGATGCTGGGAAAAGGATGCATGTTTCTTCTTGGTTGACCTAGATGGATTTCAAAGTCCCTGCTGCCCAGGAGATGCCACGAGCTAGAGTGGACGGAGCACTGGATCGACTCCCACCCCAATATTCACAAGCTTTGGGATGACAGATGCCATTTAATCTCCTTGAGCCTCGATTCACATAGCTTTAAAATGGGATTTAAAAATAATGGCAATAGCAATGTCATGGGATTGTTGTGGAACTCAAATGACCGTGTGCTTATAGTACTATGGAAACTTTGAGGTGCTCTATTGTTTGTTGTCATCACTCCAACTTGGAGGTTCTATTTTTTGCTGGAGTGATATGGGCGGGGGAAATATTGCAGAGTTGGCTTTCACAGGCTTGATGAGCACTCTGGTGTAGGGGGAGGGATGGAGATGGGAGCCTGAGATGACTCAGAGCTTCCCAGTTCAGGCAATAGGAGAAAGCAGAGCCATTAACAGAAAGAAGGAAATCAGAATTAGGCCCCAATTTGGGAAGAAAATGATAAACTCAGTTTTAAAAGTGGCATTTTAGGACCATGTGATTCACGGGTGTTAAGTAATTTATAGGCAAGAAGAAAAAAAAGAAAAGAAAGGAGAGAGGGGGAGAAAATATTCTGAGCTCATGTTCCTGTTCTCCACCTTAAAAAAAAAAAAACTCCATGCTACAGCATGCAAAATCGGTACATGTTTCCCCACAATAGTCCTGCACGCCAAATAGAAGAAAAACACTGAATTAAAGGAACATATTTTCGTTTTAAGGTAAAAATGAACCATGGCTCACAAAATCAAGGAACAAATAAATGCTTTTATGGATAATCAATACAGGAATTTTTTCAGTCGGCCAATGAGCCATCAGGACAGAGAAAGGCCGATCACTTCCCTGATGCCATTAAGAGTTGAGACCGATGAGTCTGAGTAAGGACATAGAAGGTGGAACGCCATCCCTTCTTCCCACTGAGGCCCATTCTCCTGTGGGACTTCAGGGATCCCTGCTCCAAGTCTCTACTAGGAACCCTTGAAAGAGCCCCACTGTCCCCCAGTTGCCCCTAGAGACACTCCTGAGGACCAGCAATGGCCAATCGACTCCAGACACGAATGTGAGTTATAATGTATTCTCTGTTACACACGGGACATCTGTGCCACACAAATAGATAGAGGATGTGTGAAACGGAAAATCTGCTTTCCCAAACACATCCGAGGGACCCCAAGCAAAGGCTCAGCGTAGCGCTCATCATTCTGGGCACGAGCACAATGTTTTCTAGATGAGTCCCCTTCCTTCCCCATGTACCAACCAGGGAGATCCCATCCCCCGAACCAACAAAACACGTATGGGCCAATCAAAGCCTGGCGTCGCTGGGTCGCTTATCTCGGTATCCAGGCTTCAGGGGCAGGATCAAGAAAACAAACGGGAAGGGGGGTGTTTTCCGGTCCTCCCCTACCCCACAGCTAAGATCCAGCAGTGTCTGGAGACAAGGTGTGTCCGATTCATTCATTCAACATCGAGCTGGAAGGATCCCAGAGTTCAACTGGCTTAATTCTCTCCTTTTGCTCATGAGGAAACTGAGGTCCAAAAGGTTGGCGACAAACTCACACAGATGGCAAGTGGCAGAGCCAGGATCCTAATCCAGCCCTCCGACTCGAAGCTCAGCACACTTCCTTTGCATTGTGTGATTACTGCTGCATTTATTAAACGCCATCTATATACAAGGTACTGCGTTAGGTGCTGGGGACACAAAGAAAAGAATTTTAAAAGTAGTCCCTGCCCTCAAGATGCTTACGGCCTACCGGAGGATACCCTAAGCATTCCAGAAGTGGATAAAAGACAGCTTGGTGCAGCAGATAGCTACTTCCCAGGAAACCAGTAACTACTTCCCTTTGAACATGGCATCTGGGCCGAACCATGGAAGAAGAAAAGGTCCTAGACGCTGAGAGGACAGTGTTTCAGGCACGGGGCACAGCCGGGGCAAAAGTACAACGATGGGAGATGAAATGTCAGGTTTAGGGAATAGTGATGAGGCCAGATAAGGGAGGAAAACGAAATGAGTGTGGAAAGGAGGTGGAAGCGAGATTGCAAAGAGCTTCACGTGTAATCTGAGGAAGTCATTTTCTCTTACTAACAAAAAGGGAGCCACTGAATATTGTTGAGTGAAAGGAAGACCTTGGGGGGCTGGGTATTTCCTTCAAGGTTTAGCACGACGCCAGCCTTCTGCACGAATCTTTCCTGATCTCCTCTTACCTACTTGCCCCGCAGACGGCCTTGTTATCTCTTTGGGGTTTCGGTGTCTGTATAGTCTGTACTCGTAACTCCTCGAGGACAGAGACTACGAGCCTGTTGTCTTGTTATACCTAACACTTAGCTCAGTGTCTGGCACACAGGAGAAGCCCAATCATTAGCTGCTAGTTTCCCTCCCGTCCCCTCCCACCAGATCCCGGCATCTGCCTCCCGGAACTCGGAATTCTGGTCCGAGATGTTGTTCAAAAGCGGTCTCTGTGACGGCACCACCATTTCCGACCCACACCAGCCCACGGACACGACCCTCCCCTCTTCAGCAGCCTTTCTATGCCGGGTCTCCTCCCTTCAGAAGACCAATTCCTCAAGAGTAGGGACCATCGTGTCTGCATCGTGCTCCCAGCAAACAATTAGCTCACACAGCCCAAAAGGAACTAATGCGCGCCGCTGAGAAATGGGGAAGGCCCGAAGTCGCCACGGGCTGCGTGACCGGAGGAGGGGCAGAGCGAAGAAATACTGTCCAGGAGGAACTGACGAAACTTGGTGATTCATGGGCAAGGTGGGGGAAGAACCATAAATCTACAGAATGATGGGCCACGTTCCCATGGGTTTGTAAAGCTCTGTCGTCATGGGATCTTCTTACATCTGAACAGGACAACAAAGATCTTCCACACCTGAAGGAGCCCCTAAGAAAGGAATTGTGGGCAGGTTTCTTACTCCTTGGAAAACTCCTTATGGCCACGCCTCCCAACACACGGGAGAAGCCGGGAGGATGAGCAGAGCCTGGGAAATGGAAGACTTCAGCAGCCGCTGTCCAAATGGTCCCTGATGAAGAATTCTTGAACCTGAAGCACACTGACCGTGTGCTCCTACAGCCTTTGCTTGGACACCCTGAGTGATGGGGAACTCCCTACCTGTCAGGGCAGCCCATCACATTTTGGGACAGGGCTCATTGTTAGGAGGTTTTTCCTATCCTTTACCTGCATCTGCTTCAGGGGGTAGGGAGTGAGCTCCCTCTTCCTGGGTGCTCCAGACAAAAGCAAGACGATTTTGTTGAAGATTATGAAGAAGAGAATCCCCATAAGGAATAAGTCCAAGGAACTGTCTTGGAGGCTCTGCCACATTATAATTCTGTGAAACAGGTCCTGCATAAGGCCTGTGTGTGCTCTTTTGTCTGGCTCTTGGAACATCCGCCATTGGGCAGCTTTTCCAGAATTCCATCCTCCACGCCTTCCCAACCTCCTTCATTGTCCTGCTGCTCTTTCAGTCTCTTTGCCTTTGCTCATGAGGTTTTCCAGCCTCGATGGCCAGAAGCGCCTCTTCTCCCTTTTGGCCTTTGGAATCCATATGTTCCTGCTGTAAAGCCAAACTCAAATTCCACCCCCTCTAGAAAGATTTCCTTGAGTCTCCCTCCATTATTTCCCCTCCATTGATTCCGAAAATCCATTTGGGGACTTTCCTTGGGAACTTTTGTTAGCATCTTGTTTGCACTTTCCTGTTCAATAATACAAAAAATCAATTCCACCATCATTAGCACCTCCTCTGGGCTCCATGAAGGATCAAAAGACAAAATCTAACAAGTCCCTCCCTTCCTTCAAGCAGCTTTTCAAAGGGGAGAGTCAAGGAGAGAAGGAAGCAGAGCCACGATCCCCTCTCGGAGCCACCCCCTCTTTGCGACTTCCCTATTGCTCTTGCAGGGACCCCCTTCCCACAGTCCTCTGACCCTGTCCCCAGCCTGGTGCAGACTCATCCCCTTGACTATTGTAATGGCTGCTGGGTGGGGGTGGGGGTCTGCCTGCCTCAAGCCTCCTCCCTTCAGTCTGTCAGTCATGAAAGCGGTCTTCCTAAAGCAGAGATCTGACCATATTTCTCACATACAACTTCTTCTTCCAATAAACCCCAGCGATCTCCAATCACCTGCAGGTCCAAATGTAATGCCTTTGTTTGGCCTTCAAAGCCCTTATACAAAAGGGCTCACCTTTCCAGTCTTCTTGTGCCTTTCTCCCCACCCCCCATGCTCTTTGATGCAGGAATGCTGGTCTCCTTAACGCTCCTCACAAGAGGCTCCAGAAGAAGGAGGAGGATGAAGAGGAGGGGGAGGTGAAGAAGAAGAAAAAGAAGAAGGTGGAAAAGGAGGAGAAAAAGAAGAAGAAAAAGGAAGAAGGAAGAAGGAAGAAGGAGAAGAAGGAGGAGGAGGAGGAAGAGGAGGAGGAAGAGGAGGAGGAGGAGGAGGAAGAGGAGGAGGAGGAAGAAGAGGAAGAAGAAGAAGAAACAGTAAAGCATTTAATCATATCTTGTAGCAATCTGGGCCTCCATTCAGCCTGAATCTCTAAAGAGAAGAAAGGAGAACCCAGTGCATTGTCTAATCTCATTTTGTATGACAATGAAGGGTAAAGAAAATGCAAATCCCTCTGGATCAAGGCCCAGAGAGAGATGAGCTCAGAGTCAGGAAAATCCACTTTCTGCCACTTTCCTCCTCTACCCCCAAGCCTGTTGGGTGACTTCAGACAAGACCATTAACCTCTGGATACCTTGGACAAGTCCCTAAGACCCACTTTGCACAAGTGAGAGAACTTTATTAGTAAAAGCTATTTCATCACTGAGAAACTTTCAGAGGCAACAGAGGCTGCCTACAGACTGTGAGTCTGACCTCTAAGCCCCTCCATAACCTGGATTCAGCCTACAGCTCCAGTCCTTATTACAAATTACTTGTCATCAATAAACAAAAGAATAAATGGATTTAATAAACAATAATTCATGAAGCACCTACTGTGTGCCACACATTTTACAAATATGAATAGATTAATAAACAAGAATTCACGAAGCACCTACTGTGTGCCACACATTTTACAAATATGAATAGATAATAAGAATTCATGAAGCACCTACTGTGTGCCACGCATTTTACAAATATGAATAGATAATAAGAATTCATGAAGCACCTACTGTGTGCCACGCATTTTACAAATATGAATAGATAATAAGAATTCATGAAGTACCTACTGTGTGCCACGCATTTTACAAATATGAATAGATTAATAAACAAGAATTCATGAAGCATCTACTGTGTGCCACGCATTTTACAAATATGAATAGATTAATAAACAAGAATTCATGAAGCACCTACTGTGTGCCACGCATTTTACAAATATGATAGATAATAAGAATTCATGAAGTACCTACTGTGTGCCACACATTTTACAAATATGAATAGATAATAAGAATTCATGAAGTACCTACTGTGTGCCACACATTTTACAAATATGAATAGATTAATAAACAAGAATTCATGAAGCACCTACTGTGTGCCACGCATTTTACAAATAAGAATAGATTAATAAACAAGAATTCATGAAGCACCTACTGTGTGCCACGCATTTTACAAATATGATCTCATCTGACTCTTACAACAATCCTGGGAGCGAAGTGCCATTGTTATCCCCATATAACATCTGGGGTAAATGAGGCAGACAGAAATTATGCAATTTGCTCAGGGTGACATAGCTGGTAAGTGTCTGAGCCTGAATTTGAACTTCCTGACTCCAGGCCCAGCCTTCTTTCCACTGTTTTACTCATAGATGGAATATACCCATTTTCCCCTCCCCTCTAGAGTCTGTAGCTTTCTTCAGTGCTCCCCTCCAAGTCCTTTCTTGGCTGCTATCCCTCCACCCCTTACTCTTCCCCATTACTTATCTGTTTTCTAATCTATATATATTTATATGCTCATGTTGCAGGCTTGCCCCTCTCCCCCCACTTTTATCTTCATTGTCCCATTTCCAAGCACAGTGTCTTGCACAAAGTAGGTGCTTAGTTAGATCTTTATCCTTTGACTAGGAGTCCCTCCCCCAAATGAAGCCGGAATCCTGGCATCTCGTTAGGTATTTGCCAGAGTCAGGAAACCATTTGCTAATTGGGGAAGAAGGGACTTTAGCTCACCCAGACTTTGGATTGCCCCCAGCCCTGGAAACCATACTGTGTACACACAGTACATAGTGTCTTGCACACAGTAAGTGCTTAATCCAGGTAGAACACAAACTCTGAGAACAGAGGTTGTTTGGTTTTTGTCCAGCAGAGCCTGGTGTGCTCTGTTCAATTTTTTTTCCTGAGGCAATTGGGGTTAAGTGACTTACCCAGGGTCACAGAGGAAGTGTTAAGTGTCAGATTAGAACTCAGGTTCTCCTGAATTTGGGGCTAATGCTCTGTCCACTGTGCCATCTAGCCCCCCTCCCCCCAAGTTCAATTTTTGTGAGCAATCGCTATTGCCAATGACATCACAAGGTGCCGGGATGGAAAGAACGGCACTGTCCCTAATGGCCCGCACTCCTGCCTGCCCATCCTTCTGGTTCTCGGCCACTTTGATGAGGATGTCAGATTGTGGCGAGTCTCCTGGCCTTTATCATGAGCTTAATTAGACCAAGTATAAGCCTGAGGGCCCCAGCACTTACAAGACATAACTTAAGAGTGAGACAAGACATGTTCTGCGTGACGGCCCATTAGAGATATTCTCACGCAGGGGCTGGCAAGGGCAAAACTCCCCCCTGACCTGCGGCGGAGCGTGTCTGGCAGTGACCACAGACACCGGGCTCCCACAGGCGACTGGACACCTCCCGAGCATCGGCGATGCTCCCGCAGCCCGCCCAGCTTCTCCTCCATCATGTGCGGGGTAATTCCTAGGTGACGGGCTACGAGTTCCCATTACAGACATTACAGCTAAATTTGATTCATTATTTAATATACAATTATATTTAAATTCTTTTTACTGATAGTTCACTCTTCTACATAATTTTTACAATAACCCTCTGAGATGTAAAATACAATGATGATTATCACTTCCTTTTAGAAGGTGAAGAGAAGCAAACTGAAGCGACTCATCCACAGATACTCGGCTACTTAAATGCTAGATGAGACTCCAGCCGGGTTTCCCTGGCTCTGTGACCGTCAGCCTCTCTAACCTGTTTGCCTTTTGTCCATCTTCATCCTCCCCCGACTAATAAATTCTATGCAATTAATTCCCCAAATACTTCCACAGAGTAGCCCAGTCCATGTTTAATTTTCAGGAATATTGAGAGGAAAGCTTAGTGGCCAATTCAATCCAAAACATATTTCTGAAAGATTTCTAAGCACTGGGCCCTTAAGTGTATATAGGAGAAAGTGGAGCTGGGAGGTAAAAAGGCAAAAGTGAAATAGTTTCTGCCACCAAAGGGTTGGCAGGATGGAAGGGTCCGACCAACCAATCAACACTTAGTAAGCATCTACTATGTGTCGGGCACTGTGTTTTGAGTCTGGAGATACAAAAAGAGAAAAAAGACAATCTGTCCTTAAACAAGAAAACAAATAAATGAATGAATAAATGATTTAAATAAATGTCCTTAAATAAATCAAGAAGCACAATCTGCAAGAGGGATCAAGAAAGATAGTGACAGGAGGCACCTGAGATTAGTCCTGGAGGAAGCGCATCTGAGAAGTGGAAATGAGGGGAGGGCATTTGAAGGCAAGGAGCCAAGATCAGAGAATAGCAGGCAACCCAGTTTGGCAGAAATAAGAGAAAGGAAGAGGTTATCTCATGACTGAAGGGCTCCTAGGGGAGCTGGGAATGGGCTTGACCTGCTCAGCCCCTACAGGCAGGACTTGGCAGGATGAGAGGAAGCTGCCAAGAGGTAGACTGAGTCTTGTTGAGAAGGAAAGCTTTCCAACGATGCCAGTTGGGTGTCCTAATGATGTCCAGTGATGTCCCCAGTGGGACGGGCAGGGATTTTGTATGGGGAGCTCCTTCTCAATAGGGAATAAATTCATAAAATAAATAGAAAATGTAAAATAAAATAAATTCAGAAATTTGGTGAAATATTTGTTTATCAAATTGCATGGAGCAGCATAAAAATATTCCAGAAAGAAAAATGGGAAGTGAGCTTTTGTTTTTATTTTTTATTATTTATTTTTTATTGTTTAATTTACTAGTGGGGGGATTTTTATTTCAAATATCCATTATAAGGATTTATATTCCTTCTTTTAGTATGGAAGTGACTGTGGTTTTGAAGGCCTTTTGGTAGAAAGGAAAATAGAGGGGCAGCAGATGTTCCCAGCCATCCCAGGATACAACTGTTTCAAATAAGGAGCATCTGATGGTCTGTGTGTCTAGTGAAAAAGCTAATGGAGATCAGGGAGGTTCCTTACCAGGCTGATAGTGAGAGAATACATTTTTAAAACCCAACAACCTTCAAAGACCTTCTAAGTTGTTGAGAGTCTGTGAAAGGAAGACCCAGGGGGTCCTCCAGGTGGTCCAGGTGGTGAGATAGAACTAGAGCTACATAGAAATACAACATTTGATGAGCACTTACTATTTTTTAGGCAATATATTAAACACTGAGGGAATAAATATAGGGCAACAAGTCAATTCTTGCCTCAAGGAGCCTCTATTCTAATGGAATCTACATAAAGGGAACTGGCAGAGGACATAAGGAATGATCAGAATCACAGATCCCTGAAGGATGTCGATCTCATTACCAAAGGTCCTCCTCGTGGTATGGAGGAGGACCTTGGGAACTTGAAGGTCACCCAAGCCAAACATGGCTCAGAAAGCTTCTACTGAGTGGGAGAGACTTCATGGATGCACCAGGCAACAGAGAGTCACCCAAGAAAATCTCTTAACTGTCAAGAATGTCTTATAAACATGTTGGTCGCCGATCCCGATTTTTTAAAAATAAAATTAATCATGGAAGTTTGTTAAAATGTGAATGAAACAATGATAGATATGAACCAGTGATGAAATTATATTGAGCCCCCAAGTCCTGATCAAATACACACTGCAAGACAGAATATCTGAAGTGACCATTAGTCTCCTATATGAATCCTTAGACCAATTTCCCTCTTTCCAAAATCAGCCTATGAAGACAAAACCAAGCAGAAGACATAACATCTCTCAGGTGAACTTGGGCAGCCTAACGTAGTAAATGAAACGATTCAAAATGGGGGTGTGGGTGGGGGCTCGAAGCCGAAATCGTCTGAGCTGTCTGTGTACACCATGCAACAATATCGGCCTTCGGAGACCAGCAACAATTTTTAGAATCCCCTTGCCCCTCTAGAGAATATTGAAATGGCGGATCACAATCTTCTAGATAATCTCAAGTTTTCCACATTTCTGCACCCAGATAATAAGAGGGGGTCACGCCAGCTTGATAAATGTTCACCATATCCATTTTATAATGGATGGGCTTGCTGGCGAGACTGCCTCCTCTCTTTTTAGCTCTAGCACCAACACTTCCAGCTGCAGTTGTTAGAAGGACTCCCTTGGATGTTTACTCGTTAGAACCCCTGGAAATGCACTACCGTGTAATCACTCCAATAGCATAAACACTCCTATTCCACTTGACGGTGCCCATGATGCTTTCCTCATGGTCTTCCCCAGGATATACAGCACATAAGCATCATCTCCCATCCCCACTTGCCGGGGTAACAAAAGAAAACAGAACACTCTGTTTTACAACAGCCTTAACTGGGTAACCTTTCCAGACGACAGACAATAAAGAAAACGCCGTGTTCTCTCACGTCCCCTTTCCTCCCTGAACCTCTCTTGTTCCCCGTCATGAGACCGTTGGGACCAAAGTGCTTTGGAAGCTGTTCCGTGAACCAGAAGAAAGAAGGCTCCTTTTGGAGTTACAGCACCAGGGCTCAGATTTTATCTTGGCCACTTAACAGATTTGGAGCCAAAGGTTCTAGATCACATGACCATACATAGAGAGCAGAAAGAGAGTATTTGAGCATAATCTCTTTATTTTACAGATGAGTCAGCTCAGGCCCAAAGCAGGGAAGTGACGTGCCCCCAATCATACAGGTGGTTAGAGCCGAGCTGCAATTCAGCATCAGGTCCTCTGATGGTCAGGCCGGCTCTCCTCCACTGCATCACACAGCCCCTTTACCCCTCATCTTGGTGGCTTTGGACAAGTCACTAAAGAGCTCCGGCTTCAGTTTCTTTTCCTGTATAATTAGGAGAGGGTCTCTGTTCCCTTCTAGTTCCAGCTCTATGGCCCTGTGATATAACTGCCATCTCCAAAGTGTTTTTAATGTTCTTAATTACTCGATGTCCATTATCTCAGTGAGAGCTATTACAGTTATTACTTTCCCCCATTTTACAGAGACTCCGAGTGTGAGTGACTTGCCCACACGAATGCCAGTTAATATGGTTACCACAAGCCTTATTATTCCCAACCAGAGGAGTCAACAGACAACAGCTTTTGGTCTCATGGAGTCTGGGGCTTTCTGACCGGAAGGGCCAGGGGCCAATACCAAGAAAGAGGAAGAAGGGGTCTAAATGGACCCGGGTGGAGTGGGCCATCCTCCCTGAATATCTGGGGCATTCCCAGCCCTGCCCTGCTGTGTGTAACCCAGGGCCTGCCCTCATCTGGTTGATATTTTTCTCTTATTTAGTTATCTCTATGGGTATGGGGGGAGGGATGGGGGGAGATGTCCAGAGCGAAAGTCTGCAAATATCCTTTTAAATCCTGGGGTGCCAGGGAAGCAGGAGGGCACTACCCTCATCCCTCCCATTCCATTTGCAGCGGCTCAGGCTCAGGGATGTCTCCGGGGGTTAAGGACTATTCCCACCTGGGGCTGGGAGATCATGTAAGTGAAGCTCGGCCCCCCAGCCCAGCCCCTGGATGTGTAGCACGACAGTAGGGAGAGGAGGAGAGCGGCTTTGTCTCCGCACCAGGCTGGGATTCCTGGCTCAGCCCGAATCTGGTTTATTAAGCGAAGCTCTGCCAAGTCCCGAGTGGATGCGGGATGCTCCCCTTTCCAGCTCTGCCGGATCCCCAGGGGGGCGAGCAGAAGCTCAGACTGCACCAGGGAAGGCACAACAGAGCTCCTTGCTCTCTAGCAGGCAGGCGGCACACTGCCTGCACACACACACACACACACACACACACACACACAACAAGCAGGCAGAGAAACAATAATCCTTCTTAGTGGAAAATCCAAATTTTCCAAATGAATCCCCGGGCTAGAATGAATCCCATAATAACTCCAATCCAAGCACAGGCTCCCGGGCGGAGAAGACCACCTGCTATGTCTGTGACGTCCTGAACCCCAGCAGTGCCCTCCCTTTTCGGACCGGCTCCACGGAAGGGGTCGTGTTTGAGTGGGACACCAGCAGGCAGGGCGCTCAGCGCCGGCCCTTAGCACCACGTCCCCCTTTCCCCCAGGCAGGAAAACGTGGCTGCCTCTCGCTTGGGAAGGGAGCGAACACAAGGCTTTCGTAACGAGGGAAGCCCCCTTGTGAGAGCAGGCTTGCTGCACAGAACCTCTCGGCGCCCAGGGGACCACGCACATCCTGCCCACACTGCAGCCTGGGCTAGTCCCAGTTGGCCCCGCACTTGCTTACAAGCAAACGCAAAGCCAGCGACGGTGACCTGGCAGCGCAAACAAAGCGGGGGAGGAGGGGGGGTCTAGGAACAACCCCCTCTCCCCCCAATCCGGGACCCAGCTCCCATCAGCTCCCGGAATAGGCTTTGTCTTAGTTGATCCTTTGGTCCCCGAATGCTGGGGAGGGGCGGCGGGGAGTCGGAGCCAGCCTCCGAGGCCAGCCGGGCACCCACCCCAGCCTGCCAGCGGTGCCCACTACTGATGGCATGCAGTCCGAGCCCCACTAGGGGGAATGCGGGGGACAGGCAGAGGGAGGGAAGGAGCTGCAGTACCCGGGGGGGGACGACTGCTGGTCCCCTGCACTTGGCCTAGGTCCCCCCCCCTCCCCGGTCCCGCAGCCAGCGGCCCCTGAGGAGCGGGGCGGGGGAGGTGCGGACTCCAGCCCTTGGAAAGCGAATGATGAGGCAGAATTTTCGAAGCCCAGCCCAAGCGGGGAATGCGGGCGCAGCCCGGGCGCTCTGGCGCGGCTCCCGCTCCCCCCGGCGGTCCGGAGGCGCCGAGCCGGGGGCCGGGCGGCCGGGCTCGGGGAGCCCCGGGCGGGCGGGGGCGCGGGGGGCACCTGCCCGGAGGACGCCTCCTTTGTCTGCTGCCCGCGGAGGAGCGCCGGGGCGCTGCGGAACGCCAGCGCGGCGCAGCACGGAGCTGCCCCCCGGGAGCGGAGCGCCGGAGCGCCGGGCTCGCGGCTGAGGCGCCGGGACCCCTGGGCTGGGCTGGCCGCTCGCTGCCCTTCCCCTCCCGGGAGCCGGAGGCGCGGGGCGCCCGGGGCGGGGGCGGGGGCGGGGACGGGGGCGGCGCTGCCTTCTCCTTACCTGGGGAAGCCTGGCCCGGCCACAAAGCATGCTCCCGCCCTAGAGCGCACGGCGGCCCTCCGGGGGACCCTGTCAGGAGGCGGCGGCCACGGCCACGGTCACTGCGATCCCTCTGCCTCCGCGCCCGCTCTCTGGGCGGCGGCCACGGCCACGCAGGAGTGAGTGTGAGTGTGTGCGCGTATGTCAGCGCGCGGGCGTGTGTGTGAGCGCGCGTGTGAGTGTGAGCGGGCGAGTGTGCGCGCCCGTGTGGCGAGCGAGGGGGCCGCGGTCCCCGAGGCGCTGGCTCGGAGCCCCTGCCGGGACGGGACTGGGACCGGGCTGCCGCGGCGCCCCCAGCCTTCCTCGGCTCGCCTGGCTCGGCTCCACTGGCTCTGCCCTCCTCCTCCTCCTCCTCCTGGTCCTCCTCCCCCTTCTCTCCGCCCCTCCCTGCTTCTGCCTCTCTACGGCCACCCCGCTTGGGCTCCGGCTCGGGGTCCGGGACAGCTGGGACCAACCAGCAGTGAGGCCGCGCGTCCTGATTGGCGCAGCTCCGCCTCCGCCCCGCCCCCGCCCCCTCCCGGGCCCTGCCGCCCCCGGTTGCTGCCTGCACCCATCCCGCGCCCAGTTTGCGCTAGCCAACCGGGCACCGCGGCCCACCCCCGGGTGCTGCGGGCCCATACATGTCCCCGAGGGGTGTTCGGGCACACGCACATCCTTCCCTTCCTTCCTCCTTCCCTGCCGCCCCCCTCCCTCCAGCCTTCTCTCCCTCCATCTGTCCATCCATCCATCTCCACCCACAGATCGCACAGGGTGCCCGGTGCCTGTGTCTCATCCGCTGTCATACTTCCAGGCGGGCGGCCCCAAGGCCGGACGGACAGCCGCCTCCACTCCCTGACAAAAGACTGCACCCGGGGAAGACTGCCCAGTTCTACCCTGGGCGGGGGCCAGAGCGCCTCTCCTGGTGCTGCTGTGAGATCCCCTGGTGCCCCCAACACAGCCTACTCTGCCTCCTAATGGGGGGGGGCTGCAATACCCAGAGCATCACGGACTGTTAGAGCTTTAGGGGAGCTCAGAGACCATCCAGCCTCCCACTTCACTTCATAAACTGAGGCTGGGGAGGGTAAATGTTTGGGTCCAAATTCTACCCATGAGATGCATAGAGAGCGGACATTCACTGACCCCTGGACACAGGGCTTGGATGAACAACTTTGGGATGTGAATGAAGCGGGCATTCTCACCACTAGTAAACTGAGGCCCAATCAGAGGAAGTGACTTTTCTGAGGGGAGGGTTGGAGGGCCAGCTTGAGACACTTGGGGAAATGGGATCTGGGGTGTCCCCTCACCTCTCCCGGGGCCTCGGTTTATACCTCCGTAAAAAGAGAAAATTGGCCATAGGGAAATCACGGCCATTCAGAAACGGAACTCTTGTTTTACTCATTTCTCATTTCCCTTCCCAATTATTCTACTTAATTCTTTTTAAAAAGTATATTTTATTATAAATTCAATAACCCCTCAATAAGCTTAGGCCTTCAAATATACAAAGGACACGCAGTGAATAAAAAGTTCTGTAACACCATAAACTTCAGTCATTTATATTCTATTTAACAAAAATATAAAACCAAACTTTCACGAAGTAAAAAAAAAATGAAACTGTCCTAAAGCTGCACTCTCCCTATCCTCCCCCACCCTCTGGTTACTGGCTATTGTTGTTACTCTTGAGGTTATTATTATTTGCTTCATGGTCTGTGAGGCAGATCGCCTTCAATTGGCCAGGACGCCATTGAATCATGTTGTGGGTCATCCAGGACTTAAATTAATGCAGCAATAATCAAATCAAAATAAGTGGGAACACATGGCTTCGGTGCACGACAATGACGCCCACTGTCTATTTCCAGAAATGTAACACCGGCCCAGCCCCTGGCGATTCCAACCATGTCCCTCCAACCACCCGCTTCTTTCACTTGGGATTGATCGTGGACGTAACAATTCCCAGGGATATTTTATTTCCCCTTGGAGGACTCTTCCCCCTGTAACGGAAGGCGCAAAGGGTCCCAATAGAAGAAGGTAATAAATCTGTAACGTTGAAAGATTCTGCTCTGCATTGTTGTCTAGGCAAACGTTAACTTGATAAACAGCTTTATCTCAGAGATCACTGGAGAACTGAAGGGAGCTGAACTTGGGCTTCGTGTACTCCTGGCTCCGATATTCCAAGAAGCTAAGAAGTCAACGTTCGGACAGAGGGCAGGTGCCTTGAAGGGAGAGAAGCCCACGAAGGTGTTATTTATCATTAACAATCTGACTTCAGAAACAGTTGGTAAGCGACTGCTATGTGTCTAAAGCACAGAACTGGGCGCTGCCGATCTAGAAGGGAGCGCTGGTTCAGTCCCTCTGTGCAGTCGATTGACATTCTCCCGGGATATGGGCTGTGATGTGAATGAGGGACGTACAAATGGACATGGGACTGGGAGGGAGCACAGCTCCTAAGGATGTGAACCCTCCTCTTAGAGGGAAGTGATTAATCATTCAACCAGAGGGCATTTCCTAAGTGCCTGCTAGGAGGAAGAGGGAGATCAGACAGGGTTTGGATCGCATTAATTTGGGTCACCCAGCCATAATGTATCAGAGGCTCGAGTCTAGGTCCTTCCTTGTTTTGAGGCTAGTTTTCTATTTATTATAATACACTGAATCCCACTGTTTGCTCCTGGGAAGGCAAAGGCTAAAGGAAAGACTCCCTGCTCTGAAGGAACTTCCATTCTAGCAGGAAAGATAACATATAGATAGACCTGTGTGTGTGTGTGTGTGTGTGTGTGTGTGTGTGTGTGTGTGTGTGTGTGTGCAGCACAGCCAATAAGATTCAAAAGCAATATTTGAACCCAGATTTTCTGAAAGCCTTTGAACTGTACCATGCTGTCTCTCATTTTGTCCAGTTCTTACTCGAAGCACTCCGGCTCTAGGGTTAGAGGACCTGGTTCCAATCTCACTTTTGATGGTTCCTACCTTCGTGAACTTGGGTGAATTAAAAGCTCCTTGAGCTTCAGTTTCCTTAGCTGTAAAATGAAGGGGTCAAATTAAGAGACCTCTGTAATTCCTCCCAGCTCTAGGTCTAGGCTTTTCGAGCTTCCTCACGGGCTTCATTGACTGGGAAGCCAGTGAATAATCGGAAAAATTAAATTTGCTCTTATTAAAACCTTACTCTGTATCAGATAAGAAGTAGCGTCATTATCAGAGCTTTTGGTAGCAATCCAGCCAGTCCTATCCTAGTAAAAAATGCCATCTGTGTCACCACTGACAGGTGAGCTACATTCGAAGGGACCCAGACAACCTTCTGAGGCTCAAATCCAGAGGATGTGCTCATAGGATTAGTGGTGGAGGCTTTCACACTGGCAGCTTCCCAGGTCAGTGCAACATGAAGCCTAAAATCTCCGCAGTTCTTAAACGTCTTTCCCCCTCTCCAAATGTGCTCGTCATCCAGAAAAAAATCACTCATTTTATCAGCACTAACAACAACTAACTGTTGGTTTGTTTTTAACATCATAACACAACCTTCTTTGTGCCAGTCACTGTGATAAGCAATGTTGATTCAAAGAAAGACAAAAACCACAAAGAATAGTCCTTGTCCTCAACACACAAATGGTGGAATAGCATGTAGATAAATAGTTTGGTGCCAAATGTATTCAGAGCAAAGGAGGATAATCTTAAAAAGGAAGGCTGGAGGACTGGGAAAGCCTTTTGCTGAAGTTGCCATTAAAATTGAATCAGGTATACTTGGAATAGAAAATGCCATCTGCATCCAGAGAGAGAACTTTGGAAACTGAATACAGATTGAAGTATACTATTTTCACCTCTTTTTTGGTTGTTTGTTTGCTTTTTTTCCTCATGGTTTCTTCCTTTTGTTCTGATTTCTCTTTTACAACATGAATAATATGAAAATATGTTTTAAATGGTTATACATGTGTAATCTGTACCAGATTGCTTGCTCTTTTGGGGAGGGGAGAGGAAGAGAAGAAGAAAAAATTTATAACTCAAAATCTTACAAAAATGAATGTCGAAAACTATCCTAAAAGCATGTGATTGGAAAAATAAAAACTGAAATTTTATCAGGGACATCAAGGGACAGAGGGCAGGAAGGAAAGTATTTCGGGTATTGAAACATCCAATGAAAAGCTACAGAAATGAACGATGACTTGCCAAAACATCAATGAGGGCAAGATCTTCAGATCATAGAGTGAGAAGAATCCCGGAACAATGGAAAGGGCCTTAGATGACAAAGAGAGGGCTCGGTATTTGATCCTGTTGGTAGGAGGGAGGCACTAGAATTTATTCAGCATGAGGATGACAGCGTTAGACTGCACTTTGACAGGTGAGTGAAGAATGGATAGAAGAAGAGAAAGGTTGGAGTCAGGGAGACCAACAGGAAATCATTCCGACGATCTGATAAGTGATAATGAGGTGATGTCTAGATGAATGAAGAGATAAGTGGGTGGATTAAGAAAGTGGAGTTGGGGAAGATACCAAGCCCAGCCCCAAAGAGGACAGAATATCTGGGATGAGCCGATGATCAACAGTGGCAGAGGTCAACGAGACACTAAGAAGAATAAGGACTGGACAGAGAACGTCAGCTTAAAGCAACTTGATGACTTTGGAGAGAAAGTTAAAGTTGAATGATGAGCTTGGAAACTGTATCGCAGCAGGGTTACAAGAGAGTGAGAAGAGAAAGACAGAGTGGAAGCATCAAATATGAACAAACCTTTCAAGGAGTTTAGTTTAGCAAAGACCAAAAGGAAAGATACAGCACCGTAATGAGGATGATGGGATAAAGGCACATCGTGAGCACTGAATAAATAAATACTTTTGAATGAATTTAAAATGAGATTTTTTTTTTTTTTTTTTTTTTTTTGGAGAATGGGGAAGACAGGAATATGTTTCAAGGCAGAAAGGAAGTAGTGCATAGAAGTTTAGTAACATTTTAATTGTTCTCCTTGTATCAGCTCTTTAAGGTAGGGAATATGTTCCACATGGGGAAACTGAGGCTTATTAATGTGCAATAAGTTTTGAAGGTAATTCCAAAGATATTTTGCGTATTGACAAAGGCCTATATGAATATATTTCTTCCAAAGGAAAGAACAATAGACTTAGTATCCAAAGACCTAAATCTGAGTCTCAGTCTTGCCAAATGCCTATGACTAAATCACATTCTCCTATTGGGCCTCAGTTTCCTCATCTTTAAAATGGAGATAACTTCTGTAGGTCTTATTCTGCATGGCTATTCAGAGCCATGTGTTTTGTAATACTTGAAGGGGTAGGGTTGCCTGACCTAAAAGACCTAAATCTTTCCAATTTAAACACCCCAAGGAAAAGAATTGTGTGGCAGATACAGTGTCCCTAAAACTGATGCACATTATAAGAAGGTAGAAGTGCTATATCAAAGAATAGAATAAAACCTGAAATGCCTACAGTTTTCACTCAGCATCCCTACGCCCAAATCCATGTAACATAATAGAAGCTGGCAGCAGTAGCAACATCTTAAGCTTGAACTTCACAGTTGAGTTGTGAGGGATCATGATCTGGCTCTTTTATGGTAGTGTTTTGGTCTAAACCCCTGAGTTTACTCCCCTTCCCTTAAACAAGCTTTAGATTCTGTTTAGTCATATGAAAGTGAGATAATGAGCCAATTTGAAGGGGATAGAAGTTAAGATAATGCAGAATTAACTAGAGGGGAAAGTATTTCTGAGGCAGAGAGAAATATCTAGAAATACAATCTAGAAGACATCAGTTTTCTCCCCAGAGTTTATCTGGGAGAGGAACCAGATTGATAGCTTAAAGGTGAAGAGACAGAACATCGACCTCAGGGGTCTGTATAGCAAAGAAAAGGTGAGAAGTTCAGGAATGAGAAGGAAAAACAGAGACAAACTACCTAGAATCCAAGATAAAGATTGAAAGACTAAGTCTGGGAGAGAAAATTTGAGGGTAAATTGAAGTCACAAAAAATAAAACCATAGAGATGCTCACAAAGACCAAAAAAATGAATAATTCAAAGAGAGAGCAAAGCATAAGGAACAGACATTATACTATGAATGACAATTAAACAAAACTCCCTAATTAGAAAAAAGAATCCACTGGACTTTCCCCAAATCATGGAATAATAGCCAAAAACTATAAGACTGTCGAAAATAGAGAGGAAAAATTATATTAAAAACAAAGTTTTGTCAGAAATCAGGACTTTCAACATATAATTGAAGCAAAACAGCTTAGAAAAAATAGAAAACATGACAGAGAATCTCTCCAGAGAAGAGGCTCTGAAAAAGAGAATGACAGATTTGGGATACAAAAATGGAAAACAATTTTGCTGAAGGGAAGCAAAAAGTGAATAACTTTAAAGAAACACATGAAATCTAGGCAAGCCAAATGAATAAACCTTAAAGTCAGGATACATAGAGATAACTAAAAGGGAAAAAAAACACAAAAACCTCATCAGCCTCAAACCCATCATTTTCTAGAAGAAGAAAATATAATTTAAAATACTTGAATTTCAAATTGCAAGGAAGGATATGAGAAAAAGGATCAGAACTTTGGTACAAACTAAATTCTACTCATTTATAGCTTTACATCACTGCCTGCAAATAATCATGGACTTGATTGTCTAGCAGGGGTCCTCAAACTTTTTAAATAGGGGGCCAGTTCACTGTCCTTCAGACTGTTGGAGGGCCAGACTATAGTAAAAACAAAAACTTTATTTTGTGGGCCTTTAAATAAAGAAACTTCATAGCCCAGAATGAGGGGGATAATCGTCCTCAGCTGCCGCATCTGGCCTGCCGGCCAGTTTGAGAACACCTGATCTGGAGCATGTAGCAGTTAAATTTCATAATTTTTATACAAAGCAACATGTTGTATAAGCATTGGGAGGGGAGGGGAAAACCAAACCACTTCAGATATTAAGACATGCCAACTGAAATAAACCAAGATTACTCCATGGATATGAGATATTGGAGAAAAGAAAGGAATATGATATTCTAAAGAGCAGAGGAATCTGTCTGACCCCCAAAAAACATAGTGTGTAAAGCTTATGACTAACAGTAAAAGAAAATAGATGGACCTTTAATAAAAGGATGTAGTTTGAGTCACTCTTGTAATAACCCAGACAAAAACAGCATATCTCTTATAAAATAAATAACTACTAGGCTTGAAAACATTCAAAACAAGAGAAACACAAGATAAATACCTACAATTATCAAGAAAAGTATAAGTAATTAATTTCTTTTATTTCATAGATCATTTTTAAAACAAAAGAAAATCCAATAAACTGAGAGATAAAAGAACTAGAGAATTTTCAACTGTACTAAGCTGCCTGTCTATCTAAGATCCCATATGAACAAAAATATGAAAAAAGATAATTGATGAACTAAGTATTCAGTTTCTTTAAAAGTATCTACAAAAAAGTAGGTCCAAATTAAACAAAAAGAGGGAATAATCATAAAAACAACAAAAACAACAACTATAGCTTTCGTTTTTATAGCATGTTAAAGTTTTAGCCATTTTACAGATATGATTTCATTTCCTTTTTACAAAAATCCTGGGAAACAGGTATTATTATCCTCATTTCAATTTTACAGATGAAGAAACGGAGGCAAAAATGGTTAACCAAGTTTCCGCAGATCACATAGCTAGTAATTATCTTAGTCTGGTTTTGACCTATGATCTCCGTAATTGCTCTATCTCCTGCACCAAGAAATATGCTTAGGAAATTTTAGGTAACTGATGGGGGATCAAATGGTGGTTGCGATTGATTGTCGAGCCAGAATTGATAGTACATTCAAAAAACACTAGTTGATTAGAACCTTATTCTTCCACAGGTTCGACTTCTTCCAGTCTGAGAATATTCTAGTGAAAGACAATGCTCTAAGAAGAACGATGTAAGACTTCCTCCACTCAAGGATGGCTTGTGGTCCATGATTATGAGTCTTGATTCTTTTTATTTGATTTTTGGTGAGAGGACCACCCCACAGCATTTTGAAAGATCAGGTGAGGGAATCACCAGCAAATCCAGAGCTGAGTCCTTGTTTGGGTTTGTAGTAAGAGGCCTTCAGATTGGTAAATAATGCATTTATTAAGCATATCCCAGAGAAGCGAGAAGCTACTTGGGATTTAGACCAGTGGTAGCTGAGACAAAAGCTCTTCCAGAAATGATGCGTTTGGATGCAAGCTTGGGGGACCAATTCTATGTAGAAATAACAATAAAATAGAGCTTGTTCTCCCCAGAGAGTAAGATGGTGTAGGAGAAAGTATACTTCCAAGGAGATGGGGGAGCATGTTTGTACTTCTCTTCTTGATGTCTTCAAAGTCAATATTCCTTCGTATAAGCTAAAACTAATTCGTTAAATAGACTGGAACATTGGTAGCTGAGTGTTTGTGGGGAGGCAAAAATGAGTGAGACAAAAGGAAAACAGATTGACATGCCCCATTCAGGAACAATGGTAGAGTTGATTTGATATCATAGTCCTTTGGTCATTTCTCCATTAAAGACTATATGTTAGTTCTAGATGAAAAATCTAGATTGTTAGATATATTTATTGAGAATATTTCTGAAATTATATAAAATGTTTCAGCTATGCTATTTCCTGTACAAATCCTCTCATGCTTGAATAATCAAATTTCTTCCATTTATTGGAGGGATAAATTTTTTCTCTTTTCTACAATTGAAACAAATATTGTATGTCTTTTTCTTCTAATTCTTTTTTAAAGGTGGTTGTTTTATATCATTACCATTGATTCTATCAAAGTGCATTGTAATATATGATTCAGGGAATGTACAGTTCCTCATACAACTTGTTCCTTTCCCCAGTAGTTTTTATTGAATAATGATTCTATTTCCTTTCGGTTTTGGTCCTGATTTTCTCAAATTTATATATTAGCTGCTATTTTCAGGTTCTCTCTTCATTTTCATTGATCTGTTGTCCTGTTATTTTTTTCTAGTGCCAGACAGTTTTTGTAATTATTACTTCATTATTCACCTTGACCTCTGAAAGGATGAGTGTCTTCCCTTGTCCTTTCCTATAGCTCTTCTTCATGCTCCTGCACATTGGATTTTCTATACAAACTATGTATTGACTTTATTTGATTCAGCAAAGTTCTTTGTTGGTATTATACCAAATCTAAAGTTTATCTGGGCAGTAGAGACATTTTTCATTATATTTGCTTGACCTAAACAGCATTCAGAAAATAGTCCTTCATTTGCAGCTTGATAGCCTAGTGGATAGCCTGTCCAAGCCCCTAAGTCAAGAGTACCTCAGTTCGAATCTCATCTCAGATACTTACTGGCTGTGTGACTTTAAGCAAGTCACCTCTATCTACAAAGTGGGGATAATAATGCCCCCTGCTTCCTTGTAAAGATCTCACGAGTTCATCATTCAATGCTTAACCATGGGTCTGGCATATAGAAAGTGCCAGAGAAACTTCTCATCTCTCTCTCCTCCATCTTCCTCATCTCCTATCACACAAGTGCTTTTTGCTGATCTGACTCTTGTCCTGGCCATGAGTAACTCTATTTATTCAAGTGCTCTTCCTCCCGCCTATCTCCTTCCACAGAGTGCCCTGCTCTTTTATCCACTCTTTCACTTTTTTCAATCTCTCCCTCTCTCCTGCTGCTTGCAACATAGCCATGTCTCCCCATCCTGAAAAACCCCCATTCATCTGTCCATCCAAGCTAACTTTCCTATTATAATTTTTTAAGCAATTGGGGTTTAGTGACTTGTCCAGGATCATACAACCTGTAACTGTATGAGCCAGATTTGAATGAAGGAAGATGAGTCTTCCTGATATCAGTCCTGGCACTCCATTCAATTGCATCACCTGGCTGTCCCCTAAATGGCCACTAGACATCTCAAACTCAGTACATCCAAAGTGAAACTCATTATTTTCCCCTATAAACTGTCCCCCTTATACCTTCCCTATTACTGTTGTGGGCAACACTTTCCTTCCAGTCCCTCAGTTTACATTCTAGGAGTCATTCTGCCTTCCTCTTTCCCTCACCCCAACCCCCAAAGCCAATCTGTTGTCCTTTGTGCTCTGCACGTATGCTCCTTTTTCTCCCCCATTCCGGTGCAGACCCCCTTCATCTTGCACCTAGATCATTGCAATGGCTGCAGGTGGGGCTGCCTGCCTTGGCTCTCTCCAATCTAGTCCATTCTGACCACTTAACTCATTAAACCAGTGGCTCCCCATCACTACCAGGATCTAATACAAAAACCCTGTATATGTAGGTCTTATGTAGGTCTCATTACTATAGCATTTTTACAGCTGAAGAGACTGAGAAATAGAAAAATAATCCATCACCCATAGCCACGTAGGGTCTACATGTATGATGTGGACTCTAAGGTGAGTACCTTACCCACCATCAACTCCCAGATCCTGGCTCCCTCTTCTCCACTTCCTCAAAAACAAGTGGAGCTGGGGGAGCTTCTTCATCCTCAGCCGGATCATCTTCTCTCCCTCTCCTAACTTACTGTCATAGCTAATGGATGTTAACGCCTTGTCACACAACAGTGGTGCCGGTGGACAGCCCTGCCTTCCATCTGGTTTGAGTAGGAATACCTGGCGTGTTCTTCTGTATTTAAAATTAACTAGTGGTTTAAAATGCACACACATTTAAATATATATATATATATATATGAAACACATGTCTATGTGTTTATACATATATATTACATATATATAGCATATTAAAGAAAGAGTAAGCATAGTATAATATGGTGGGCAAGGTGTTGAAGTTGGCTTTATACCCTAGATTCAAATACCAGTTTTGTTACAGACCACTGGATTGACCTGGGGCAAGTTAATTCCGCTCCATTGGGGCAGGGCAACTTAATCTCTCTGCACTTCACTTCCTTGAAATGAGGGGATTGAATTAGATGTTCTTTAAAGTTTGGTCTAATTCTAGATGCCTGATCCTAAAATACAATTCTTCTATTCCTATTTTTAAAAATGTTTTTAACATGAGCAAATGCAGTTTTTTATTATAGGTTTTCTCTTTATCTGAGCATATGGTAATGTAGATTTTTACTTTATTGGGAGGCATTTATACTATTGATTATTTTTCTGCTTGTATTTTAGTCACATATCCTTCTTGGACAGAATAAATAATTTGCTGATGACATACCATTGTCATCTCTCTCTGTGGGTATCGCACTTATTTAGACATTAGCCTAAAATTCTGTTTTTCAGTTTTTCATTTGCTGAGTTTGGGGATCACTTTTGTATTGGTCTTATAGAAGGAATTGGGATGCCTATTTTCTTTCTCTAGTAGCTGAGCTGTGAGGGCCCAGCTGAACTCACCGTTCCTCTTACTTTTTCATAGGTGGTATTTTCATGACCAGTCTTATTCTCTTGAGACTCATCTCTGTAGGTACTCCATCTCAATTAACTCCAGTCAAACTGGTAACAACACTTTCTAAACTTAGCAAGGTTGGTCCTTGGCCAACTGTCATAATCATTTACAGGGCCCATAGATGGAGTTGTTTAAAAAAATACTGTGATACTTTACATTTGTTGTAAATATTAATTCCTTAAAAAATTTCAAATTTACTCACAGAGAGCTCTGCATAAAAGTTTATGATCATATTCCTTCCTTTCTTCCCTTTCTTTTTTCTTTTTTTTCCTTTTTCCCTCTCTCCCTTCCCTCCTTCTTCTCTCTCTTCCTTCCCTCCTTCTTTCCCTCTCTCCTTTCCTTCCTTCCTTCTCCTTTCTTGCTTGCTTGCGTCCTTCCTTCCTTTCTTCCTTTGTTCATTTTTTCTTTCATTTCTTTCTTTTTGTCTTTCTCATATTCATAGGCTCTTCCTTTCTCACTTTGATAATCTAGATTTTCTTTCCCTTTTGAAAATTATATTTGCTGACTTTAATTTTAAAAAAATCCATTGGCTTTATGTATCATCCAACAGCTTTCTAATTTTCAACTTTATTAATCATTGTTCTTGGTTATTTCTCTGTTTATTATCACTCCTTATTTCTATCTTTATTACATTATGTTTCACTAAGGGAAGCTATATGATTTCTGGTTTTCTCTATTTCATCATCTAGGATCTCTGATTGTCTCTGGTTTGTATAAATGCTCCACAATCCCTATACATTTGGGCAAACAATGCTGTTGTCATTCCGAAGCTAAAAATATTATCACCTCATGGTCAGTTTGACAATTGGCCCGTGTACATCCATAGGCAGATTTGTCCAAATTCTACAGAGTTCAACTTGAACTGTTCCAACTGGAGATAGAACCTGCTGGCCTGGTCTTTGAGAGCCCAGAATTACCTCCAAGACATGACAAAAACCATACAAGGCCATTAGTGATGGTGATTACTACTCCCCAGGTGAATGTGATGTCATCGGCCATCTCACTGAGTATTTCTCTATCTTAAGCTCAATATATCCCAATAGAGGAACAGGATTTTATTTATTCATATAGAGGTTTTCTACCCACAAAGTTTCCATCTTGTCATTTCACTTGTCAAGAAAGATTTCTTACCCAACTACCAGTTTGCTTTCCCTCCCATACAATGTAGGTCCCCTCCCCTCCTTCTGTTCCCATCCTTTCTAAAGAGTCTGTAGCCTGGCAACACTGCTTACTCCTTTAGTTATTCTTCCCGCGAGTCTCTGATATGTCAGTTTTATCAAGGTTCTCACTTCCTGCCAAGTTTTGCAAACCCTTATTATTATCTTCTTTTGCTTCTAGCTTTTCTACAGATGACTTTAAAGTAAGGCGTATGTATTTTATACTGGATTTTCTACTCTCTCATACTACTGAATTTTGCTCGATTTGGTGGATTTTCTATTTCGTCAAGCACATTTTTGGTAAATTTGACACTGCATTAATTCCCCATGATCTACCCCAGGATGAAACGTGTATCTCTCTAGGTACAGTATTTTTCCATCTCATTGGGCTCTTCCCTTTAATAGTTGAAAAATTGTGTCTTCATCTTTGTCTACTTCAGTTTCCCTATTCCAGGGATATTTTTTGATGGATCTGAAATTCCATCAATATAGATAGTCATCCCAGTGGTGCAGCTCACAACTACCCATGCCATCTCATTTTGTGCATCCTTTGTTCATATCCTCATATAAATCCTTCAAGAAGTTAGGGATTGGGGATGATCCACACCATGTGCAATTGGTATTCTTGGTCTCTTGAATTACATGAATTTCAATGGGTCATTTGAATTTTGGGCAGTTAAAGACTATTTCTTTTGAATTCTGCAGTGTAAAGCTTCAAGGACAAAGGTAGAATACCTTTGTATTGTAAGCACATCTTACCACTTAAAGACTTGATTTATATGAACAGAGACTGCTTAATAGATTTACCTTTGTCATTTCTTCTCTTATGGAATATTTCATGATTTTTTTCATACACCTGGGAAATATTTGTTGAGAAGAGCCTTCAACTTGGTATTTTGTTGAATTATTTTTTTAAATAACTAACCAACAAAGAAAAGCAAGAGTGAAAGGAGAAAGAAAAGTATAAATAGAGGAGAAAATAGAATGGCGGGAAATACACAATAATCATAACTGTGAATATGAATCAAATGAATTCTTCCACAAAACAGAAACATATAGTCGAAAGGATTAAAACCAGAATCGTACAATATGTTGTTTACCAAAAAAACACATTTAAAGCAGAGAGATAGTCACAGAATAAAGGTAAAACACTGAAGGAGAATATAATATTCTTCAAATGAAGTAGAAAAAAAAAGTGGGAGTAGCAATCTTTATCTCCTTCAAAGAAAAAGCGGAAAAATAGATCTAATTAAGAGAGAGATAAGAAATGAAATTACATCTTGTTAAAAGATACCACAGACAGTAAAGTAATGCCAATACTAACCACATATGTACCAAATGGTATAGCATCCAAATTTTTAGACAAGAAATTAACTTGAGTTATAGGAAGAAGCAGACAGCAAAATGATACTAGTAAAGAAACTCAATATCCTCCTCTCAGAACTAGATAAATCTAACCACAAAGTAGTCAAGAAAAAAGTTAAGGTGAATATAATTTTAGAATTTCTCTCTGGAGAAAACTGAATGGAATTAGAAAGGAACATATCTTTTTTCCTCAGAAGTACGTGGCACCTACATAAAAACTGATCATGTATTAAAGTGTAAAAACCTCACAGTCAAATGCAGAAATATTAAACACATTCTTTTAAGATCATGAAGCAATAACAATTTTATATATAATAAAGGACCTTGGAAAGCTAAATTAAAGTCAATTGGAAAGTTAATAATCTAATCTTAAAAAAATGAATGAATCAAACAACAAATCATAAAAACAATAATTACATCAAAGATAATTACAATAATGAAACAACATATCATAATTTATGGCATGTAGCCTGTAAAGTACGAGCTAACTCCCTGGAGGGCCTCCAGGTCAGCCAGAATCAGGACAAATGGAAGTCCTTGGTTTTTAGGGGGAGAAGTGAAGGAAGCAGGCAAGCTGCCACATGGCTTGCCAAAGATGTATCCTGGATTCTGGAGTCTGGAGTCTACAGCCTCTTTCCTCCTTGTCCTGCTGCCAGGTGACTCTAGCTTCTCCCTCTCCCCCCAATCCTTGTCTACTATTATCTTAATACCAAACATTCAGCAAGCACCAATGGTGAGGAGAGCCATCACATCACCATCTCATCTAAATATGTATATAGAGCCATTGTCTCATATCAAATAGGTAATTAACCTCAAGTGCTTCGTTGTCTGATTCAAGCATATCTTTTTGAAGTTTCTGCCCTGTAAAGTAGCCAAAGTAGTTCTTAGGAAAAATTGCATATCTTTAAATGCTTACATCAATAAAGTAGAAAAAGAGGAAATAGATGAATTGGGCATACAGCTAAAAAAAATAGAAAAAGAACAAATTAAAAATCCCCAATTACAAAGTAAATTAGAAATTCTAAAAATCAAAGGAGAGATTAACAAAATTGAAAGTAAGAAAATGATTGAATTAAAAAATAAAACTAAGATTTGGTTTTATTAAAAAAAAGCAACAAAATAGATGTCTTTGTTAAATTTGATTAAAAACAGAAAGAAGAAAACCAAATGACCAGTATCAAAAATGAAAATTCACCACCAATGAAGAAATTAAAACAACAATTAGAAGGCATTTTGCCCAACCACATGACAATAAATCTGATAATCTAAGTGAAATGAGTGAATATTTACAAAAATATAAATTGTCCAAATTAACAGAAGGTGAAATAAAATACTTAAACTTTAGCTGATACCTTAGAATTTTAGAAGATGAAATAAAATACTTAAATTTTAGAAAAAAAGAAATTGAACAAGCCATTAGTGAACTTCCTAAGAAAAAAATCCAGGGTCAGATGGATTTACAAGTGAATTCTATCAAGCATTTAAAGAACAATTAATTCCAATACTAAAAAAGCTATTTGGGGAAAAAAGGCAAAGAAAGAGTTCTACTAAATTCCTTTTATGGTGCTGATACCTAAGGAAGAGTCAAAAACAGAGAAAGAAGATAATAGATCAATTTTCCTAATAAATATTGATGCAAAAATTTTCAATAAAATATTAGCAAAGCTATTAAAGCAATTTATCATCAGGATAATATGTTTATTTCAATAGATACATATGAAAAGATATTCTAAATCACTATTGATTAGAGAAAAGCAAATTAAAACAATTTTGAGGTACCACACTATACCTATCAAAGTGACTAATTGACAAAAAAGGAAAATGATAAATATTGGGAAAGAGACGGAAAAACAGGAACACAAACACATTCTTGGTGGATCTTTAAACTGATCCAATCATTCTGGAGAAGAATTTGGAATTATGCCCAAAGAGCTATAAACCCTTTGATCCAGCCATACCACTACTAGATCTATATATCAAAGAGATCATAAAAACGAAAAACAGGACCCACATGTACACAAATATTGTAATTTTGGGGGGTGGCAAAGAACTAGAAATTGAGCGAATGCCCCTCAGTTGGGGAATGACTTGTTCTGGTAAATGGAATGTAATGGAATACTATTGTATCTGCCCATCAGGCAGATTTCAGAAAAACCTGGAAAGATTTACATGAACTGATGTTGAATAAATTAAAAAAAGCTAGTAGATCATTGTACACAATAACAGCAATATTGTGCAATGATCAGCTATGAAGACTTAGCTCTTCTCAGCAATACAATGATTCAAGACAATTCCCAAAAACTCATGAGGGAAAATGCTATCCACATCCAGAGAAAGGACTACGCATACTATTTTAACTTTTTTATCTTGCTTGTTTTTTCTTTCTCATGGTTTTTCTCTCTTGTTCTGATTCTTCTTTCACAACATGACTGGTGTAGAAATGCTTAACATATTTGTACATGTATACCCTTAAAAATGACAACAATCAAGTGCAATAGAATGTTACATTTTTTGTAACTTGCAGATAATTGTGTTATTTGCAAAACTTTGGCCATGTAGTTGTTAGTCATGGAAACCCATCAAACACCAGTAAATAGACAAAAATGGAAAGTGATCCCATCGAAAAGGAGGAGCATTTTATGTATTCTAGCTTTTAATAGTGGCTGCTCTAATTAAACCATTAGAGAATTTCATAATTATAATTCATGTTGTAGACAGCATGCATTGGGATGTAATGTCCTTCCTCATCATTTTGATAATTTTTATAGAATACATTATAATTCTCTCTCTCCTACCCCCCTTTTGACATATAATATGTGTACATATATATGTCTATGTATACTATATATATGGATGTGTATATGTGGATGTGGATGTGCATATACACATATAGAGTATTAGCTATTCTCTATGGCTAATTTACATATGTGGATAAATAGTATATAATTGCATATACATTGTATATATACATATGTATTAAATATATGTACATAATACTCAGTTATTATGGACCCCAATAACAACTTTTATAAAGTAAGTATAAAAGATTTCATCCAGAAAATGTTCATCTAGAAAAGCAGAAAGGGAAGTCAGAGGAACCTACAATCTGTTGGGGCCTCATCTATGATTTTCTGTGTACATAAATGCAAGATCATTAGGGAGAGAGCTCTAACAAAAGAGATCAGGGAAGGGCTGTCCTCAGAGGTGGTGCCCGAATTCAGTTATAAAGGAAATAGAAAAAAGACATCCTAAGAAGCAGAGGGAAGAAAGATGGCATTCAAAGGGATGGCTTGTGCAGAAAGGATCAAGGGAGGAAGGAGGGAGGTTGAATGTCTGGTACAGAGAACCGTTAATATGCCAATTTGTCTGGAATGGAGATTGCACAGCTCTTATAACACCGTTATCCCTGTCTGAAATCCCTTTCCCCACTTTTGAGATGTTTTCTATTCTGCCCATCTCCTTCTCTAACTATTCATGACCATTCATGCTCATGCCTCCTAAACAATTTATTCTCTGTCCTTGGACCTTTTTAAAATTAATTACATTCTATCTTCTTTTATTTTTATTTTTTTTCTTGTCTTTTTTTCTCTTCCCCATTAGTTTGGAATCCCTTTGAGGGCAAGAAATGCGCGTCCTTTGAGTTTGTTTGCAGGGCTTAGAGTGTGGTAGGAGTCACTTCCTACACACATACAAAATTTTTACTTACATTGCTCCCTTCACAAATTCTACTCTTTAGCCTCTTTGATGATGACCACCATCTTGCCCTATAAGAATGTGACAAATTGAAATTCAATCCTTAGAAATGGATCTGTGTTTCTTGACTGTGTCTTCACTTCTTCATTTAAATGTGGCATTCTATTGTAGGGATAGAGGAGGGTGCCTCAGCAGATTCATGGTTTTTTCAGATCTGGGGGTTCCCTCCCCTGAGTAGACTCTCTCGCAAGTCAAATGGGTGAGTATGATGGATGGGATCCACAAGTACACTGAGGGCTTCCCCAAGTTCTTTTCATGCTCAGACTATTTGTCAGTTATCTTTCACACTGGCTACAGGGCGACCCTCCACCAATCAGGTTATTCTCATGACTGGACTTTTTCTTCCACGTGTATTTGGAACTTTAGAGGTTCGCTGTACCCCCAGACTTCTCACAACATCAGGATCTTCCATAGAAGGTGGCCTCTGTGTGGGACAGTGTTGACCACAAAACCATCAGAGATTCCGAGTGAGAAAAAGCAAAAATGGGGTTATTACGATCTCACCAGAAAGGGCATCTCCCATCTGACAAGGTGTTTGTGAGTAAAAGGGGTGCAAAGTGAAAACTGCAGAATACAAGAGTAAACAGCCCGGATGCAGAAACCCCCACCCCAGCCTGGCCTTTTTTCTCATTGTTTGGAGGAGTCCAGGTTTACATTCTAATCTGGGAAATTATCCCAGAAATAAAAGAACAAATTGTCTTTAAAAGAGGTACTTAAATGCTAATTAGGAAGTGGTGGGAAACAGGAGGGGATGAACACCTGCAACATTTTTAGCTATAGCTCTACTTGTTATTATAAAGTCTCAAGTCACAGTTAAGGGATAGTGTAAGGGTACGTTACCATGAGAGTGTCTGCACTCAGTTAATTCCGCACACCTCTTTCTCTGATTGGGTGGTTCTCCAAGGAAGCCCTGTCTTCATTCCTCTCCAGGATCCACTTCTCTGCTCCTATGGGATAGGTCCCAATCCTTTTAGCCTATTTTTCAGCTTCTTTTGATGTGTTATATTAGAATATAAGGTCCTTGAAGGCAAGGACGGCCTCTCTTTTGCCTGTGGTTGGGTTTCTAGGACTTGGCACAGTGCCTGGCACACAGTGCTCCTTTGATTATTGTTGTATCCCACTCATTAGCATGGTGTTCACACATAATATGTGTTTAGTAAACTAATTGATTCAAACTGCATTAAATGGGCACAGAAAGGCGTTACCCCACTCCAGATTTAAAGCCCAAGGCATCCTGGTCAGATCTGGTGGTATTCCTTGAGTGACTAAGGTAGGACTCCTGAATCAACTGGCAAAGCAGAGAAGGTAGAATGTTCAATCTTTTAGGAGAGCGACACTTTCAAGGAAAAACCATCAACTTGCAGATTAAAGTTAAATTTCTTGATCAGTAGCTCAGCCACTAGATCAGTTCTGCCCTCAGCCAGAGCTTCTCTCCTGTGAAGGAGGCAAGATTAGTTAGGGCCAATCATAAGATGATACACTAAGAATTATTCTCTAAAAATAAAGAAACTGAGGCCCAGGGAGGCTAAGAGAATTTCCTTGAACACAGGGAATAGGTGATAGAACTAGAAAATGGAGGATCCTCAAGACTGGCTCCTGGATGTCCTGGCTCTACAACAGGACTTTGTCTGGATCTTGCCGTGAGGAGGGAGGGCGTGAAGGCCCCTACCACACTCCAAGCCCTGCAAACAAACTCAAAGGAAGCACATTTCTTAACCTCAAAGGGATTCCAAACTAATTGGGAAGAGAAAAAAAGACAGGAAAAAAATTTTAAAATAAAAGATAGAATGTAATTAATTTAAAAAATGTCCAAGGACAGAGAATAAATTGTTTAGGAGGTATGAGCATGAATGGTCATGAATAGTTAGAGCAGGAGATGGGCAGAATAGAAAGCCCCACATATTGGTGGGCCTGCTATAGGATCCTCCTCTGCTCATTGGGGTTACAGTGTATTCGGGGGGAGATTTTCCAGCCCCACTGGGTAAGTGGCTTCTTGCTGAACTTGGCTACAGGGAGTTCTGGTTTAGGGTAGTGAAGAGGGGGAAGGTGAGGGTGGGGAGGACTTTCATTTATATCTTTGTATCCCAAGACCTAGCATAATGCCTGACGCATAGGAGGAGTTTAATCAGAGTAATACAATGAGTTACATTAGGTTGGATTGAATTGAAGAGATCCATGTATCATATCTGAAAAGGGAGAAAAGGAAAAAAATGTATCTATTATCAAATAATTAATTAAATATTAATAGTAGATGGGTAAATAGATGGAAGCATGGGATCAAGAAGGGAGAACTAGGCCAAGCAGGGGAAAGAAGGTATTTGAAATAGTTTAGGTCCATGTTGAACTTGGACAGAAGTGCTCGGAGCGACCCATTGCTGCTGCTGCAAAATATTTCAGAGGAGGCTCTTTATGATGGAGTGGGCTGTAGTCCCCACCACAGCATTCTCTCTGTGTCTCTGTCTCTGTCTCTTTCTCCTCCCACTCCCCTCCTCTCCCTGAATCTCAACAAAGTTCTTCTAGGATACCCACATTCCTTCCCCAGGGACACGTTTTGGGTAGTTGCAGAAGCGTCATTGGAGAAAGTTATTTTCATCCTCTATGTCCCCACGACACTTTTAGGCCAAATCGGGTCTTCATACCTTGGAGGTCCTGCCTCATGACAATGTTAAAACTGTCTGTACAGTCTGACCCAGTTGGGATCCATAATCTATACAGATTGCTGCAATCATCACAATTATGAGCCAATCCATATTGATTACCGGGAATAACAACAGTGACTCAGATGAACCATTTCAGATAGACCACAATCCCATTGTCTGACACAAATAAACTCACATATTTACTCTTTGCAGTAGAGGCTTTTCATCTTGGGGGGAGGGGAGAAAAGGTATCATTAAAAAAGAAAGCTCTCCTGGTGGAAGGGAGAAATTTCCATAAGGTTAAAATAATGAAAACTATTTTAAAATAACAAAAGGCATTAAATCACTCCAGGGGGCTCTGTAGCCATTAATGAAAGGGACTGATCAATCCACTTCTGGAAGATAATTCCTCCCATGGTACCTTTATAGAGAAGATAGAGAAATATGGTCTAGGTAGGTGGCAATAAAGTGAAGTGAATTAGTATCTGATTGAATAAGACGATTTTAACCTGGAAATAGATCTCTGAGGGTGTGTCTTTACACTCTGTGTTTGGTCTTATTCTGCTAAAAATCATCAGTTTTTTTTAGATAAAACAAACAATATTTAATGAGTCAAATTTCCAGGTAACAGTATTGCAGAACTTTAAAGTTGGAAAGACCCCAGTTCTCTAATCTGAGTCATATATAGAACAAAGAGCTTCAGACAAGGTGTCATGAAAGGAAGTCAAGCTGAAAGTCAAGTATAATGAATGGAATAGTAAATTCAATGACAGGATGGAGGTCAAAAAAACTTTAGATTCTGGATGGATTTATAGAAAATTGAGATATGCTTAGTAGAGCATAGAGCTTCCTAACATGGACTACATGATAAACACAAGATGGTTCAAATCTAGATGGTTAATATTACTAATGTGGACGTGTATGAGGATACACAAAATAAATACAAAATATTTTGGGGAGGAGGCATTCACAGTGCTCAGATCTCTCCCTCCCTAATCCGTACTGTGTATAGCCTTGCCTTAAGCCAATTGTCTGCCACTAAGGCCCCAGTCTATTCCCTGACCCACCCCTTCTTGAATAGATGTCTTGGAGGTCATAGTGGATTGAACCGCAGCCATTTGTATTCCATTTCTCTTTCAATGCTCTGATCTTTGAGAGTCTATAATAGCCAGGACCTCCATGTCCTTTCCTGTGCCTATATGCTGGTCATTAAATGGATTGAGCATGGTTTTACTCCATGGTGTTGTTCTATCTCTGACCCTTCATGGATTTCAGTTTTTTCTGGTGTAGTTGATCCCATTGCTTCTCCAACCTGATTTTGACAGTACTAGAAATGGTCGGTGTGTCCCTGCAGCTATTTGTGATATGAGTTGGGAAGACCACATTTTACCTGTGCTGATGCTATTCATTGATGGGGACCTTGACACCATAAAGACCAAAAGAGGTTTCCTGATGACAAGAAGCTACTTAGAGACTTGACCACACTAGTTATCCATAAAGAAAGAGGTGTGTGGCGGCAGGACCTTGGAAATGTATGCTAATCTCTGCTCAGAAGAAGAAAGGGCTCCTTGTAAGAGCAAATCTAAGCATCAATAATCCCCAGTAATGACTTCTTTCATGAAAACCAGAGGAATGGACTTCATTGCAGGGTTTTCTTGGACTTTTTAACCACAGGAGTGGCTGACAAAAGTGAAAAGAGAGTGAGAAGAAAGAGAAAAAGAGAAAGGGAGAAAGAGAGAGGCAGAGAGAGACACACAACACAGAAAGAGAAAGAGAGAGAGAGAGAGAGACAGACAGACAGACAGACAGACAGATATAGTTAAAATTCAAAAGGTTCATTTAATACAGAGTGGTATTTTTTAGCCCATCACAAAGGTTCCATTACCTAATAACTCTCAGCTATCACAGGAGAGAGATTAATACTGGGGATTACAGACTTGTTGGCAAGTGATTGGCCCTTGGGGTCCTTTTTTAACTAAAAGGGTCTGTAATCTCTTGTAATACCTTCTCTAAGGGGGATAATCATTTTTACCATAAGGTGTTTTCCTTTTTTTAATTGTTATTCTGGCCACAAATTGACAAATACATTGATGGAAAACTATCCTTTGTCTTTAAGAACAAATAAGTCTCTATTTTGGTGATTTGTTGTTTTCAGTTTATTTTTTTTCAGTTTAACCTCATCTTTATGAAAGTTCACCATATGACAAGCTATCACAAAGCAGAGTCCAAGAACTCTGGGAAACGAGGCAGAGAAATCTAAGGTGGGAAAGGAAGAGAAACTAGATTTTTGTGGCAAAAGTGTTTGTAAAGGACTTCTGACTGTCTTTTCAAGACACTGTAAGAGGGAAAGGGAATCCTAAATAATGAATTCTCAGGACATAGGGGTTTGGAGGGATGAAATGTAGATTTGAGAGATCCCCAAAGTATTTATTGTTTGGAGGCAGTCTTTAATATTGGGTTAAAACTTCAGATGTTTATCTTCTAATGAAATCTTTCCTATTCTTTCATATAGTCCTTGCCCAAGAACAGGCCCTCATTGCCTCTTGACCATCGCAGTGACTTTTTAATTGGTCCCATTGCTTCAAATCTCTCTTCCAGATACTGGGGCTACAAATATAAAAAATGAAATAGGTCGTGCATTCAAGGAATTTACATTCAGTTGGGAAGAACAACATGTACACAGAGAAGTCAATACAAAATATATTCAAATTAAATCAAAAGAAATATGGACAGAATGGGGAAGCATTACAATTAGGAGTAAAGAGAATCAGGAAGGGACTTTTAAGTGTGGAATTTCAAAGGCTGGGAGAGAAGGGTATAAGAAATAATTTGTGCAAGAACTGGGAGGAAGGAGATGATGTATATGGGGAGTTTCTTTGCTTGGAATGAAGACTGGGAAATGTTGAGAAACATGAATCCTTTCTAGAAAAATAGATTGGAATGAAATTTGGGAGGGGCTTAAATTCCAAAGAGAGAAGTTTATATTGTAACCTGAGACCAATAAGCCACCAATAAATGGTCAGATCTGTGGTTTAGGAATAGCAATTGGACATGAAGGATAGGATGAAGAGCAGACAACATGGGAGCACCAGAAGAAATTGAGAGGGTATTTGAGGTAGTTCAGATGACAGGTGATGGGGGTCTCAATTAGGTCAGAGGTCAGAATAAAGAGAAGAGGAAAGATAGAATATGGGGGGCAAGACAGAGGGAAGAGTTGAGAATGATGATAGAGGGACCAATATGGCTAACTGGAATAGAGATGTAAAAAACAGGGATTTTAGAAAGAGGACTAGTGTTGGGGAAGAAGTAATGAGCTCCATTTTGGACTTAGGAACTTAGGAAGCCATCCAGTGGAACTGTCCAGCAGCAAAGAAAGAACAATGTCCTAAAGCTCAGGTGAGAGATGAGGGATTGACCTGTATGTTTGAGAGTCATCCAGGTAGAGCTGTCAGTTGCTCCTTTGAGGGAAAGAATTGATGAGGAGTTGATGAGACTTCTGGGAGAGTGTAGAGGTAGAAGAGGGACAGAATTCTGGGGTAACCAACAATAGGAGGTGAGACAAGGCTGTAAAAGCCCAGATTGGCAAGGATATCTAGAAGGAGGGTGTAGTCAAGTGTCTAGTGCCACAGAGAGTTAAGAAGAGTGAAGTCTGAAACCAGCACATCGATCCCTGGGGTGACATTTTCTTTGAGATTCTTCTGTATTGTTTTCTTTTTTGCTGATAACGCTGCCTTGGTCTAAATGCATTCTGACTGGTAAATAGAGCAGAAAGCAGAGCGGCTGTTTCAGAATACTCAGTGAATAAGAAAATTGTGGTCTAGGTGGGTTTGAGAGTGGCAGCTGTCGGACAGGAAGCAGACGGCCTTCACCTCCAACAATGTGCTGCTGAACACTGAGCTCAGAGCTCTTTACACAAAAGATCTGCATTTTCAAAAGTCAACAATTTTAAGGCTTTTTTTTTTTTTTTTTTTTTTTTTTTTTTTTTTTGCCAGGCTATATTTAAGTCACAAACACAGACTGTTTGTTTTTTCATTTTTAAACATTTGATATCAACTGACAAATAAATGTTTTGACCAAAAATATTTGTGAATTCTATTATAGTAAAATAAAATGAAATAAAATCTTTCTGGGGCAAATAACTGGTTTTATTGCTATCCTTGCTATTTTTATATTATTTACATATATGTTTTTAAAAATCCATATAAGATTTTTCCCCACTTTACTTCCAAAAAGAAATTAAAGTGGTTATAATTTGAAATCTAAAAGTTAAAATCCACAAAGAAATGAAATAATTAAGATAGTTAAGAAGAATCCATGAATTATGTAATGACAGAATCATCAAGATGGTGCGGATTTCTGAGGCCATCCAGTCCAAACATATCTTGATGAAGTCTCAACAAATAGCCATGCAGCCTCTTCAGGGAGACCTACTGTGATGGGGAAAGCATTATCTCCTAAAGTATCTCACTTTTTTTGGACAGTTCTAATTGGGAGGAAGGATCTTATTGATATTTTGATAGGTATTATATTAAATTGAAGATATATATATATATATATAGATAGATAGATAGATAGTATTATCACATTTACTGTGTTAGTCCAGTGTAACCATGAATGTTGAATATCTCTGGCAATGTTTTAGTCCCTCTTTTATTTATGAAAAAAAAAGTTTAGATTTCTCTTTACCTCATCTTGGAAAGATATATCTTAGAAGGATAATTATTAAATATTTTAAACATTTCACTTTTTAAATGGTTGTTATCTTTCTTTTTTTTTTTCTATTTTGTTAGCAATATATACATTTTTGTAGGAATGCCCGACAGCCTTCTGTTATCCTAAAGCTATTTATTATCTTTATTTATGTAGTCAATCAACAATCATTTATTAAGATTGCTGTCTACCAAGCTATGTATTAAGTGTTAAGAATATAATTGCAAAAGTGAGACAATTGATCTTGCTCTTAAGAAAGACATTCTAATAGGTGCACTCTAGTATACACAGGGGAGGGCTGAGTAGAGAAGGGAATTTTGATTTAGTTATACACAGGAAAAGGAAGTGATTCTTCCCCAACCTGAACCAGGGAAGTAGTTTTCCCTTACCTTCCAGGAACAATGTCTGATTATTACTCCCAGAGTAAAAGAAAGGGATCAGAAGTGGAGATGGGGAAGTAAGAGTCGGGGCTGGTGGTAAGGCAGATGGCAAGATGAACATACTGGTGTCTTTTTGGATGGCTGAATGGAATGGAATGTGTGGTCTAGATATGATTAAATATAAGATGCAAAAGGTAATTTTACTCATTCACATAGCAACCAGGGCAGCTCAACTCTAAGGGCGGAGGGCAAATAAGTTATATCATCTGTAAATAGAGATCTTTTTGCCTTCTTTTTTGTTAATAGCTATTTTTGTCATTTTTATGTCTTATTCTATTATAAGACCTAGCATTATTGTACAACACTGCAGCTCTAATGGCCATAATGAATACAATTTAGGTAGGTTACTATATTTATAGATAATTTATCTCCACCTATAGCAGTATTAATTAATGCTGATCTCTTTGTCTGCCCTCTCCTTAATTGGGTTAGAACTATCTTTTTATTATAGAAAGTGTGATAGAGTTCAATATTTCTCTATATTTTGAAAACAATTAATATAGTATAGGATTTTTTGATGTTTAAATGTTTGACAGAATTAATTCTAGGATCTTTTGTGATTACTTCCTTGTTTTGTTTTGAGTTCACTAACAATCTTTTCAATTTTTCTTTCTGTTATTGACTTGTTAAAATTTAATCTGTCAGTTTTAGAATGCAAAAGTCTCAATTTTCCCAGGGTCTGTTCATATTAGTAATTTAAAATAATTAGCCTTATTTTGCCATTCTTTGCAGTAACTTAGTTTTTTTCCCTCAGATTAAATTTTATTGGTTCTTTCAAATAACATATTTTATTTGTTAATTCAATTATTCTGTTGTTTATAATTTGTGGTAATTTATAAATTGTTTCAATTTGCTACTTTTCCCTTTATTTATAATGGTTTGTAATGAATGTTCTACTTGGTCTTGGTCTATTAATTTATCGATTTTCTTTTTTTTTTTTTTTTTAGTTGCAAACTCAAACCATAGATCTTTTTTTTTTTTTTTTCTTTCACTAATATAAGCATCCAGTGACATAAATTTACCTCTGGAAACTATTTTGCCTGTATCCAATTAATTTTGATAGACAGGCATATCTTGTCTTATTATGCTTTGCTTTATTGTACTTCATAGACAGTGTTCATTTTTTTTTTAAAACCAATTAAAGTTTTGTGGCAATCCTGTGTTGAACAAGTTTATCGGTGCCATTTTCCCAACAGTATATGCTCATATCTTGTCTCTGTATCACATTTTAGTAATTCATGATATATTTCCAGCATTTTCATTATTATATCTGTTACAATCTGTGATCATCATCTTTGATGTTACTATTATAATTGTTTTGGGGCACCATGAACCACTCCCATATAAAAAGGTGAACTTAGTCCATAAATGGATGTGTTCTGACTGTGCTACCAATGGCCTTTGCCCCATTTCTCACCCTTTCCTCAGGTCTCTTTATTCCTGAGACACAATAATATTAAATCAGGCCAATTAAGAACCCTACAATGGCCTCTAACTGTTCAAGTGAAAGGAAGAGTCAATCCATATGGCAAACTTCATTGTTGTCTTATTTTAAGAAACTGTCACAGCCACCCCAATCTTAATAATCACTACCCTGATTAGTCAGTAGTCATTAACATTGAAGCAAGACCTTCTATCAGCAAAAAGATCACGATAATCCACTGAAATCTCAAATGATGGGTAACATTTTTTAGAAATAAAGTATTTTAAAATCAACATATATACATTTTTTAGACCTTGTACTACATACTAATAGACTACAATATAGTATAAACATAACTTTTTATGTAGTGGGAAACCAAAAAAGTCATGTGACTTATACTTTATTGCAACATTGGCTTTATTTTGATGGTCTAAAACTGAACCCTCAATGTCTCCAAGACATGCTTGTATTTTATTGATATTTTAATGTAAACTTTAAGTTTTGATTTTTTTATTCAAGCATTATACAGGAACCGACTTTCATTTCTTCATGGGCCTGCATCTTTTGATCTTATTTCTCTTAATGATATTCTCTTAATGACATTATGGCCTTTAGAAGTAATGTCTAAAAATCTCCACCCTAAATGTGCTCTTTCTGCCTCCGTCCGCTTGCCCCTATCTCCTCTTGCCTATCCTTCATGTTATCTATCTCTCTGCTTACTTTTATATTAATCCTTCCAGGAACTGAAAATACTAATATCACTTGTGAGTTTATGTTTTTTTTTAGACTTTATCCTTATATATGCTAATTTTAAAATTACTACTCATCAATCATATGTAAATAGTTGACTCCATGAAAATTGAAATGCTCTGAAATTTTTGTGAGGTTAGCTATTCTTATATCTAGGTAAGTAGTTGCGAATTGTGCACATATGCCCTCTATGTCATTTAGCTAACATTTGTTTGGCCTGTTAAAATTCAAAAGTTAAAATGCTGATGCAAAAAAAAAAAAAATCTCTCCCCTTCTGAGTTTATTTATTCTCTAGAAAATTATTAGCTTATTTTTTCCTATTTGATCAACTTTTACAAATGTTTCATGTGCATTTGAGAAAAATGCAGGAATATGTCAAGAGCTTCTAGAATTTAGGAGGCCCCAGGAAAGTTCTAAAGTGACAGCTATAAGAAATGGATTTGATCAGTTTCAATTGAGCAATGATGAACAGAACCACTCACACCAGCGAAAGAACACTGGGAAATAAGTATGGACCACAACATAGCATTTGCATTCTTTCTATTGTTCTTTGCTTGCATTTTTGTTTTTCTTCCCAGGTTATTTTTACATTCTTTCTAAATCTGATTTTTCTTGTGTAACAAGGTAACTGTATGACTATGTATACATATTTTGTATTTAACATATACTTTAACATATTTAACATGTATGGGACTGCCTGCCATCTAGAGAAGGGAAGGAAGGGAAACGTTGGAACAAAAGTGTTTACAAGGATCAGTGTTGAAAAATTATACATGCGTATGCTTTGTCTATAATAAAAAAGAAATGGATTTGAAAATCAGGAACAGAGGCCAGAGAAGAATGATGGCAGGTTTGTCACATTCCATTAAGGAGTTGTTGGAATCCCTCTTTCAAATTTCTTTTCACTCTAACTAGTTAAACATTTCTTTAAAAATTCAGATGCTATTTGCCATTAGGTACATAAATATTTAATGCTGATATTCCATCAATGTCAATAATACATTTAAGAATGATAGATTTCTTTTTTTTTTTTAAAATAAAAGTTTTATTGACATTTTCAATTTCTTACATCATTGTGGTTATCCCAAGTAATCCATTCTGCTGCCTTTCTCAGAGACTCATCCCATATAACAAATAATATCAGCACAATTTGAAAAAGATTAAGAACATATGCAGTATAACACCCCTGGACCTTCTACTTCCATGAAGGAGTAGATTGGGGATAGCTTCTCATAACTCTTTACTTAAATCTTAATCATTCTTTTTAATTTTGTAACATTTATTTTTTTTTGTTTGGGTTTTTTTTTTAGTGTTATCATTTTTTTTTTTCCTTTTACATCATTTTATTTCCTGTGGATATTGTTTTTTTGGCTCTGCTTACTTCACTCTGAATTAATCATGTAGATCTTTCCAGGCTTCTTTGTAATTCATCACACACATTTCTTACAGGACAGTTATAGTCTATTATATTCATATGCCACAATATGTTTAGCCAGGAGCATGTACTTTGTATCTAATTCTTAGCAATCACAAAAAATGCTGCCATAAATATTTTGGAATCTGTGAGGACTTTCTGCTTATTGATGACTTCCTTTGGAGTATCAGCCCAGTAATGGAGTGTCTAGTTAAAAGAGTAGGGACGTTTTCATTACTTTATCTGCATAATTCCAAATTACTTTTCAAAATGGCCATGTCACTTTATACCTCCATCAGCAATAAATTAGTATGCCTATCATTCTTTTAACGCCTTCAAAAATAATTATTTCCCTCCATTTTGGGGGGCACATTTACAGGGTGTGAGATAAAACTTTGGGATTGTTTTGAGTTGTATTTCTTTTATTATTAGTCATTTGAAACATTCTTTCATGTATTGTGAATACTTTGCAATTCTTTAAAAAAAACTCTTTGTTAATATCCTTTGGGATTAACTTATCTATTGGGAAATAACTATTTGTCGTTATATTTATTAATTTTTTATCTATCCAGGATTCATTTTAGTCATGTCTAAAGTTTCCCCTTATTTTAGAAGTTTGTTTTGTTATTGTTGTTCAATTGTGTCTGATTCTCATAACCCCATTTTATGGGGTTTTCTGGGCAAAGATACTGTAGTGGTTTGCCATTTTCTCCTCTGGCTCATTTTACAGATGAGAAACTAAGCCAAATAGAGTAAATTACTTGCCTAGGGGGTCACAAAGCTAGTAAATGTCTGAGGCCAGATTTGAACTCAAAAAGATAAGTCTTCCTGACTCCAAGCTCAGTACTCTAATCATTAGATCACCTAGGTGCCTTCACTTAGATACTAAATCTTTATCAAGGAAATTTGATACACAGCTTTTTTTTTTTTTTTTTTTTAACCATTCTAACATCTTTTTTCTTATTCTGGATGCACTACTCTAATCTGTAAAGAAGCTTACCAGTTTCAAGTAATCAAAATTGTCTATTTTATTGTAATTGCTTCTATCTCTTTTGGTTAAGAGTACATCTCTTACTCATATCTATTATATGATTTGTTTTAATTCTCATGTTTTAAAATAGTACAGTCTTTAAGAGTAAAATCATAAATTCACTTATAACATATCATGAAATATGATATAAGATGTAAATCAAATTTCTAGTCCATCGCCTTAACCATTCGGCCACGACTACCATACATAAATCAAATTTCTGCCAGATTACTTTCCAATTTTTTCTTCAATTTTTATCGGTTAAGGAGTTTTTCCCTAGATAACTTATGTTTTCTACTTTATCAAACATAGGGTTATTGAGTTTTATTGTATCTGAATCTCCCTTGCAAAATCTGTTCTTTAAAACTACCTAGTTTTTATCCTGCTAGATGTTTTTGATGACTGCTGTTTTATAGTTTTAGATCTAGAAGTGCTATTTTCTCTTTGACTCTATGACTTTTCATCATTTTCCTTGTTGTGATTTTGTTTTTTTCCATGAATTTTGTTATTTTATCAAGTTCTATAAGATACCCCATTGGTAAATTGATTGCTATGACATTAAAACTGCAAACTAGCTAGGCATTTTTATTATGTTGACACAGCCTTGACATGAACACTGAATATTTCTACAGCTCTATTAGTTATTCTTTATTTCATGCCAAAGATACTGGAGTAATTTGTCATTTCTCCTTCTAGCTCATTTCACAGATGAAGCAAACTGGATTAAGTGACTTGTGCCGGGTCAAAACAGCTACTCAGTGTCTGAGACTGGATTTGAACTCCAGGACCAGTGCTCTATCCATTAGGCCACCTACCTTCCTTGGTTTATTTCATATCCTACAACTTTACTGAAGCAAGTAATTGTCTCAGTATCTTAACAGATTCCATAAGATTTTTTAAGGAAATCATTTTTGTGCTTTTAAATGCTTATTCATTTGTTAACTTAAATTTTTAAAGTGTATATCACCAGTTAATTAATTTTCTCTTTTTCATTTTATTATTTCATGCTTATAAGAGTATGATTTTCCTTCTGAGATCTGCTTTAGCTGAATCCCAGAAATAGAATAATGAATAGAAATTTAGTCAGCAGAGAAGACTCTGGTGTAATCAAGTTATTCACAGCAAAGAAGGCTTTTAGATAATCCTTTTCTTTGAAATTAGTCCTGAACTTTGAAGTCATTTGAAAAAAATAATAGTTTTAAAGATATAGCTTCCAGATGATCATACTTTCCTCCTAGTACTTGGCAGGTAAAGCAAGGGCCCCTAACACTTCTAGGTGTGGAGTCAAGGAGGAGGATCAGGAAAGCAAGGAAGAAAATAAAAAGACATGGTTTAGGTTTGGAGATTCAGAGAAATAATAGGTTTCAGTGGGTCTCACAGTCATCACAAAATAAATAAAGTAAATAAAATGAAATAAAATCATAAAAACATGATTTGAGCTAATTTGTGAGTATAGAGCTTTCACCCCCGGGCTTTTTTCTTGTTTGTAAAAGGAATAAATGATTCCTGAAACCTCCCTGCGCTTCTCTATGTATTTTCTGGGATGCTGTAACTTCAAGTCCTGGTCCAATAAAGATCTTGTGGGGATCTTCCGCAGGCCTCCAGTCTGTCCTTCAAGCCCAGTGAGTCTCGAGAGCTTAAAGCAGGTGCCACTGAAAGGCTGTGCATTGGAACAGGTCGCCCAGCTCCACCAGAAGCCCTCCTGTATTCTTGGGTTTACCTCAGTCTCTCTCAATTTGTCCAAGAGAGAAGGGAGGCTGGAGAACATGACCCAGAAGAGAAAGCTAGCCTCCCACTGGGAGATACAGTGGAACCTTCAGAAGAACTTCCACCAGCCAGTGAAGAGGAAAAATCCAAATCTATCGCCTTCCGTATATGGGGGAGAGAACTGTCCCTTGTTCTGTGCTATCTAGTGGCTGTTGGGACTTCCCTTGACCTTGTGAGCAAAAGATTTCTCCTGGTCTCTAACCTGTCACTGAGGAAGCTGGGTAGCACAGGATGCTAAGCCTGGAGTCAGGAAGATCTGAGCTCAAATCAGAATTCAGAAATCTAATAACTGTGTGACCCTGAGCAAGTCCCCTAATCTCAAACTGCCTCAGTTTCCTCTGCTGTAAAATGGAAATAATAATATTGTCTATCCGCCAGAGTTGTTATGAGAAGCCAATGATGTAATATCTGGAAAAAAGCACTCAGCACAGATCCTGGCACATAGTAGATGCTTAATTAATGCTTCTTCTCTCCTCCCTCCATTCATGCAGAGGCTGGTTATAAAACCAGAGCCAATGACCATAGAAGTCGCATGGCCAGGGCAGCAAGCAGCCTTTTTGAGGCTGTAGAGTGTGCTTGGGGACAGCAACATCTGCCTCCTGGGTACCAGCATTCAGGTTTGCAGTCAAGGAGGCTTTAAGGGGGGGACTTTCAGGAAACAGAACCTGCCAAAAGTTTGACAGGCTGGACCGTGCCCACGTGGCCAGAATTAGGGTGGTCTTGATGTCAGAAGGAACTGTCAGGTTTACCTGGAGAAACAAGCTGGCTGTCTCTGAGTAGGAAGGCTGCCATGGGGCAGAGGGGTGAGACTCGGTTCATTTAGTCCTAGCAGGCGCTACAGCGAACAGTGGAGGGAAGGAGCAGAGAGGCAGGTTTGGGCTTTATTCTGGGAATATCCCCCTGACACTGAGGCTATCCAAAGGTGGACTGCTTTGGGGGCTAGTTGATTTGTCCTCCTTGGAGGTCTTAAAGCAGGGGCTTTTTATCTTTTTTTGTTAAAAAGACTTTGGGCAGTCTGACAAAGCCAGATTTCTAAGAATCAGAGTTTTTAAATGTATAAAAATAAACAGAATCACAAAGAAAACCAAATATATTGAAAGACGCTATCAAATTAAAAAAAAAAAAAATTCATGACCTCCATGTTTAAAAGCTCCATCTTAAAGGGAAGACTCGTCAGGTTGGTAGAAAGAGGATTCCTGATGTGGAATCAATATTCTCTGAGCCTCCTTCCATCTTGGAATGTCTGGGGACTAAGAGATGGAAAAACAACGACAATCCTGGTGGGCAGTGGAGAGGTGTCCTTGAGCAATTCTAAATAATAGAATCATCAATATTATTGAGCAGAATGTTTTTAAAAAGATGTAGGTTAGCTTAAAACAGGCATATAGATTGGATAAAGTGATGTACCAATTATAAGCCAATGGGAAAATGCTGAGTTATCCATTAGTCGGGTCATACCTGGGTTTAACTTGATTCCAACATGCTCCTGGTCTGGGCCATGGAGCAAAGAGGCAATGGCTAACTTCTGATAGTGGTTTTCAAGGCTTTTGTTGCATTCTTGTCCTTGGGGCCAGCTAAGGTTGCCTCCTGGGTACTGGCCGTGGGGGGGGCTTTGCTGTAGCTTCAGGTTGTAAACAGCCAGGGTTTGGGCAATGATAAGGATGCAAATTGTGTCCCCCTTGATTTCTGGGGAGAAGCAAGGGGGGTAAACTCTGAGAAACTCTTCTCAGGGAGAGGTCCGCCCTCAGGGAGTCAAGATAAGTGGTCTCATTCATTTGGAGATGTTGGAGGGGACTACTGCACCCGCTATTGAGTTGGAGATTAGCCCAGGACCACTCCCAGTAGCTCGAACTTAAGTGGTCTCAGTTGGAGATCTGGGCCTGAGATTCCTATTGAGTGTCTTGAAACTCCAAGTACTCTCTTTTCAACTGGAAATCTAGGCTTGGGGGCAGTGACATTGAGGGACTCTCATTCCATTTTGAATGGAAGACAGGCATCAGACCACCCATAAAAGACAATTGGGAACTCCAAATCTCTACAGAAGTTCGAAATAGGAATTTGCTTTGCCAAGGAAGCTGTCTTCTTGGCAAGACTGCCTGCCAGGACTCTTGCCCATTGTGAAGATAGCCTCTTCTCAGCGATAACCCTTGTTATTTCTCTGACAGGACCTTACCCACTGAGAAGTCTGTCTTCTAGCAAAGCTGGCTTCTCAGTGCCGATAGAATTCCCTTGTGCCTCAGACTTTTGGATTTGCAAATTCTTTTGCATTGGACTTGCCCTAATCAGAGGGGATTCCCCACCTCAATTCTCACATCTCTTCTCAACCATTAGCACCGCATCAGTAACATGGTGATTCTTCTCCCCAATCCCAATTCATATCAAAGCTATAGCACATAATAGAGAGATCTGCTGGTGTAAGCTTTGCTTTTTGACCAGGGGTTTAGGGGTAGTGTGGGAGTAGTAGGAGAGGATTTTTTTGTTTAGAAATGTCAATTCTAAGAGACATAAAACATGTAACTTCTTTTGTTCTTCTCTTCTTCTTTTCTTCTTGTTTTGCTTTTTCTTTTGATTATTCTTTGATGTTCTCGTGGGTTTCAGTTTTCGAATTTAGTTTCATTTCTTCAATTTCACTTTCATAACTGTGGAACCCAAATGCTCATCCATTTCTCATGGCAGCAAGTGCTGGGTTGCCCATGGAATGGCTGGATGCAGGATTCTTATCGGGATGAGAGGGGGTTGGGATGTTCTGAGGTTTTACAAGATAAGTTGTTTTGTATAACAAGAGAAAGTCCATAGAGAAAGCTTGGGAATCTCCCAGAAGGCAGTTGAGTATTTACAAAATAGTCCCAGGCTGGGGTAAGTTGGGGTAAGAGGGTGTGGTAACATCTGGTCAGCTTCAGGCAATTCATGAGTCTGGGAATTGAGACAAGGTCAACTTCAGTCAACTCTTAGTCAAGTCAGTGCCATCAGCTCCTAATCAGCTGCACTCAATGCTTCTATCTGTAAATCCAATGATTCTCTTAACCCCCCTTTCTTTTGCCTTTTTTTTTTTAAAAATAATTCTTCATGATTAAAGACTCACAACAAAAAGCTCTAACCCACAGAGTTCTCAAAACGATAACTCTCTGGAATTTGTTCAAACATAATGGCACTTAATTGGCTGCCTTTAACACCTTTTATTTGTATAAAGCTTTGGGGTTTTTCAAAGGGCTTTCGCTAGGTAGCTGTGTGGTCTTGCTCTTAGCTTCTCTCAGCCTTCATTTAGCCACTCTAAAAATGAATATGGCTGGCCCTCTAATTAGAAATGTCATGCTTCATTTCTTTTTTTTTTTTTTTTTCTCTCAGCATATCCTATGAGCCAGTCTCAGAGGAAAAGTAAGAGGTTCAGAGAGGCCAGGTTATTAATGGGTAAAGGCAGGACTGGCACAAAAATATGACACTTCTGGTCTAGGACTTTTTTCCATTCTGCCTTCTAATGAAAAGCCTCTCCGACACAAGAATGGTAAACTGGTACTCTACCAGTTTGATGAGTTGACCCCATCAAATTGATGGCAAGCTTTTCTTGCAGAAAAATCTATTAGTTTATGGATAAAATAAGATAGATAACTAACCAAGTTGGAATGATGAGGCTGGGGTAGCAATATCTACTTGGAAATAAGCCTATGATAAATTCACAATGGCCATTATCTTTGCCAAAAGTATATTTATTTAGGAGAAAAGGTTACAGACAAAATAAGAGATAAAATACGTACCAGGAATGGCAAAAAATGAAATAGAGTTGGGAAAGAAACTATGAAATAGAAAGGAATTTGGAAGACTCAATTAAAGGAATATATGGGACAGTATGGTCCAAAAAAACAATCAGAAGGCCTCAGAGAAAGAAAAAGTAAAAGGGGTTTTTTAAGATCTTGTGAGAAAGGGAGAAAAGGCATCTTCCATCTGACCAGGTGTTTGTCAGTAAAGAATCCAGAAACAAAAGAATACAAGTAATAAACTTTTAAAAGAATCCAAAGCCATCATCATCTTTAAAAGAAGTACTTAAATGCTAATCAAGAGGTGGTGGGGAAAACAGGATGTACATCTAAGACTATCAAACACCTGTAACCTTTTAGCTAGAGCACCATTTGTGATTATCAAGTCTCAAGACACAAATTATCGTTTCAGTCTATATTCCCAGGAGAGCATCTTCACTCAGTTAATTCCTCACAGGAATATTCCAGGACGCCTAAACAGGTTCAATCCATAAGAGAGTTTAGCAGAGTTGGCCAGAGTCAAGAGAATGGGCCATTAAAGGGAAGGTACTATTGATGGGGTGTGAGAACGTTGCAAGGCTTGAGAAATCCAAAGTCTATCCAGCCTTGGGAGAGCCACGGACAATGCTGGCCAGCAGCAGTAACTCAATACAGATTCTGTTGGTCAGTGAGTGCAGAACTCCAAGGACTACCCAGCTCTCCTACTCTGCAATCGTGCTCTAAACCATCATATCAACATGTCAGCCTAATCTTTGTTTCTCTTTCCTATAAAGTTATCTCCTTGATTCTGACTCTCTGCTAAACTCCTTTGGAACTTTAAACCTTTGCCCCTTACTCGGAGATTGAGTGTGTGATTTCTTTCACCAAACCCACAATACTGCCTGGGGAACCCTCATCTTGTTGGGGCGTCTTTTGCCTGAATATTATGAGGAGGGAGAATGATTAACCTCAGAGTGGACTTAGTCCTAAAGGGAACTTAGCAAAGCTCTTTATCATAAGCAGATCTTTTTATTGGGGAAATATAGACTTGGGGGTTTGTCAAGGAGAAATAAAGGTGGGAACTCAGAGGGTCAAAGAGAGAGGAAGTGTCAGGGAGCTCAAAGGTGGGGCATCCAGGTGATGTAATAGGACTCGGTGTCCCCCGATCTTTGTAGAGGATGGGCCACCTGGCCTGGGGAAATTCCTAAAAATGATCCCCACCCACTTGAATCTTTCTTGCCTATACTTTTAGTTATGTCTTATAGTACCCATCAATTTCTGTATTCTATTGCTACATAGCTATTCTTCTAGTTCTAGGCTGATACAAACTTGTAAAGGTAACAATGTTGGGTTAGGGGTGGCTCCCTGAGATCTCTCTCATCTTTTGCATGGATGGTTCCATGTCTTTGGTGCTCCAAGCAACTGGACCCCTTTCGATTTTATTCAACAGATATGGCAGGAAAATAACAAATCAGATTCTGGGCAGATGGAGAAGAATATAGTGATGTAATGGGACTTTGTCCTCTGATCTTTGTGAAGGGTGGGCCACCTAGCCTGGGGAAATTCCTAAAAATGATCCCAGAATCTCAACCCATTTCCACCTTCCTACCTGGTTCCCATGGGAAACTCCTTGTTCCCATAGGAAATTCCCACTTCCCAATTGATCTGGGAATCACTTTAGTCTGGGAAACAATCACCACCTTTATTACCCTAGCCCCAGACCACAGAAGGCTAAATAAAAAACAAGACTCTGTACCCCAAAGTTTACTATCTTCCTAATCAGGAAGCTGCCCACTGAGGGAAATAGTTTCTCAGTAAAATAAGCCCATTTTTGCCCAAACCTCGCTTGCAGACTGGGACTGTGAATTCTTTCACAAGACCTGCGACATCGGCCTGGGGACCTGTTAGGGTATCCTCATCCCTCAACAAAGGAACCAAGGTCTGAGACTGTATAAAGATATGCTAATCAATATTTCAAAAGTTGTTTATAAAGGTGCACAGAGGTTTGAGGGACAGACAAGAGAGTTCTATCATCCTAATCACTCTATACCAACAGGGTAGTCTGGAATTGGTTATATTTGATAATTGCCAGATGGGCCGCTTCCTGACAGGGGAGGATAGTCAGTTCATAGCAGGAAGACAGGCAGCCAATCAATTTATTTAGCTTTTATTAAGCACCTACTATATGCCAGGGACTCAGTGTAAGAGACAAGCATCTTACCAAGAACTCTGCAGACTCGCTAATGAAGCCAGGAAAAGATTTTTATACAAGATCTTGCAAAAAGAGGTGTCTAATGCTCTAAAAGTGCTAAAATATGATTTTATACCCTAGCCCCAAAATACAAGGGTCTTCCCTATGTTGAAGTTGGGAAGGGATTAAAAAAATTGAGGTCATAGACTGGTGTTGTGAGGTGTTTCAAAAAAAATCTGGAGGCTTGAACACATATCCAAGCTAAGGGGCAAAGTTTATTGTAATTGTAATGTCATTTGAAGCGGGCTAAGTGCCAAAAGAATTTAGCAAAGGACCAAGAGCAAGGAGCCACATTTATCTGGTTCTTCATGTCACTGATTTGCTACTTTTGTGGCCTAGAGATAGAATTGAGGAATGGTCTCAGGAATTTGGTTATCGCTGACCAGCAGGAATGGACTATCCTAAGGTCAGAAGACTTTAGAATCATTGACAGATTGTCAGAACAGCAGCACTCTAAGGTTAGGGGAACCTCCTTCCTGCTGTCTCCCCAAGAAGCTACATTCCATCCGAGTCTCTATTAGCTGGGTACTGCACAGATTACTACCTGATGCCCCCATGTGAATCTCTACCCCTAATCACATCTCCCCTTGGTGTTCGTTTTATTTAGACGTAATTGCCCGTTTATGAAATAAGTTCCATGTCTCTGTCGTGCACATTTACAAGTGGGTACATGTTCCTCTTCCTCTCTGATGCAGAAGTAACATTTCTCAGGAATATGCAGAAAGGCAAAAAAAAAAAAAAAATAGTCCCTGATGTCAAGAAGCTCACAATCTAGGGAGGCGAGGGAGGAAGGGAGAGGAAGATATGCAACCAACTTTATATAAACAAGTTTTCTGTAAGATAAATCTGAGATAACCTCAGAGGGAAGGCACTAGGATTAAGGAACTTCTTTTGCAAGGTAGGAACTTTAGATGAGACTCAAAGATGGCCAAAGACTCCAGGAGGCAGAGATGAGGAAACCATTCCCATCATGTGAGAGAAGAGGGGATAATGTTTGGAGCTGGGACATGGAGTGTTGCCTTTGAAGATACACCCAAGTTTTTATAGCTTAAGCAACTTCTGAGAAGATATGGTCTGACTTTTTCAATGTTTCCTCTTAAGAAGTGATAAATCTTCTTGAGTTCAAATTTGGCATCAGTTACTTATTGGCTGCGTGAGCCTGGGCAAATCACTTTGCCTTGTTTGCCTCAGTTTCCTCATCTGTAAAATGAGCTGATGAAAGGAATGGTAAACCCCTCTCATATTTTTGTCAAGAAAACCCCCAAAGGGACTGAAACATGTCTGAACAATAACAAGAAAACAGAGCCCTGGATGCAGGAAATGTTCAAGTCGCAGTCTCCTACTGTACTTCTAATATTCCCCACTTACCTTAATGAAAAGATGCCTCAGGTTCCTCATTTGTAAAAGGGAGAACTCTTCTATTTTAAATCTGTGATCCTCGGATCCACACTCCTACCCCAATTCCGGAGGAGATCTGCTCAAGGACAGAGCTCGACTCTGGGATGAATCACTTTTGTCTTGGAGAAAGGATCCTTCCCGTCCCTCCCTGAGGACAAGCAGCCTCCCCGGACTCTCACTGCAAAGTGCTTGGACAGCCCAGGATAATAACAGCTCTCATACCAGCCATCTTTGCATCAAAGCCCTGCCCTCACTAGGGCACAGTGAGGTAGATGTACCTCGGTAGGTATTGTTATTCCTGTGTTAATCATCACTTTGGCTACCCACATGGATGAGATCACAGCTCTAATGGAGTACTTTAGAATACTTACACTGAGAATTATAGCCTACACAGCTGTGGGAAGCAGAATGGTGGGGGGCAAGAAGCAGAGGCTCTCAAATCAGGATGCCTGGACTCTATGACTGTCTCACTGTATGGCATTTTGAAAGAGATATTTAACTTCCCTAGATTTTGGTTCCCTCATCTGAAAAACATTGGATCTCATAGATTGCCTCCAGATCTGCTGTTCTAACCATGAGCAACATGGTAAATCAAGTAAGAAAGCAGTTATTAAGTACCCATTATATGCCAGTCATCAACCTAAATGTTCTTTGTTGGGGGGAGGGAGAGATAAAAACAATAACAACTGCTATCAAATATTCTAAGGAAGGAGACAACATGCGACAAATATGCACTCCATAAAATGTGGACAAGTTAAACTGGAGATTTGTGAATGTCATCAAATCATTATCTATTTTAATCCATAGCTGAAACCTATGTGTAAGCTGAAGTAGCCTCTTATTAATGAACAGTGAATATCCAACAAGCCTTGAACATTGTGTTCTCCCAAGTAGATTCAATACACCCCCTGTCTTTGTGTTGATACTCAGATCACCAGAAAGGAAAAATGCTATAATAAAAACAACTCGACTTACAGAAGTAAAAACAGAACAACTCTGAAAACATTTAGCATGGTTCAGAAGCTTAATAATAGAATTACAGGAAGTTGTAAGTGGGAAAATTTGAGATCTTAAGACAATTAAAAAAAAAAAAGAAAAACAAGAAAATTGACAATGGGGAACAGAAAAGTGGAAAATCTAAATAAAGCAAGGAAAAGGAGAATGGCAGGGTTGGGACACAAAAGCACAGAGATAAAATAGAAATATTATAGCAAAAGAAATGAGAAAGGAAAATTGAAAGAGCACCAGATGTCTTTATGAACCAATGATTTATCTTGAAGGCCAAGCTCAGGCAATCTGAACATTATTGACTTCCTAGAAAAAAACAAACTATTATTGGCTTCCCAGAAAAAAACCAAACAAACATGGTGAAACAAAAGCTCGAATACCATATTTCAGGAAAGCATTTATGAAAATTGCCCAGAAATACTGAACAAAGAGGGTAAAATACAGATCAACAGAATTTATAAGATGTCATCAGAAGGTAGCTCCAAGCTTAGCTCACCAAGAAATGTAGTCACCAAGTACTAATGAGAGAGACAATCTTGCCAGCTAGTATGCTCATGTACTATATGTTAGTTACAGCTACATTTACTGACTTTCCAAGGTTGTGGAAGTAGCATTTGGTGAATTCAAAATAACTCCAAGACAAATATTTTTACAGCCTCTTGATCCTCTGATACTTTACTAGTTGACCACTCATTGGGATGGCTCATATTGATTTTTGTACTGATTGATGCTATAGAGGCTATTTTGGTTCGGGTTATATTGATGACTGTTGAGTTCCTGCTGAAAACTGATTTCTATAAATGAGACCAAAGTCATAGATCCAATCCCTGTGGAGAGCCTGTTTCCTTCTATTCTAGTCCACTGCTATAGAGTGCATGTGCCTGAAAACCCCACCCAGATGGTTTGCAAAAACACATCATTTCCTATGAGGGAGTCCAAGTAAATGAGCGTGAACCCATCACCCCCCACTGTGAGGCTTCCTATTGCTACAGGAGAAGACAATAATGAGATTTTTGTGCCTAAAGACAGAATCCCAAGGGTTTCTCACTGAAAATGCTGGAAGTTTATGGTTTCCATTAGAACACACTCACAGCAGGGGATTCCCAGGGGCTAGTATTGCAAGAATTAATAAAGCCCCAAGGAATGAACCAGCCACGATCAAGGCCTTGGCCCAGTTTCACCAAAGTGACATGGGGAAGACTATGGAAATGAGTTTTATTTTTCTAACCTCATTTAAACGGGCCTTATGCTTCTGTAAAAGAACAAAGAGAACATAAGAGACACAAGAAAATGATGACCAGACATAATAGAATCCAGTGGTTTTTCTTAGATGTCTCCCCCTGTCCAAAGAATTCCCAAAGGCTTAGCCCACGTGATAATTTGGGACATGTCGATGATGGAGTGTGTGTGTGTATGTGTGTGTGTGTGTGTGTGTGTGTGTGTGTGTGTTGGTGTCTGTGCTCTGTACACAGCTGGAATCCTTCAAAGTCAGTGTTTCCTGGAAGAAACTGAGCACCAGAGACCCCATCTTGTCTTGAAATCTAAATCCTACTTTGATCTTAGGCTGACATAAGAATGAATGCAACATCCCACCCCCAAATCCCTCCCCAACAGAAACTCAGAAACAAACTGACAGGGAAAAGCACTTTCTTTCTTGGGCTTTACATGGCAGCTCTATTGACTTAGGAGATTAGGAGCTCATCAGGAGGGATCAAAGGCTTTTTTAATAAAGGCTTCTTTGGGTAGCTGCCCTGTCTTTGTGCAGCAGGAGACAGGTTCCTGAATGGTCTGGATAAAGGAAAAGGCAAGAGGCCTGGAAAAAGCTGGGGATGGGAAGGAAGAACGTTGAGAAAATGAAGCTCTTTCTTCTAGAACCTTTAATACCACAAATTAGTGAGTTTAACAGGAAAGCAAAACACACATCGGTGGCTTGAGCCATCCATTACTTCATGTCAGTCTATAAATGAGACATCCTTTTTCTCATTCCTCTACTGATGACTGCAAAATGTTAGTGACTAATTATATAAAATTTTTTTCATAAACCAAAATTCCATCTGAGAGCCATAAAATAATAATTACTATCATTTATATAATGCTTTAAAGTTTGCGAGATACTTTACAAGTATTATTTCATTTTGTCCTCATAATAACCCTGGAAAATAAATGCTAACATTACCTCCACTTTATTGATGAGGAAAACTGAGACAAATAGAAATTAAGTGGCTTTCCTAGGATCACCGAGTTAGAAAATGTTTGAGGGAGGCTTCAAACTCAGGTGTTTTTCTGATCCCAAGCCCAATGCTCTTTCTACTGATAGCCCCTTAACGCTTAAAAGGATCTGATTCTTGACAGCCATATTTGCTTCTACCTACATTTTCCACTATTCCAAGCAATTCTCAATATGGAAACTCCAATGCAAATGGACCACTGGCTGTGACATTAGAGAGTTTTTAGGGCACTGTGGGTTTGCATATTGCGTTATTGGTTGCATGGCAATTGAGAATATGGAGTTCGATTTTAAATATGTTGAATTTGAAATGCCATAAGAAGCAGGTTTGGAATCAGAATTTGAGAGTTGAAAGGCATCTCTACCCTCTGTCTGATTCATACATAAAAGGAATTCCTAGCACATAATCCCTCAGCCTCTGAAGATCTCCCTGGAGGGAAGGGAACACAAAAGTTATTATCCACCAGGTAGCTTACAATGAAAGATTGGGCCTCAGGACATACTCAGGCTGGGTCTGTAGACTTGAGAGTCATCTGCTTGGAGAGGTCAATTAAACCCATTAGCTTCTAGTGGGAGTAGCATGAGGTCACCAAGTAAGAGATCCCAAGGGGTGAAGGGATTTAGCCTCTAGCCTTGGGGTACACTTTCAGTTAGAGGCCACAATATGGCTGAGGAGCCAGAAAAGGAGGTGGCTGAGAAGGAGCAGTCACACAGACAGGAGGAAAACTAACAGGCAGCAGCATCATGGAAACCCCAAGAGGGATTTAAGAAGTGTTCACTTGTAATGACACTGCCACAAAGGGGATAAATGGTGGGCTCAGGACCTTAGGTGAATGTGATTGGTCACTAAAGAGAAGAGAGAGTTCTAGAACTAAGAATATTTTTGGGAACAACAGAAAAGTACAGGCAAAAAGCCAAGTATTTGCAAGTCAGTGTCTAAAAGAGTGGCTGTCAGGACATGGGTCTAAAGGAGGGAGAAGGAATCAGTGTGCAAGAGTAGGAGAAGTTGAGACCTTAAGTGAAAATATAGAGACTGGTACACCCAGTCTCTTGTAGGGTTCACTGTTGGAGCTACATACACACACATATATATTTATATACACACATGCGCGCGCGCACACACTCTCACACTCTCCAGGAAGCACAGATGGGAGCTTCCATGACCACAGATGCCAGGACCAGGGTCCATGACTCGAGCTGGAATCTTAGTTTTAATATTTGTCCCAATCAATCTACCAATCACAACATTTACTTTGTACCTACTATGTGCCAAGAACTATGGCAAGTTCTGCAGTTACAAAAATGCAACAAGTTGTACCCTCAAGCATCTAGTCCGCATATAAGTATCAATAATATATATATATATATATATATATATATATATATATATATATATATATATATATATATATATATATATATATGGTAAGATTTGTGTTCGTATGAAACACTAGGACAATCAGGAAGGTGACATGGAGGAAATAGGACCTGAACAGAATTTTGAAGGAAACAAGGAAACTTAAAAAGTAGAGATGATGAAGAAATATGTTCTAGGCCTGAGGAGGGGGATGGCTGTGCAAAGGCTTAGAGGTGGGAGATATAATATTGTAGATAAAGAACAAAAAGAAAAACAGGATTGTCAAAACAGGGTGATGTATAAGATGGGGAGAAAGGTAGCGGGAAGCCATGTTGTAAAAGGCTGTCAACAGAGTTTGAATTTGACTCTAGAGGTGAGAAAGGAGTAGATTGAACAGAACTAGTAATAGAACTGTACTTTAGGCAGCTGAGTGGAGGATGGAATTATAGATGCAGGGGACCGAAGGCCATGGAGTCACATCATTATGACGGTGTCTGATGATTCTGCATATTAAAGAGAAAGTGCTGGAGTGGGATGGGGGGTATCAAGAAGACCCTGAGACTGTCATAGGGATGAAATCTGTGGCATGACCACGAGTGTTCATTAGCCAAAGGCAATAGATTCAGGGAAGACAATAAGAACATGTAAGAAAACTCCATTTTCTCATTCTCTTTGCTTTCCCTTTATCTCACTGACTACCACGAGCCCAACCAAGGATTTCCTCATGAAACTTGTGAACAGACATCACACCACAGGAGGCCTGGTATAATGGAGCCTTGTTCTTATTTCCTAGAGGAAAATAATACAGAAGCTATCTATTAGCACCAGCAATCCCTGCATTCCCTGTGACCCGATCCACAGACATCAGACAAAAGATGCAAACAAAAAAGGCACAATCAGTTGGTGCTCGAGTCGTGGACCCTGGTCCTGGCATCTGTGGCCATGGAAGCTCCCATCTGTGCTTCCTGGAGAGTGTGAGAATGTGTGAGTGTGTGTGTGTATAAATATATATGTGTGTGTATGTAGCTATATGTGTATGATTGGGTGTGGATGTGTATATGTAGCTTAATTTTACATTTCTGTAATTTAAAAGGAAAATGGGGAGAATGAAAGAGGAGGAGGAGAGAGAAAGTGATATGTTGTTTATATGTAGCCAGATAGCCAGGGCATGTTTCTTAGAGACTAATTCATGGCCTTACAGGTGGAGCTTCTTGTATATGCTGTATCTAATTATTGAGAGGAGAGTTGGGATAAAGGAAAGGCTCTGGGACACAGCTTGAGGCCACCCTGGGGGGCTTTTGCTCAGTGCCTCAGGAATAAAATGTCTTTTCAAATAAAGGAGTCCACTTTTTTCAGTGCTGGGACCCTGGGAACATTTGGGGGGGGGCAGGGTGAAATCATGGGAACATGGCTGAGACTGGAATCTGATGGCTCCTGGATTTAAATCCCAGCTCCAACATTTAGCAGTTATATGATCCACGTCAAACTTCTTTTCCTCTCTACATCTCACTTGTAAAATGGGGAGAATGGAAGTTACTTCCTGTCCCCACAGGATCGTTGTCCAGAAGAGGCTTTGTAAACTCTCCCGCAGAGACGGAGCTCTTATTGTGTCATTGTGAGACGATGGTTTGGAGCTTCCAGAGAGACCCTTGTCTTTGGAACCCTGATCGTGCCTGTGGTCTTGAGACTTCCAAAGATCTCGCAAGGGCCCAAACAAGCCAGTTGTGCACAAAGCAAGCAGAAGGGGTGTTTTAATTCATGCCAAGAAAGGCATGATGCTTAATTCACACTAAAGATGTGGGAGCAGGAATATAGCAAGAGGACTTCACAGAAAAGGATCTCACTGAGCCTCAGAGGGTGGAAGGGAGCAGAATACAAATAGGTCTCTCCTCAAGCCTCTTCAGGCCATGGCAGCAATGCCAGAGTTTCCAAATTTGAGAGATGGAAGGACATTAGTGGCCAACTGGTCCAAGGAAGCCTGAAAGGGACACAACCGTAAGGGTCACCCAGCCTCTGCTTATGGACCTCCGGGGAGAGGGAGCCTGCTTCCCACCCACCCTGGCCTCCAGGACCGGCACCTGCTCTTTTGTTTAGCTTTTAAAAACCTTCCTAACCTGGTCCCCAGCCTTGTTGAGCCTTAATTATCCGGCAGTCTGGCCTCTCTGTCCTGCCCTGTCTTCTGCATCCCAGAGCCACTCTCTCTCTTCAAAATGCAGCTCAGACACCACCCGTTCCTGCAGCAGGCATCCTCCTTGCAGAACTCTCACATACTCAACAACTACCTTTAAAATCTGTGTCCATTTCTTGTTTCCTCCAACAGAACGTCAAGTCCTTAGTGAAGAGCTCCATTCTTGGGCTTTGTATTCCCAGCACCTAGGACAGTTCCTGACAAACATCAATGCTTGTTGATTGGTGTTTGATCCCAGGGGGAGTAGTTTCCCATCCAAATCTCTGACCTCTGACTAGACAAAGGTAGGGGGGTGGCTTTGCCATTTCCTTCTCCAGCTCATTTTACAGCTCAGGAGCTGTGACAAACAGGATTAAATGACTTGCCCACGGTCATATCCCACCTTCAGACCTTTCTAAGTGTTACGAAGTTTCCTCTGACCTCAAGCCTAAATCGTGCTCTTTTTAATTCCCCTCTTCCCTACCTTGAATTAATCCTCTAGAGGAAACAGATCACTCCCTTTTGTACATAGCAGCCCTTTGAAGAATTGAGGCCAGCTTTCTCTTCCCTTCTACAGGCTGAATGCCCTTAATTCCCTCAGTTCCTCCCCAGAGATGACCTCCAGATTCTTCCCCGGCCTGGATGTCTCTTCCCAAATCTATGTCTCTCAGATTTGAGCACAATCTTCTAAATGGGTTTGATCAGGGTTAAGGACTCTAGGCAGCTAGGTGTTGCCATGGATAGAATGCTGGCCTGGAGCAATCCTGAGCAAATCACTCTCTTTCCCTCAGTTTCCTCATCTGTAAAATGAGCTGGAGAAGGAAACGACAAACCACTTAGCTTTCTGTGAAGAAAGTCCCCATTGGGATCACAGTCAGACTGAACAACAGCAAGGACTGTGTCTGTCCATGTCCTCAAACACACCTCTGTGTTCCTCAGTGCAGCCTGACATCACCCAAGGCTGGGGGCCCTGGACTGGGAACTAGCCAGTCTCAAAGAGAAGTCATTCACGGTCCTATGTGAGAATGTCCCGTTGGGCTTATATTGGCAGCCAGAGGGTACCGTGGATACAGCTCTGGGCCTGAAGTTGGGAAAACGAGTTCCAATCCTGCCTCAAGTATTTCCTAGCTGCATGAGTATGAGCAATTGCTGATCCTCTCTCTGCCACAGTTTCCCAATGTGTAAAATGGTGACAGTAATAGCAGTTAGCACCCACCAAAATAGTCTATTTTAAGAATTGTAAGATCATATTTATAAAATATTTTATAAACTTTAAAATGCTACAATACTGCTATTATTGTTGTTATATTATATTTCCAGAAACTTCTCCTGCTTTTTTCATGCATAGATATCTCTCTTTCCAAGTTCTCTGGGTGTGTAGTTGAGAAGCTGGTTTTTTTGGACCCAAATGTGATAGTTCTCACTCACTGAAATACATCTTATCATATGAAATCCAAGATTCTTTGGGATCCTGGCTGAGACCAATGGGTTCACAATCTTTCCTAGTTTTATGCTCTTGGATATAATCCACATTTACAACTTTATACAAGTCATTGATAATATGAACTTCTTGAGAGAGAATTTTTTTTCCTTCCTTATCAAAAATATGTAGCAGGAAGGGATTGTTGCTGTTGTTGCTTTTCCTTATAAAACTGGTGCTTAGTACAGTGCCTTGCATGTGATAGGAGCTTAATAAATACTTATTTATTGATAGGACTAAGCACAGCTCTCTAGAGCTGTTGGAAAGATGACTTCCAACCTACCTCAAGTACTTTCTAGCCACATGAGTCTGAGCAATTGCTTAACCGCTCTCTGTCACAGTTTCCCAATCTGTAAAATAGTGACAATAATAGCAGTTAGCCCTCACCAAAAAAGGCTATTGTAAGAATTCAATGAGATAATATTTGTAAAGTGCTTTATAAACTTTAAAATGCTATGATATTACTATTATAATACTGTCCTAAAGACCCCCTTCCAAACAAGAAAGAACCATTAATAACTACACTTTGAATCTGACTAATCCCAAACGCAAGACACTTCCTAAAGATTCTGTTAATTAGGTCTATAGCTTTCTTTGCCCAAAAAAGGCTATTGTAAGAATTCAATGAAACAGTATTTGTAAAGTGCTTTATAAACTTTAAAATGCTGATACTACTATTATAATATTGCCCTAAAGACCCCCTTCCAATCAAGAAAGAACTATTAATAACTAGATTTTGAGTCTGACTAATCCCAAATGCAAGGCACTTCCTAAAGATTCTGTTAATTAGGTCTATAGCTTTCTTTGCTTTACCAGTCTAATAACTTCCAAAAGCAGAAAGGTGGTAGGTATGACATGATCTCATCTTCAGGAAACTGGGCTGACTTTTTGTTATCACTGCTTCTTTAGCCATTGTCTCAATAATAGATTCTGAACTTTTGACAGCAATCAGGGTTAAGTCTGCTGGCCTAGAGATGACAATCCATTCTCTTCCTGTGATGTTCTCTTCTTTTCTAAAATATGATCATTCTCTGGGAGGAGGTTTCCTGAGGGAGCTTCTGCAGGCAGCCTTAATTTCAGTTCAATGTAATAATCACCTCAAATGCAGCCAGCTGTTAAAAGTTCAGTCCTTTATTGTCTCTTCCAAAATAGCCCAGTTAGCTTTCCTTGGTTCCGAGAGCTCTTGTTGCTAGTCCTTTGCCTCTGCCTCTCCCCGCTTCAGCCTCTCCTCTTAGGAATCCCCAGTTCTGCCCGACTGCAGTCTGTAGCTTCTCAATCTCCTCAACTCTCTTGACTGAAGCTCTAAGAGCTTCTTATATATGATCTCTTAAAGGTGTGAACCCAAAGATTGACCCCTCCTTTAAGAGAGTGGGATCACGGGAGGTGTAAACGTGTGAGTCTCACACTAAATCCTGAAATCTCCCAAACTTATGAACTAATGTGTGAGCTAATGTGTGAACTCTCAAAGGTGTAAACATAAGCATTGTTTCTATCAATTCCATTGAGTTAACACTTTGTAAGGATTCTAACATCTTCCCTTTCTTTAAAAGCAGGAAAATGCTTGCCCATTCTCCAGGCCTTTGGTATTGTGACTATCTGTTCAGATCTCTCCTTGATCACAGACACCCTCTTAGTATTGGTCTCTACCATTTTGTTCTGAACCTGGGGTCATCATTCATCAGTAATGGAAGCCAGTGCTGGGGAAATGGGGAGGTCTGAAGGAGAAAATTCAGAAATAACAAAGAGAGACCATTCTGATGATGAAGAAAACTGAGAGTTCCCTGAAGATTCCAAAGTGTGTGGACAGAGGGGTTGGTTTTGAATCTGGGGCTTTCTGGCTCTACAGCCAGTTTGCTACTCATACCAGAGTACCTGTAAAAGTGTCTTGTAAGTGAAAAATGTTTATTCAATTTAAATGAATTATTTAATAGGAATAAAGAATATCACCATTTCAAGAAATTTAATTTCCATTTTTACTTCTATTTATGTATATTTTATAACTCTCTTCTCCATTAATGATAGCAGAGACCCTTCTTTGGACGCTGTTATTACTCACTGTTCTGCACAAATAAGCACACATTGTACTAAAGAAAATGAAGACAGAAAAAGCAATTAGAGAAGACCAAGTGTATGCAAAGGGGGTTGATCCTGAAGGCTATAATGTTGTAAGACTGGGGAGATGAATTCACAGGATTTCTGAAAGAGGAGAAGAGCCCAAAGACTTAGAAAAAAATTCAGTTCTTATTATTCCCCAAAATGGTGAGCAGGAAAATTAATTGATACCTTTGTCCTATACATAATTTTAAAATGAAGATATTTGACACAAACATTGAAGAGTCTGGGCAGGTGTTCGCAAAGACCATTTGGAAGCAGATGGTATTTTTACAATCATACAATTGCCTTAAAAATGTGATGAATATAAACTCCCACTGGGCTAATTGTTGACTGTATCATAGTATTTGAGTCAATTGAGCAAAATGCTGCCTCAGAGGCTCTCCTCCAAAATCCTAAAAGAGCCCTTGAAACATGTCATAATAGAAACAACTTTGCTCAGGGACCTGATGACTAATCGCTGAGGCACAAAACAGGGAGACAAGCTCACCAAAGTTGCTTTCTATTAGCATGGAGTATGCTTTGTTGCTCAGTGAATTTGAAGAACAATTTCCTATCAATAGTGAGGTCCTCCAGGTACTGTTGTTTGTGGATGATATTGTGATGATTGTATCAAATCACAGAACAGAACAGAGCACCTCAAAGGGAATCCAGAAACATTCAAGAGTTTGATCTAACAGGAAAAGTCAACTGGGTAAGAAAGGTCTTTAGTTCAGAATCTGAGATAGAATTAAATAGATAACTGATAGAGCTGGATAATCACAATGTAGACGTTAGACAGAATCACAGTAGCTGAGTGCTAGAAGGATCCTCAGTGGCCACAAGAATTCAGAAAGCCCTAATATCACATGATTGCTAAGTAATTATCCAGTGTTTCATGAAGACCTTGAAAAGGGGGGAAATCTCATCTCAAGGGAACTCATCCTACTTCTATCCTGATCTCATTGTTAGGAAGTTTTTCCTGACAACAAATTTGCCTCTTTGCTATTCCCCTCTGAGGTGGTAATAAAGTTACCAGGAGTGGTTATATGAAGTCGATTTGGGAGAACATGATAGTTCCATTGACCTGAAAAAATGAAGTCAGACATCCATCACAGGTAATAGAGATTTGCTATTTTATTACATGAAAAACACGAGCTCAAAAAATATGACTAAATAAGGCAGAGTCATAGTGAATGAGCAACTGGAGGACACTTGCTTTTTATAGCTCAGGGGAGATGGAGGAGTGGGGTGGGCAGTATCTAGAAAGTAAGGGAAGAAACCAGGAAGAAATTTGGTAGCTTAAAGGGAGGAGGGGGAAATAAAGGTGGATTCCAGGGAGTAACAAGGATATGTGTAGTAAGATGTTGAGACTGTCTTAAAGACAGTCTGGGAAAACTAAGTTCCCATCAAGATTGTCTCAAAAGTTGGATTCAGGATGGATGAATTAACAATAGGCTCTGGCTTTACATGATTCTATAGTCTGGGAAACTGACCTGATCATAGTTGACAAAGCAGCAGAAGGGGCTCCTTTCAGCAATTCATGAGAATAAGCTAATTTAGGGTTCACATCATCTGCATAACTCCTGGTTCTGCTCTCTGAAACCAAACAGAATAAATCTCATCCTTCTTTCAAAAACTTCAAGACAGCTATCGTGATCCCTCGGGGTTTTCTCCTCTTCAGATGAAAAATTCCAGTTTCTTCAATTGAACCTTTTATAACATGGACCTAAGACCTATCACCATCCTCTGAATCATTCTCAGCTTCCCAACGTCCTCATTAAAATGTAAGGAACTGAAGACTCAGGATGAAATCTGATCAGGACAGAAAATAGTGAGACTGCCACTTCCCTCTTCCTGCGAGCTCTTCCTCCCTTCTAACCATGATTGCAGCAGCTTTTTTTGGAAGTTACATTGTACTGCTGACTCACATATATCCCACTCCAAGTCTTTTTCAGGATAACTACTGACTAACCATGTTTCTTCCACCTCATAAGTGTTGATTTTTTGTACCCAAGTGTAAGACTTTATATTTCTTCCTGCTTGTGAGAAATGGATGGGCATTTGTTTGGTTTCCACAGTTGTGAAGGTTAAATTGGAGAAATGGGACTTGAATAGGGTGGTCAGACTGGAGGTTTTCTATTCTAAAAGAATGGAAGAATGCAAGCTCCTTAGGGGCAGGAACTGGGTCTGGGGATTGGGGGTGGTGGTTTGAGATTTGAGAAGACTCTTTTGTTCTTTGTCCCTAACTTTCCATTGTTGGAGGCCCCTCAGTACATTCCAATTCTTGTACCAAACCTCCCCTTGGGATGATGACTTGGGAAGAATGAGACTACAAGTCTTCCTCTCCATTGAGCAAACAGCTTTGTTTTGGGCTCTTTTGTTACTGGGGAAAGTTTCCACATAAACTCTGAAGAGCTAGGGAGTGGGCAGGGACTCCACTTTAGGGTCTATATAAACTTGCTCACCTCTCTTGCTGTCCCCGTTTTGGTCAACATTGGGTGTTTCCTTTCTCATGAGAAAGCAGTAACTTCCTTTCTGGCTCTCCTAAGACAGTTCTCTGGTTGGTTAATTGGAAGGGGACAGTATCCCTTACCACACCCTGGTGAATTGCATTTTATTAGATTCTACTCAGTGCTTGAACCCATTGATCTTTTTAGATCTCGATTCTATGTTAGCTGTCCCTCCCTACTTTGTGTAATCTGCACATTTGATAGGCGTGCCATCTATGTCTTTACCCAAGTAATTGGTAAGAATGTCACACTGAAAATGGACAATGAACTGGGCCCAGAATTGATCTAGATGATGTTGTTTGTCCTTTTTTGTTAAAGAGGACCAAATGATGTAATATAGCGCCTAGAGGAGAGAGCGATAATTTTAAGGTCACCTGACCTTATTTCTGTTCTAACAATCTTGTCGATGATTCCAAATCTTTTGGCTTTGGACTCTGATCCCAAGACCCTCTGATCTAAGAATGCTATTGTTCTGTCAATGATTGTAAAAGTCCTTTAACCCAGGAATATAATAATATTCCTTCCCTTAGACTTTAGGGAAGATATATTGTGATCCTGAGACTATTGTGCTAACAATCTGTCAATGATTTTGAAGGAGATAAGGTGAGATCTTTAAAGACAGTTATGAAAATCGAGTAAGGCTTCATCTATTTCAAAGTTTGAGTAGGCCTGAAGGACTTTAAGCATTAAGTCAAGGGCCTACTTAAAGTGTCTCCTCCCTGCTATTCTCCTAAGGACATACTTAAAGTCTCCTCCCTGTTATCCCCCTAAGGGCATACTTAAGTCTCCTTCTTGTTATCCTCCCTATTTTATCCAAATATGGGCAACTATGTATTTATTGGTCAAGTTCAATTTCTTGGATAGTTCCAGGGGTTTAGAATGTAAAATTCTCAGTCAATAAGGATGAGGGTCAGTGGTGGGAGGGGAATTTGCCTTAGGGATTAAAAGCATCAAGCCTGCCCCCTATGGTGCTTCCTCCCTTCCATTGTCTGCTTGATGGGTAGGCCCCCCGATTATCACAAGAACGTATAATAAACTGTGCTTTGCTTCTACAGATCTCTCCAGTCTTTTTAAAAATGGTTTCTGACCCACATAATTTCAAGTCTCCTGGCCTTAGAATAATCTTACAAACATTACTGTCTTTGGTCAGTGATAACCAAATTCTTGAGAACACTCCTTGGTTCTACTCTAGGCCATAAAATTAGCAAATCAATAATATGGAGAAGTAGATAAATGGGTCTCCTTGCAATTCTCTTGGAATTTAGATGGCTTTAATTGGTGTTACAATTGCAATAAACTTTGCCTCTTGATTTGGAATTGGGTCCAAGCCTGCAAATTCTTTTGAGATACCTTGTGACACCAGTCTGACCCCAACCTTTTGGGGTCCCTTCCCAACCTCAACATTTGTTGGCTCACACGGGGAGAGTCTGGCCTCCACTATCAAGATAAGTCGCCCATCATTTTTTCTTCCACAATCCTATAGCTGGGACACCCCAAGCCAGGAGGAGGCTTGTCTGGGTCATCATAAGCTCTTCGATCAGCAAGTTTTCCTTGACTGGGGACTCTCGGACTTGGAAATTCTTGCAATTTTCAGCAAAGTTCCTAGGGAACCTTTGCCACCCTCTCACCTTCTCTGGGATGCAAGAGGAGACACAATGCTATAGGATGGCTTTTGGCAAAGATGGGACTGTCTTTTTTCATGTCATTTTTGTTTATCTCTGTGCTTCTGTACAGAATGTCTGTGTCATGTTTGTTCTGTGAGTTAGATTCTGTTCCCTGGAAAGATTTAAAATGCAACCAAAAAGAAAAAACTATATGCTATAGTTAGAATGCTGGGAAGATTTCTCTAAAAATCCCTATTTTTCTGAGGACTTCAGCTCTGGCCAAACTGGGGGCTACACAAAAAGTTACCTAATTAAAATTAAAATAACATCTTAACAGATTCTCAAAGTTTTGAGAGCAATGATTAAGCAGTTTGGCAATTAGTCATTTTAAGACAGTAAGACAAACTCCTGAACATTGGGGATAATTTCAGAAATTTACCCCATTCTGAAAGAAAAGAAGAAGAAAAAACAAACTAGGCTAACAGCAACTTTTTTGCTAACCCTTCCTTGACTCCTATCTTGTACAGAGTCTCCTTCTGTTCCTTTGGGAAAACACCCCAGAGGGTATTAAGGGACCTTCTCTGTTATGCCACAGTTTTCTTTAACTGTCCTGACTCAGTTTCCCTGTCTCAGTTTCCTTAACTGTTCTGTCTCTGACCCAGTAAAACTAAGGATTATTCACTCTCGGGTTATAAATTAGCAAGATAAAAGAGTAGCTCTCCTGACTCTTTTATGGATTTACAATATCCCTTAAAATATTCCAAGATAATCCATGATATCTTTACTTCTTTGTCTCTGGAATTTTTAGGTTTTATGGCTTCCCCTCCCTGATAAAAAAACTTTCCCTCCCTTTCTCTTCTTTGTCTCCAAAAAGGTATGTAAGAAGTTGGGGTTCCTTCATTCATTGCTGGAGAATGGTGTCTGGCAGCTGGATGCTGGACGCTGGATTCTTTGGGTCTCCAGCCCTGGGACCAATATGGATTCCTTGGTCCCAGTATACTTATCTCTGTCTGACTGGATAATCTGAGAGAGTCCTGTCCAGTCAATCTTACTCTCCCATTAATAAAATATTAAAAACTCTCTAATCTCTCTCCTGCCTCAGTTTCTCCAGCATTACATCTCCACTCCACTCCCAGGAGTGCTCCTGAGTGTATCTGAGTTGTGGGGATTGCTAACAAGATCGATATAGCCCAAGTCCCTCTGTTTGCTAACTTCTCTCATCCCAGATCAGATTAAAACTCAAATTCTGCCTCACCTATAGAAATAGGGGAAGCAGCTGTGGGGACCTCCACACAACCTTGCCCAAACACACCTCCCCAAACTGGCTTGGGGAAATGGAGATGGAGTGGGGATCAGGCTCCATGGTCAGCATTCCCTAAGCCTTGGCACCTGAAACTACTGGCACCAGTCACTCCAGCTTTCAGCAGGTTCTGTCCAGCAACTGCCTGGGAAGAATCTGGGTGCCCTTGGCAGCACCCAGCATGGCATTGTGAGGTGAGAAAGCCAGTCAGCCTCTGCATTTGGTAATCCCACCATTCTCTAATTCAGTTGTAGATATGTATTAGCTATGTAATTTATAGCAAATTATTTTCTCTCTGCCCAATTTTCTGATTTGTAAAGAGAAATAATAATTATTGTAAAGATCACAAGCAAAAGTGCTTAGCATAAAACATGCTATATTGAATGTTAACTTTTTATTGGATATAATTACTTTATATTTAATAACTATGGGTTTATTTAGATGTGATCAACAGATAAATGATTTCTATGTGTTTGTAAAGTAACTTGAAAATTTGTTTGAAATATGATAGTAATTAAAGTAATTAAAGGAGCTCTAATTAAAGCCCATTAAAGGGATAACTTTAGGAAACCTGAAAAAAAAAGCAAAAAACAGTTTGCTACTACTTTAAAAACTCTAATTATCTAGAGTCAGACTTCTGAGGGCCCGGTCAGTAAAAATTGTCACCTTAACCTTTTTCCTGGCTCACAAAAGAGAAATGATTTGCATAAATTGGAGAATAACCAAATTGAAATTCAGCTGGTCTAGAACATTTAATCAGAACTTGGGGAATCTCATTAAATTTAAGTCAATTTTAAAATCTGTTCAATCTTAATTTTAAGAATTGTCTTGTTTTCTCACTAAAATAAAAGAGAAACTTATTTAAGGGAATAGAAATTACTATTTGGCTATTGGGGAAATTCTAAAATTGTTAACTAAGCTATTTGGAGTTATTGTCATCATGTTAAACCTAAAATTGATAATTACTGTGTGTGGATCAAAAGGGATGAGGTGAAAGCCTTATCAGTTCATCTCCAACTATGAGGTATGTAACCTTCAGCATTAAGCATTCCTTAATATCTTCTGGGGTGCTTTCCCAAAGGAGCAGAAGGGGACTCTGGATAAGATAGGAGTCAAGGAAGGGTTAGCAAAAAGTTACCATTTGCCTAGTTTGTTTTTTCTTTTACCCTTTCAGAGAATGGGGAGAAGAATCAAATAGTACAGCTCATGCAAATATTAAGAATATTTGGAGTGGACAACAGCAAACTCAGCCCCTTTCCCGGGGTCTCTTTGTAAGCTTGCCAGTTTTCTTGAAACCATCAGGGTAAGCAAGACCATCATCCCTGAGAAACGAGCCTACGTAGGATTTATAGTTTCTAAACAGGGAGTGTGTTTACTAAGAATCTATAAGCTTGTTTAATGATTGATCCCTTGCACCAGGATAAGTTCAAACATATAAAACATGTTAAACAAAAATCTCAGATGTTTAAGTCCTGGTAAACTTTAAAAATAAGTATCTAGCCCTAAGGTGCAATGACTAGAATCTGCTATTAGAGATACATCTCTTGGGACTGTAACTTTCTTTTGAGTTTTGAATTTGATTGCCTGATCATGAAGTGAGTAACTCACCCTTTGAAAGAAATGCCATAAGTTATAAGAACACCTTCCTGAACTATTGTCATAGGTGAACGGCTTATTTGGGCAACAGTTGGGAGGACAACCTTAGCCTCTGCTTAAGGGAGGAGCTTTCTGACTCGGTTTCTCAGTTCTCTTTCTTAGTTTCTCACTTGATTATTCCTGAGTCTGGCTGGGAGGTGAAATGATTATTGCATGATCAGTGGTCAGACAGATCTAAGGATGCTTTATCCTGTCATGTGAGTGCTCTCAGATTGAGGTCTAAAGGACCTGTTTTGATGCTATTATAATCATGTTCCTGCTTTTCCTCTTACAGCAAATTTCTATGATCAGAGCACAGTAGAAGCCATGAGCCCAGTATAAATATCCCAGGGGATACAAGGTTTTTTTACCTTAGATCTTAAAGATGCTTTCTTTGGCTTACTGTAATGTTCTGGTTGGTTTTCTGGACCAGCCTTCATTTCAGTAGAGTAATCACCACGAGAACAGCCAAGTGTTAAAGTCCAAAGTCTTATTGTCTCCTTGCCTAGGGCTCGGCTGGCTTTCTGGAGGTCCTCCGGAATGTGTCTTGGTTTCTGTGGGGGAGGCAGGAGGACCACCACAGTCTCTGTCTCGAAGTCTGTCTCAGTCTGAGCTTGTGCTCCAGCCCCCGGCCCTCTGTCTTCTCCCAGTCTGTTTCTGAGCCTTTTCCGAGTCTGTCTCTGGCTGAGTTTGTCCCAGTTTATATGCTCTACACTGAGTATAAACCAATCATTCTTCACTAGGGAACCATTATTTGTTGTAAGATTAAATCATACTCAACTAGAAAACTATTAATCACGATGTTAAACTAGATAACCATTGTCTCATCAATTCCACTGACTTAACACCTTGTAAGAATCCTTGTTTCAAGTACAGGTTCTGGCCCAGAACAGCATACCATTGCATAAAGATTCACAATTTCTTTTTGCCTTTTAAGGGGCAAATTCAGGGAAATATAACCCCCATCAATGAACATGGGCAGCCATGTCCATAACACGGAGGTAGCTCAGGGCTTCTGTGACAGCCCCCGCATATTTGGACAGACCCTGGCTATCCAGGGCCTTGCACCACCCAAGAGGCTTCTCTGGCTGTAGCCATATAAACCCCTAACTTTCAGCCCCCCTCTCCTCATCCAGGGCCATGAAGTTTCTTTGTCTCAAGGTCTACACAGCCTATCTGTTTGATTAATCACTCCCTGAACTGTTGTGTACTTTCCTGAGCATGGCTGGATTTTTATAACTAACTATAATAATTGTCAACTCTTCTATGATTCTATTCAAGGTCCTGACACAATTCCCTGATCACATCAAGGTTTTTATCCTGAAAGCTAAACTAATCTCTTGCCCCGGCCTTAGCCCTTCTTAAAGTCTTTTATACTGCACATTGATGGAAAGCAGGGCCAGGTTCTAGGGTCTCGATTCAACTAGGGTCTCTGGAACCCTGTTTCAGACCCCTTGCTTATTTCTCAAAGAAACTTGTCTTTGGGGTGACCCGCTTGTATCAGAGCTAGCTGCTACAGCCCTTCTAATTGAGGAAGCCTCCAAGCTCACCTTAGGTTAACCATTGGAAGTTCTAACCCCCCATTGGGTTCAGAGCATTTTGGAAGCCAAAGGGCATCAGTGGCTGCCAGTGGGAGGCTCCCCAGATATCAGGCTCTCCTGCTGGACATCCCCATCTAACTCTCCGGGTGTGTCACACCCTTAACCCCGACACCCTGCCCCCTGACAACACTCAGTCGGGAGACATCATCCAGCTTTAGATTCTGTCTACTCCAGTTGACCTGACTTGAGGGACATTCCTCTCGACATCCCAGGTGGTGAATGGTTTACAGACGGGTCCAATTTTCTTGAAAATGGGCAAAAGGAAGACGGGTTATTCTGTGAGGACCCTCAATGGCCCCTTGGAAGCTAAGCCACTGCCTCCCAGTACTTCAGAAAGCTGAACTCATTGCCCTTAGGGCTTTGGAACTGAAGAAGGGAATGAGAGTGAACATCTATACAGACTCCTAATATGCTTTTCATATTTTGCCCACTCCTGGGGCTACCTAGAAAGAAAGAGGACTTCTGACAGCAAAAACTCTCCTATTCAATATGTGAGGGAAATTCTGCAGATATTGCAGACTGTCCATGATCCTAGAGAAGTTTCAGGCATATTTTGTAAGGGACACCAGAAGGGAGATTCACTTCAGGGGAATGGGCTTGCAGAGTCAGCTGCCCATGCTACTGCTCATGTGCCCCTGACCATGGCATCTTTAATACCATTCATATAGCAGGACTGAATCCTAGCTAAAGAAAGGAGCTACACCCTTTCTCTTTCTAGGAGGTTTCAAATACCCTCAGGCCATCTTCTAATCCCAGATGCCAGTTCGTGGCAACTTCTCTTTGACCTAAACCAAGCTCTCCGCTTGGGAAAAATGCTCTCCAATCCCTTGTGAATCCTATCTTCTCTGTTCACAAGCTAGGAGAAACAATTAAACAGATCTGTCAGGTCTGCCCAGCTTGGGCCCAAGCCAGTTCTGCAAGGGCTATTAGTCCCTCCCTCTCCTCAAGCCTATGTGGAGGAAGGGACTGGAAGGTAGATTTTGAAGCCCCTTTTTAGGGGGCTTCAAACTGCTCTTGCTTTTTGATGACTAATTGGGTAGAAGCCTTCCCTTGCAAGACTGAGAAGGCTCCGGAGGTATCAAAGTATTTGCTAAAAGAAATCATACTTTGCTTTGGCCCACCCAGCTCCCTGCAGAGAGAAAATGGCCCAGCCTTCACTCCTCAAATAACTCCAAAGGTGGCTGAGATGATTACTTCTCATCTCCCCCTGCCTGGTGGCCTCCCCTTCTGGGAAGATGGGGAAATGAATCGCACTCTCAAGCGGGTCCTTACTAAACTATGTCTGGAGACTTCAGAGAATTGGGTGAAGAATCTCCCATTAGGAAGGACCATATGAGGTCATTCTGATTACTGTAACTTCAGTCAAACTCAAAGGTTATCCAGATGGCCTCAGGTTTTTAGAATTAAAAGTGCTGCTCCTTTTACTTCTTCTCCCTCAGACATTTCTGAATATTCCTGTGAACCCACAGTGGACATGAAAGTATTCTTCTGCAGGACTCCTGGAAACACTGGATAGCAAAGGATGAAATTGCCTGTGTCCTTCTCTCCCTCACTTTAGCTTCCTTCCTTCCTTCTTTCCTTCCTTCCTTCCTTCCTTCCTTCCTTCCTTCCTTTCTTCCTTCCTCCCTTCTTTCCTTCCTTCTTTCCTTCTCTTTCCGTTGTCTTGTTTCAGGCCAGGGGCAGGAAGCTTTTCCAGGGGCATGCTTGGGATTGTATCTGCCCTGGGGACTTCTGAGATCAGAACTAAATTAGCTCTCTGGGGAAAAAGGCCCTTCTGATAGCAAGAAGCTAGAATGGATTTTTGCCAGTGCTAATTATGGTATTTCATTTTCTGGTTCAGTATCAAAACAAATAAACGAAAAGGTTTTGCTTTATTTTTAGTGAATATTTGGCTTCAAAAAAGGTTTCTCGAAGCTTATCAAGATGTTGTTCAAAGGCAAATAATTACTAGCATTTCTGTAGCCTCTTTAAGGTTTATCAAGAGCTTTACAAACATTATTTCATTTGATTCTCATAACAAGCCTGAGAATTGGAAGCTATTTTTATCCCCATTTTACAGATGAAAAGAAAAAATGAGGCTGAGAGCACTTAAATAACTTGCCTATGATCTGAATGCGGATTCTCCTGATTCTATGTACTGTGCCTTTCAACTGTCTCTTAACTCTTCAATAGGAGCTTTCCTTCAGCACCACAAGACAGATTTCTACCTGGCCAAAAAGCTATTTAGATTAAGCCTTTGGGATAATGATCTCATTTGGTAACACCTACTCTCAGCTAAAATTACTCCTGTTTCCCCCAATTATATACTTTCTGATGAAGTTTATAATGATTTTCTGAAGCCTCATTCATTAGTCTTGGATATGGTCTTTTGCATGGCATTAGACAAATATTAAGAGTTCAAATACTTACCCCCCGTGATCTCATCAGTATTGCTGTTCCCTTCCATAATTCTAGTTAAGATTTATCCCTGCCTATCTAGCAGTATGACTCTTATTTATGTCCTCTACCAGGTTTACCTTCTGGGCTCCATTATCTCACTGAGGTCTTCTCCTGTTCTCTTGTCATTGGGAAGACAACATGACCGGTCCATCAGTTACATGTCTCTTTCATCAAGTGATCAGCCCGTCTTATTTCTGCATGCATTTTCTGGATGACATCTTACTCTGGCTATGTCCTATACTTCTTATTTGTTTATGTTTCATCTTTTTTACTCCCATTATACCTCTGGTTTACTCCAGGTGTGATTTTTATTTACAAATCTTGGAAAACTGTTGTTTCATGGCTATTGAACAACCCTGATAGAATATTGGTATTAAAAAAGATGCACTTTGTTTCAGTAAGAAACTTGGAGTTATTAATAGACATTTTCAATTTCCCAAAGGAAATGTGGTCCACTTCCTGATCAATTCTCAACCTTGCTAAGTATCTATTTACTTCACTTTTTTAAGATAAATGTAATGATAGACAAGCTCTATAGGACGCCAATTTAATTATATCTGAATTTAGACAATAACAATTCTTCATCCACTTGATTTTACTTGTGTGGATAGTTAGATCAAATTCTTTAGAGATGAGGAGCTTATCCAAGAACTGCTGCAGTGTTCTCTGTCCTGATGCAGCTAACAATAATCTCCTTTACAAAGGAATATCTGGAGAACTGAAGTATCCATGGGGAGTCTCTTCTTGACTGTAAATAAGGCAATTAAATTTAAAGCAGTGAATGAGGATTTAATGGGCTGCAAGCTCAAGATGAGTAAAAACAGCATGACATGGTAGCCAAGGAAGCTAATGCAATTTTCAGCTGTATTAAGAGGACAAAACACAGTAGAAGGGAGGTGACAGCCTGATTGTACACTGACCTGGACAGAACTCTATGTTAGTATTACAACAAATTCTGGTAGCCAAATTTTAAGAAGGCTCTAGATAGATTGAAAAGGGGCCAGAGGATGGATGGAGCTATGTTCAAGTTCATTTCCTGTGAGGATGAGGTGAAGGAACTGGAGGAAGGGTGCTTACACTTGGAAAAGAGACGATTCAAGGAGACCATGACCACTGCTTTCAAATGTCTAATGTTCTGTTGTGTCTAAGAAGGATCAGTTTGTCCTGCTTGACCACAGAAGGCAAAACTAGAAATGGGTAGAAGCTTCAAGAAAGTAAGTTAGGGCCTAATGTTCCTATCAACAATAGTTGCCCCAGAGTGAGATGAATTGCCTCAGGGGATCGTGGATTTCTTCTCCCTGGAGGTCTTCTAGTAGAGGCCAGATGACCTCTCTTTAGGGATATTATAGAAGGTTTTTTTTTTTAAATTAAGTTATAAATTGAACTGTCCAGTCATCAAGGAGCCTTCCAGTTCTAAGATTCTATGAACATTTTGGGAATAAAGGAAACAACCAGAACCAAGCCATCCATCTGAGCCTCTGCAGTACTGAGGCTCCAGCTTCATGTGTAATTCTCAATTAATTTTACATCTCACAGTGCTATAAAACACAAAGAAAAAAAGGAAGCTAGATTAATCATTTAAATAAACTTGGCCTGATCTCTGAAAAAAAAAGACTTGAACATTCAGAGAAAATGACTCTTGGATAGAGAATGTGCATTAGTGATGGAAATCCATTATTTATTCAATAGCAAGTGCATTAAGGACAACTCCAGAGCGACCAAACCCCAGCACCCATTGCTGTGGCCTCTCAGTGGAGGCTGTCCGCTCTCCATAATTTATGAAACAATTACTCCTTTCTGGATCTTTGTTTTGCCTCAGCATTGGCCTTGTGACCATGATGTTAGGGATACAGATTCTCAGCTGGACAATTTAACTCTGTAAATGCTTTAGCTTTTGCACTGAAATTCTGGGACTGGTTTCAGCTTTGACTGCAGCAACCTATTTCTTAATGGAACCACTCTGGTTGAATTCTGTGCTTATAACATGTAAAGTTTATTAGGATTTTCTTCTTTGATGTGCTAACTAGCTCAGGGACACAGACAGGGGCAAAATCCTTTCATTTTAAAAAGAAAGATAGTCTTTTTTTATAATGACTTAGAGGGAAATAACATTCTTTGTTCAATGTTTAATGATCTTCCCTTTCTGACATATACTAAAGACATCAAGGGCTTATTTTCACACTAATGATGAAAATCAATGTTTTTCTCATATAACCAGACAGCGTGCATCTCTGGGGTCAATCAAGAACCTACCTCTCGAGCTTTGCTCTGACATAAGATTGACCCTGGTCTCTCAAAGGCTTTACTAGCAGAACACAAGCTCTGGAAGATTCTATCAAGTAGGAAAGGATTCAGTATCGACTCTGAAAACAGATCACTTTTCTGCTTTTTGAGAACCAGCCTTGCTAAATACAGAGAAGCTCATGCTCAACAGGTTAGCCAGTTGGTTGAAAGATTTGCTGGATATAATGATTCAGGAAACTGACAAGTAAAAAATGGCCGCCTATCCTCCTGGCTCCTTTCTGTCTTGCCACTGGTGGAGGGGGAATGGCAGAAGACAAGAAGTGGTTGCAGAGAATCATCTTTATTTTTAGATAAGCAACAAAAATTAATGTATCCCTCAGTACTCAATATATGTGATTTGGGGGTCCAAAATTCAATACATTAGCAAATAACCAGGGGAGCTAAATTATGCCCACATCAACAATCTTCTTATCAAGAAAAGCAGAAGACACAAGAAGGGGGCAACTGAAAGGAAGGATCGCTTATAGGATCTGGTGGGACAAGTTGGCAGAGTTGTTTCCATCAAATATCCAAAGGTGGCAGGAAGTTCCACTTCATAAGCTCATAGAACCATGATCTTTCAGAATTGAAAGTGATCTTCCAGATTATTTAATCCAATATATACTAGAATAATAATTCCTTCTAGGACATACCCAAATAGCTATTCCTCTGCTAGAAGACCTCCAGGGAGGAGGAACCCACTGCTTTCCAAGGCAGACTCTTCCATTCATGAGAGCTCAGTTAGGAAATTTCTCCTGATATCCATCCTAAAATTGCACTTTCAACATTTCCACTTTGTTGCTTCTGGGTCTGTTTCTGGGGTCAAGACAGACCTATCTCATCTTTCTACCAAGTGCCGGCATTTTAGATTTGTGAATACTTGTCTCTTGTGCTCCCTGAGTCTTCTCTTCCCTAAGATATATATCCACTTTAAGTGATTTTCATAAGGAATAAATTCAAAGCCATTCACTACAGTGGTTACCTTCATCTACAAGCTCCAGCAAAATTATCAATTACTTTCTTTAAATGGGATTCCCAGAAATGAATGCAGTCTTTCTGGTCTTCTCTAAGCAGAGAGATGAGTACAGAGAGTTATCCGCAGTGTTGGTAGTACAACTGGGCCTGGTGAATGGATGTCATTTGGGGTGTTTAGCTGCTCTCTAGTCATTTTTCCTTCTTCACTCCTCTTGGATTTTACAACCTCCCTGTTAACTAATTTTGTTCTATCCTTCCCAGTCTCAAACATCATTCTTCTTTGGTAGAGAAGGCAGAGCTGAAATGGGAATTAAAAGATTTCTACCTCTTTTCTTTCACTCCTTATTATTTTGGACACCTCTACACTCTGGTATCCATTATTCTTCAGCTTTCTTGAAAAATCTGAATTCTTTAATGTCCTCCCTGTGTAGTTACCTCCATCTCTTTAGACACTTCCCCTTTTTCACAGAATCACAGAATTTCAGACTTCAGCCATCATCTAGTGGGGCTCATCCCCCCTAAAAAAATCCCATCTATAACAAATTTAGCAATATTTACCACTTTATGTCACCAGACTTTCACCTTTCAGCATCACCAAAACCTCCTGTCCTTTCGAGTACATTTTCCCCAAAGTTGCCAAAAAGATAAATCAAGAGCACAGTCACTCTTCTGAGTGATAAATTCTAAAGGCTCCTTGTTGCCTCTGGAATCAAATATAAACCTCTTCTGCTGGCATTTAAAACCCTTCCCAATCTGGTCCCAATCTCTCTTTTCAGGCTTATTACACATTCTTTCCCTTTAACCACTCTACAAGTCAAACAGCTATATTATGGAAGACTTTTAAAAAAGTATTCAATAATGCTGTCTAGGGGAGGAGATGGGGGGAAGGCAGAGATTAAAATTTGGGACACAAAGTCTTGCAAGGGTGAATGCTGAAAACTATCTTTGCATGGATTTTGAAAATAAAAAGCTATTTAAAAAAAAGAACTGAAAAAAAAGTAATGTCAGTGTTTGCTGTTTTCTAGGTTCTTAGGAGACCCCTCCCCTTTTTCTGGTTCTCCTTCTCCTTTGACATTTTTGCTGGATTCTCTTCCAGATCATACCCTCTAACTGTAGATGTCCCTCAGGATTCTGTCTCCAATATTCATTCTACTTTCTTTATGTAGTTCTACATACATTTCCTATTTTTGTATGCATGTTTTCATTTTTTTTTGGTCAATGAGAAGTGTCCCTGGATGAAAGAATACATTTTGGGAGAATGAGATAAAAGGATAATGAATCCTTTCTGTATTTGCCCCTGGAAGCCATGGAGAGGTTAATTGAATGGAGGTGTGGGACATGGTTGGACCTGTGCTTTAGGAAAAAGCACTTAGATAGAATGGACTGGAGGGGGAAAGACTAAGGGCAGGCAGACCTTCCAAGCAGCTACGCTCATAGTCCAAGCCTGAGGTGATTAGGGAATGGCCCAGGGTGGGAGCAGTCAGAAGAGAGAAGGGGTCAGCTTCCAGAGGTGGTGCAGGGATCAAACCGGAGATCTTGGCAGCAGACTGGAAATGGGAAGTGATCATTCTACTTAAATCCAGATGTGCATGTCTACACTTATTTCATTTTTCCCCAGGGTGAGGCTGGATGTTTCTTCCCCTTGGATTTTGTGTGCAGATTCATGATGATTTTATTTAGTTCTATGAAGAAACTTAGGAAAGGTAAAATCCCCACTAGAACATCAAAAGCGGTGGTCGCCGTCATTATAGAATAGTGAAAGAAATAAGGAATAGCAAATGTTTTAACAATTCACACGCAACTTGTATTTTGATTTTGAGTCCCTGAAAGGTCAATAGAATTATAGAAGAAATAGACAAAAATATCATAACAGGAAACCTCAGTCCAATATTAAAATATGACAATTCTTATAAAAACCCCTAGTCTACATAGTAAAAGCTCCAAACAACATTTATATGGGATAATAACTGAGAGAAGAAAGTAGGGAGGACACATTTTAAACGTCTCAGACGCGGGACAACCTCATGAGAAGAGTTAATAGTAACACTAGCACCTTCAGGCTGGAAAGCCCATTTTAAAACACTATGTCAGTTGATTCTACAATTCACTCTGTGAAGCAGGTATTATTGCTATCTCCCCTTTGCAGATGTGGAAACAAAAGGTAAAAGAAGTTAATTGACTTGACCATAAGCTGCAGATAATGAGAAATCACTGAACCCAAAGCTTAGTAATTAGTGGATTGCCTCCAAGCTCCACTAAATGGAGACTCTTAGGGACTTATTCTGGTCAGCATTTTTAAATCAGTGGCTTGGATAAAGATTAAGATAATATATTATCAGGTGATATTTAACTGAGTTAGATAGCCAAAATATTTAATGGCAGAATCAGGTTAAAAAAAAAAAAAGGATTTTGGGGCAGCTAAGTGGTGCAGTGGTGCAGCCCTGAAGTTCAAATCTGGTCTCAGACACTTAACACGTCTTAGCTGTGGGACCCTGGGCAAGTCACTTAACCCCAACTGCCTCCGCAAAAATAAATAAATGATTTTTAACAAATTAGAATCATGTGCTAAATCTAATGAGATATAATTTGATAGGGTTGAAACCACTTAATATGGATGTGTATGTATTGTGTTGTCTGTGTGTATGTGGGTTTCACATAGGTGCTTCCAGCCAGTATTGTGTGAATCAGAATCTTTTCCAAGTCCCAGCTCAGAAGTCCCTAGGGATAGGGACACACAATTTATACTAAACATCCTCAAGGGACCAAAAAAAAGAATTCTGGGATTCTTAATCATTACAGAGGAAAAGGATGGTTTTGCATTGACTTGAACCTAGCATATTATGTTTGTATTTCTGTCATAACTAAGTCTATATGTAGGGTATTCTCTGTCCTAAAAAAGAGGGGTCAAAGGGCCTTGAGGAGCACACACTCACACTTTTAAGTCATCAGAGATAATCAGAGATAATTTTTTTAACAAATAAAAAGGAAAATGGGGGGAAGCAGACAATCTGAAGTGAGAGAAAGAGCTAGAACAAGATTAGAGGAAGAAAAAAAAAAGAGGAGCAGGAAAAGAAAGAAAAGAACACCTATATGTAACATGGGCTACAAAGGAGCCATTTCTCCTTCCTATCCTCAACCTGTTGGCCTGGGGCACATCCCCTTGAGCCGATCATACAACTTGGTCATAACCTCAGAAAGGGAATAAAAGAAAAAAAAAAGAAGAAACACAGGCATTGTCTGTCATCAGCCATGCTCTCTCAGTTTTAATAAAATAGATATTTTAAAGCAGGAGTGGGGTCCTACAGAATAAAGGTCTATAGGGGGAGTCACTCAATAAACACTAAGTTCTCCCTCCCACATTACCTTCCTCCTTCCCACTTTGTCTCTCTCTCTCTCTCTCTCTCTCTCTTTCCCTCCCTCCTTCCTTCTCTCTCTCCATTCAACTCCCTTTTTCCTTCCCTCCCTCTCCCACTGTCTCTGTCAGTGTCTCTCTCTGTCTGTCTATCTCTCTCGCTCTTCCTCCTTCCCTCTCCCACTCTTTCTCTATTTCTCTTCCTGCCTTCCTCCCTCCCTCTTTCTTTTCCTTCCTCCCACTCTGCCTCCCTCTCCCACTGTCTGATTTTCCCCCCTCCATCTCAAACAGAGGAGAATCTAGGAATAAAATATCCAACATCCACCTACTGGGAGCAATTATGACCAAATTCCCATGTGGAGTGTGTATATACACAGATGCTACAGGTTTGACATCGTCACCTTTCTATCCAATGAACTCTAGTGGCTCCCTATTACTAACAAATAGAAAGTTCTTTGTTTGGTATTTAAAGCCCTTTCCAAGATGGCTTCTTCCTACCTTTTGAGGCTCCTTGACTCTTTACTCCATTCCACGTTCTCCTGACTTTATTTTTTCACCGACTTTCTCATTTTCACTTTCTGGCTTCCCTCAAGACCAAGTTCCTGGTTTCCCTCTCCTCCCCATCCCCCATGGGGCCATCCCCTCTGGGATCCCCTTCCATCTGTTTTGCAAGTATCTTGTTATTTTCAGGTTGTCTCCCCCATTTGAATGTGTTCTCCTTGGGAGCTTATGTCTTTTCTTGCACCCCCAGGACTTAACACAGTACTGGCCCATACTAAGCTCATTGATTGAGTGACCGATTGATCAGGGCACATGCACAATTACAAAGCTACAAACTTCTGAAGCTCCCCTTGTCCTCAATTGACCTCCTCATATTGCTTTCTGCTGAACCTTTACTCTTCCGGGTATCCCATCCTCCAACCTCTTAGAGGTGTCATGTCACTGCCATCCCTGGTCTTCAGGCTCCCCAACTGGCTCTCTCCAATGCCCAAGGAATGGTGTACTTCCCCAGCAGGGAATCCTGAAGCTCATTCAACCTCTTATCACAGCCTTCCCCAACTCTGTCCTTTATCTGCAGATGGTGCCATGACTAGGAAACCTCCTTAAAAATGATTAGAACTGTCCTCAGTCAGCCCCCTGCGCTCTCCTCCCATCCAGAGACCAAGAAGGCAACGATCAGGGCTTGCTCTTTGATTTTTCTTAAAGCTCTCTCTTTTCACTCTCCTGTTGACTACTCATCTCCCTTGACACTCTTTGTTCAAAGGTCATCTAACCAGGGCTTCTTAAACTTTTCCCACTTGCAATCCCTTTTCATCCAAGAAATTTTTATGTGACTCAGGTATATAGGTAGACTAATTTTATATAAATTACATAAAATATAAAATTTTACAAAATTAGTCTATATTTAAAAATCAGACATTTATTGATAATAAATCTTAATTTCATAATTTCTACATTTAGTTAGGCGATAGCCCATATGGGATCACGGACCACAGTTTAAGAAGCTATGATCTATCACCTATTGTTAGAAACCTATTCTTAGAACCTATCATTTCTGCCAAATAGACAAGAGTTCGACTTCCTTAAACAGAAAACTTGCTCAAGCTTTGGTGAGAAAAATGTTCTAAACTATCCTATTCATGATCCTCTCTTAGGAAAGCAACAATATCTATGCTGGCCAGAAAATTCTCAAACTATGGAAGTGCTTTTGTCCCACCTCCCCCAATGACACATCAGAGCCTGGTCTCTTTTTGGCCTTTGGAAAGTATAACATTTTTCACTTGGATTAAAAAAAAAATCCTTTGGGCAAGTACCAGGGGGAGACATGGCTTTCTGGTCCACAAGAAAAAAAAATCTGTAGATTTTAGTGGGTTGCAGGTTCAGTATGAGTCAACAGGATGATATTTTAGCAAAAACAAATAAATAAATAAAAAGGCTAACTTTGACATCAGCCTACACTTTATCCTCTACTTCAGTCAGTCCCTAACTGTTGTCTGTGCTCATCCAACGCATCACTTTGGAGGAAGGGCAATGACAGTTTGGAGTGGGTCCAGAGGAGGGGAGCCATGGTGAGAAAGAATTACAAACCTTTCCAATATAGATCTGCTCCTTACTTACTTTAAGAGAACCAGGTAAAGACTAAACTTTCCCATCTATGTAGAAATGAGGGAGAATCTAGAAAGTCTTCATAGGAAAAGTGGAATTGCAGCTAACACCTAAAGAAATAAGGTCATGAGCATACTAATTTTCACTTTCTTTCATTTTTTTCCCTTTATTTGAGTCTTCTTGTACAAAATGACTAATATGGAAATTGTTTATATAATCATATAGGTATAACCTATATCAGATTGCTTATCAATATTAGAGAGGAGAAGGAATGTAGAGGGAGGGAATTTAAAACTCAAAACTTTGAATAAAAATATGTTAAAAATTAAAAAAAGAAATAACATCATGGTTCTATATCTGGAGTTTAAAGCTAGAGTACATAATATATAAATGAATACAATTTTAATGAAGAGGCACCAAAGAATGATTTAGTGCAAACTCTGCCCTTTCCCATTTTATAGATGAGGAAACTGATTCTCCAAATAGAGTGATGATTCATAAGTAACAAGCAGGGTCAGGGTTTGAGCCAGAACTTCTGACTACAAGCCCATTTTTAATTAATATTTTCTAAACAGAACATTCTTTTTAAATCAAAAAATATTCATTTTCAACATTTACTTTTATAATATTTTGATTTCCATTTTTTTCTCCATCTTCTTTCCCCCTTCTCCAAGATAGCAAGCAATCTGATATGGATTATTTATGTACAATCATATTAAATATATTTCCACATTAGTCATGGTGTTAAAGACTAATGAGAACAAAAGGGAAAAACGTGAGAAAGAAAAAGAAAAAGAAAAAAGTGAAAACAGTCTGTTTCGATCTGCATTTAGACTATAGTTCTTTCTCTGAATGTGGATGGCATTTTCCATCATGAGTCTTTTGGAATTGTTAGAGCACTGTATTAAGCAGAACATTCTTTATCTTCTCTGAATGAGAGAAACAGAATAAGGCAGAGACAGTGAAAGAGACAGAGAGATGGAGAGAGACAAAGACAGAGAAAGACAGATATACAGAGACAGGAAAGGCAGAGACAAAGAAAAACAGAAAAAGACAGATAGTGAAAGAGACAGAGAGATGGAGAGAGACAGACAGACATAAAGAGACAGTGCAAGGCAGAGACAAAGAAAATCAGAGAAAGACAGAGACAGTGAGAGAGATAGAGAGAAGGAGGGAGACAAAGACAGAGAAAGACAGAGACATACAGAGACAGGGAAAGGCAGAGACAGACAGTGAAATGGAAAAAAAAAAAAAAGAACAAAGGAAAACAGAAAGCTTTCAGGCTTGTTTTTCCCCATCTGCACTCCTTAACCCGACCTCTTGGCCATCTGTCACTCCGAGTGCTAAGATCAATAATATAGTTTAGTGGAAAAAAATTTACAAGGAGTTAGAACTACACTTTGATCCCATCTCAGCCATTAAGTGTTGATGTGACTACCTAGCTGGGTGCCCCCCTGGTTTCTGATTTTCACACTGAGAGTGAGCATCCAGCTCCTTTAGCACATCACATTGGCTTTAGGAGAATAGATGAGAGGTCTGTGATAAATAATCTCACTGCCTCAGTTCTTCCTTCTGTTCTGAGCAACGCACATCGTAAAACAACCCTGATTACATCCAACTAAACCTTGGACAGCACCTCACTATCTGCTGATCAAAGTCTGAGCTCTTCCAACATTTGGATGCCACATACCCTCTCAATATTACCAAACTCCTGCCAAAGTGGACTCCCTAACCAAGTGTCTCTTTCCCCTTTTACTCCTTTTACCTTTGTCCCACTTGATTCCAGTGCTTGGAGTGGCTCACCCCATTGTTCAAAGCATCCTTGATCTTTTAAGGTAGGGATAGGGACTGGACAGAACATTATATTGGTATAAAGAACATCCTAAGGGGAAAAGCCAGAGAGGAAGCAGTGTGTCTCTCTGTGGGGTCTTGGAGGTTTTCTAGAACAGTGAGAAGTTAAGCAATAAGCAGAGGGTCATATCTGTATCAGAAGCAAGACTTGCCTCAGGCCCTTGAAGTCCATCACTGGCCATTTTGGCCAATGTCTAAGGAAAAGAGGGCATCTGAGGCTCTGCTCAAGTCCAGAGTGGAATCCTCCAGAAAACCTCCACATCCTCTCAGGAAGGTGTGATTCCAACACCCATTGATCAACAAGCATTTATTAGGTGTCTGTTCTGTGTTCTTCTAGTGGAGGCAGCAACATGTAAATAATACACGTACCAGCTATATACAGTATAAATGAAGGTAAATGCAGAGTATTTTTTGCATGAGAGAAATAGAGGCAGAGGGACAGATCAGAGACAGACACAGAGAGAGAGGGAAAAGGGGGAATAAAGGGAGGGAGAGACAGAGATAGAGACAGAGATTAAAAAGAAGAGAGAGGGGCATGGAGGGAGAATGGAAGAGAGAGAGAGAGAGAGAGAGAGAGAGAGAGAGAGAGAGAGAGAGAGAGAAGGAGAGAGAGAGAGAGAGAGAGAGAGAGAGAGAAAGGGGGAGAGAGAGAGAGAGAGAGAGAGAGAGAGAGGGAAAGAGAGAGAGAGAGGGAAAGAGAGAGAGAAGGAGAGTGAGAGGGATGGATGGAGCGAAAGCAGTGGATTTATTTTTGTCCATGTACCTTCCTTTTGCTGGGGTATAGGAAACAGCATTGGCCAGATGGTTTTGTTTTTAATTCAAATCCCATCAACTACTGCTTTTGTGAATTTAAAAAAATTATAGTTTTTTGGAATTCATCTGAAAAAAATGAACATCATGATGCCTTCCTGGTATCTTTATGAGGTTCTCAGTCTTTTTATCTTCACATTGTCTCATTTCTATGCCTATGATTGCTCCTGAATCTGCCTCTTTCTTCCCATTCTTCCTTTTTTCAACTCCTGGTCAGGGCCATCAGAAAGAAGAGGCTTTGGAATTATCTAGGGATCAATTTACAAGGTGCTAATGAAAGGTGAAGAAGAGCAGGCTGAGACTTTGAGCTAATATCAGATGCTGAGAATATTTAATTGATTTTATTAAAAAATTAAGAATTTTAGAGCTGGAAGGGATCCTGGAGCTCATCTGAACTCTAACTTGCTCAGTAGAGAAAAAAGACTCTTCAGGAGGAAACTTCTCATTTAATGTGCAATTCAATTTAACACTTGCATCCCATTCAATCTATTAAGTATTTATTAATCACCTACTGTATGCCAAGCACTATATCAGGAGCTAGGGATACTTCAGAAAAACAGAATTGTCCCTACTCTCAAAAAGCTTATATTGACATGTAGGCAAGTAGGTACTGGGCATGGAAAATGTATGTGAACAATGGAGGAGTCTACTATAAAATAGGAACTAAAGGGCAAATGGAAGAATTCCTCAGGAATGGGGATGGGAAGGAGTCTTCATATTATAAAGCTCCATGGATGAAGGAGGGACCAAAAAGGCCATTCTTTGGACGAAGTCTCTCTTGTCAGTCAATAAGCATTAAGCGCTGACTATGCGCTAGGGCTTCATTCACCCACTTAGAAAATAAGGAGCTTGAGTTGGATGCTCTGTGAGGTCCAAGCCGACTCCTTCCCCAACAGGAACATAAAGACTCTGAGGGATTCAGATGAGAGAACCTATTTCTGCCTTTCTCATTTGACCCACAAATTTTTAAAATTAAGCATCTATTATTTGCAGGAAATATATTAAATATTAAATATGTCATTCATAGCCTCAAGGAGGTCGCATTCTATCAGGGAAGATGACGCGTAACATACAAACATAAAATAGAAAGAACACGAATTCAAGACAATTGTGGTTAGAAGGTTTAGAAGAAGAGCCGGGGAAATCGGGAAAGACTTTGGGTAAAAGGCAGCATTTGAGCTGAGCTTTGAGGGGAATGGGGGATGTTAAGAAGCAAAGTGAGAGACCCTTCTGGTCATGGGCAACAGCTGGAAAGTATGAGAACATCAGTAAGAAGACCTTGGGGTTCATAAAGGTGGGTCACAAGTAAGTTGGGGAACATTCTAGGCCAAGACAAGCTATGAAGGACTTTGCAGAATGCTACACAGAAGAACTTGCCTCTGATCTGAGAGGCAACAGACTGGAGTCACTTAATAAATCAGTAAGTATTTATTAAACACCTACTATTAGTGGGGCATTGCCATGTGGTGGGAAACGAAGAAGGGCAAACGCCAGTCCCTGTCCTCAAAGAGCTCATGGACTAATGGAGGAACTAATATGCAAACAAGTATATACAAATAAGGGACAGACTGGATAAAATCAACAGAGTGAAGGCACCAAGGTGATGGAGACCTGGGAAAGGCTTCTTGCAGGAGGTGGGATTTTAGGGGAGACGCAAGGATGCTGGGGGTGGAGATGAGGAGGGAGAGCATTCAGGGCACGGGAGACAGCCGAAGCCAAGGGATGGAATGTTTTGTGTGAAGAGCAGGGAGAGATCAGAGCAAATGGTGAGGGGAGAGTGTAGTAGGAGAAGCCTGGAGAGGCTGGAGGCTGGGGTGGGGGCCGGTCATGAAGGGCTTTGATGCTAAGCCGAGATTTTTATGTTTGATTTTGGTGGTGACCGGGAACCATTGGAAAGGGATGGGAATAAGAGCTCGGGTGGGGGGGAGGGGGATGGGGTTTTTGTAATGGCCCAGGGCAGGGGTCCTTAAACTTTTTAAATAGGGGGCCAGTTCACTGTCCCTCAGACTGTTGGAGGGCCCGGACTATAGTAAAAACAAAAACTTTGTTTTGTGGGCCTTTAAATAAAGAAACTTCATAGCCCTGGGTGGAGGGATAATCGTCCTCAGCTGCTGCATCTGGCCCGTGGGCATAGTTTGAGGACCGCTGGCCCAGGGTTTCAGAATCAAGATGGGGAGGGGATGATCAGGTGGGGGTTTGCTAATGATTCAGGAGGATAACTAAGCACATGTGGGGCTTGGTCTCAGGGTGAGGCCTCTCAGGGCATAAGGCAGCTCAGAAGTGGGACCGCGGTGGGGAACTAGTGGAGGAGTTTCTCTCCAGCCTCTATAGACAGGATAAGCTAGGAGACTGTGTACTGAGAAGGAAGACATCCTCACCAGCCACCATGACAATGCTATCATTTATTAGTGCTTACTATGTGCCAGGTGTCGTGCTAAGTGCTTTACAATTATTATCTCATTTAATCTCATAACAGACCTGGAAGACAGATGCTATTATTATCTCCATTTCGCAGATGAGGAAACTGAGGCAAACCGAGTGACTTACCTGGGGGTTGGGTCTGAGGCTGGATTTGAATTCAGCTCTTCTTGACTTCAAGACCAGTGCTCCAGTCATCGGGCTACCTAGTAGACAGGAAGGGTCCCAAGTGGAAAGAGGACAGCCCAGGGCACTAGAATCAATTGAGAAAGGGAGGGATAAAAATCCACTTTGCAGTTGGGATGTAGAACAGGAGTTTGGATAGCTCTAATCCATCTAACCTACCTCCACTGTCACATAGAGACAGCTCATTCCTGAGACTGTCTCAATGAGCTATCTTAAAGCAGTCTCAGGCCGGGTCACAGAGACATCGACTCCCACTGGGCCCTCCCCAACTCCTCTCCCATTCCTCCCTAACTCTCTAGACCCTCCCCTTCTTTCCTTCCACTCAGAACACGTGTTTTACTCATATACGATTCAGCCTGCCTCAGTCATTTTGATTGAGATCATGAGCTCATATAAATGGCAACCTTTGCTCTGAGATAAATGTCTTGTGTAAGTTTGTCACATAATGAACCATTCACTACTACAGTAATGTCTGCCATATAAGTCCTGCCTGGAGACGAAAGAGAGAGCGCTTTCTGCTTGGCTCTCAGCCTCTGACCAACCCTGCTCACTATTCTGGGACTTCATCATAGACCTCATTCGTCAATCTTCTCAACTCCAATGAGCTGTGACTCCATTCTGCCTTGGGGCCCCACGGGAACAGCTGCCCCAGGAACTTCATTATCATCCAGAAGTGGAACAAATCGGCTCCTTTAGGAGGTTCTTCCTCCCTAGGAGAAGCAGGCGACAAGTAGGATCCGGACCAGGTGATGGTTATAGATGGGATGAGCACTTCAAAAGGGAGGTTGGATGCTTCTAGTCCAGGGTCTGTGTGTGGAGGGTGACAGTGGGAAGAGGGCAGAGGGAAGGACTGGAGCCCGAACTGGAGAGCCCAACAAGGGATGAGGTTCTGAGATTCTTGGACTGGCCCACTGAGATTTGTGGCTAGCTTTGCTCAAAGTTGTAAAAAAAATTATTTCTCAGAAAGACAGAGACCCTTTGCTGAAACTGAGAGGCCCAAGAGGCGCACTGGCTGAATTTTGAATGTGACAAGCTCTGATAGCCTGGAGAGATGCACACCAGAAATGGGGCATAATTATGGGAATGCTTTTCTTTCCAGCTAGAAAGCCCACAAAAATAGGCATTTAGCACAGAACTGTCTCTTTCTCAAGCTTCTGATAAAGCCCTGCCCTCCCCCCATTTTTTGGTCAAAAGCCTCAACTATAAAGCTTCCCATAGCGTTCATTCCTCCTTCTTTAAAAGCTAAGAATTATGCCTTAGACAACGAGATTCCTACCCAAAGGGCCCACCCTCTCCATAGAATTTATAGCATAATTGGGAGCAGGCTGGGCTTCCTGCTCCCAACAGCCCTAATTCCCTTTGTGCTTTCCCCTCAGGCTTCCATTACTGCTGCCTGGCCCACAGCTCGAGCTCTTTTGTGACCTCTCAGCCTGACATTCACTACCCAGTGGCCTTTCAATGCCAACTAATTGAAAGAAAACTAATGAGGTCTCTTTGGGAGCAGCTCCTTCTTCCCTTCCTGCTCTTTTCTCAAGCTCCACCCCCCAAAACCAAAGTAGAGTCATTAATTTCTCAGGCCTCGGCAGCTTGGTTTGTAACCTTGCATTGCAAGAGATGTGTTGGGAGGGAGAGGGAGGAGAGAAGGACAGAAGCTGGGATTCACGGGGTCTTCAAGGCTTGTTTGCGCCATCTACTCTTTCATGGGTCAAGAATGCACTTAGAAGGGTCCTTCCAGTTCCAAACCCTAAGAGCTGTTTCTCCCCTTCTCCCCCCCTGCAAATACACACATGCATATGGAGAGTTGATCAAATCAGGCTTTCAGGTGGGTGAGCCTTGGATGATTTCTTCCCAGGGAGCGTTAGGGAGTACCCTTAGATGCTCTTGTCTATCAACTAGGGTACACCCAGAATCTCCCCCCCATCCCAATTCAATGACATTTCTCCAACTTGGGAATGCTCTTCCTTCTCCTCTCTGCCGCCTAGCTTTTTTGAAGGCTCAGCTAAAAAAAAAAAAAAAAAAAAAAAAAAAAAAAAAACACTTTTCACACAAATAAAGTCAGAACTAAACAATTGGAAAAATATTAATTGCTCCTGGGTAGACTAAATCAATATAAATGGCACTTCTCCCTAAAATTATCAATAGTCAGTGCCATACAAATCAAATTACCAAAAAATTATTTTATAGAGTTAGAAAAAATAAGAAGAAAATGTACCTGGAAGAACAAAAAGTCAAAGTATTCAAGAGAATCAATGGAGAAAAATGTGAAGGAAAGTGGTCTGGCCATACCAGATCTATCATAACAGATGATAAAGTGTTAGTTATCAAAACAATCTGGTATTGGCTAAGAAATAGAGTAGTGGAATAGACTACGAACACATCACATTATAGTAAATGTCTACAGTAATCTAGTATATAATAAGCCCAAAGACCCAAGCTCTCAGAACAATTTCATTTTTTGACATAAACTGCAGGGAAAACTGGCAAACAGCATGGCAGAAACTAGGTATAGACTAACATCTCACATGGTATACCAACAAAATGGGTACATAAAGTGTGTTCCTATAAACACATTAAAAGATCATGGAATGGCTTATTTGTCAGGTGCATGGCCAAGAAAAGAATTTAGGATTAAAGAAAAATATAGAGAGCATTATAAAATATAAAATAAATAATTTTGATTACAGAAAATTTAAAAGATTTTACATACAAAAAACCAATGCAATCAAAATTAAAAAGAAAGCAGACTACTGAGGAAATTTTTTGCAACAAGTATCTCTGATAAAAGCCTCATTTCTCAAATATATAGAGAACAAAGTCAAATTTATAAAAATACAAATTATTCCCCAATTGATAAATGGTTAAACTATGTGAACAAGCAATTTTCAGACAAAAAAATAAAGCTATTTATACCACATGAATAAATGTTCAAAATTACTATGGATTAGTGAAATTCAACAATTCTGAGGTTCCATCTCCCACTATCAGTTTGGCTAATATGACAAAAAAGAAAAAGGATAAATATTGGAACGATGAGGGGAAGTAATACACTATTGGTGGCATTGTGAACTGATTTAATTTCTGGAGTACAATTTGGAACTAGGCTGTAAAAATTGTGCATACCATTTCACTTATCAATATCACTGCTAGCTCTGTTTCCCAAAGAGATTTTAAAAGGGGGGGGGAAAGAACCTATTTGTACAAAAATATTTATAGCAGCTCTTTTTGTGGTGGCTAAGAATTAGAAATAGATTTCCCATCAATTGGGGAATGGATGAAGAACGTGTAGTATGTGATTATAATGGAATATTGTTGTACTGTAAGAAATGATGAGTGAAGTGGTTTCAGAAAAACCTGGAAAGACATTTACTGATGCATTGTGAAGTGAACAGAACCAGGAGAACATTATGTATGGTAACAGCAAATTGTGTGATAAAGAATTGTAAATGATTTAGCTATTCTCAGAAATGCAATAATCCAAGATGTCCCAAAAGACTCATGGTGAAGCATACTATTTGCCTTCAGAGAAATAACTGCTACTAATGAGATACTGAGTAACTAGGTGAGGATAGCAGAGAAAGATGGAAGTACTGATGGAATGACTTCCTTTGGCAAACAGGGAAGAGTATTTAACCTTATAGTTCCACCCTCTGTGGAGGTCACGGCAGCCCCACCTTGTTAAGTTTGGTCAGAAATCCTAATTATGGAGGGTAGAGCCAACATGGTAGAGAGTAGACATATCTCTATCTAAGCTTCTCTGAGCTTCCCTCAAATCAACGGCAGATTAAGCCTCTGAACTGGTTTTGGAGTGACAGAATCCACAAATATTTGGAGTACAACAAAGTTCCAGAAGAAGATACTTTGGAAGAACTTCAGAAAAGGTCTGTTTCAATTGGGCAAGGGGAGAGGGGGCCGATCCCAGTCCACAGCGCAGGGGCCCGGGGCAGGGAGCTGGAGTGGGGAGCCGGGGCTTTACTACTATGAGGCTCTTAAGCTACTCTGTCCTGATTACAAGCCGGTGGTTCAGCAGATGTGCTGTGAGACACCCAAAGCAAATACAAAAGGCAAATTGTGAACCTCTGAATCCCAGAATCCCAGAAAAAATGGGACCTGGACACACCTACCCAGCACTGAAAGTCAGTCAGCAATACTGGCCCTGGGGCAAACTAAAGTGGTTGTCACCCCTTTGCCTCAAGCACAGACCTCAGCCTTTAAAAATGAGTCTAGACATTATCTTTCAGGAAATCATCACAGAAAACTGCCCAGATATCCTAAAACCAGCAGGTAAAATAACCAATGAAAGAATTCACTGATCACCTCTTGAAAAAGATCCCAAAATGAAAACTTTAAGGAATATTGTAGCTAAATTTCAAAATTATCAAATCAAGGAGAAAATATTGCAAGCAGCCAGAAGGAAACAATTCAAATATTGAGGAGCCACAACTAGCATTACCCAGTACCTAGAAGCTTCCACTTTAAAAGATCAAAGGGCACAGAATCTGATATTCTGAAAGATAAAGGAACTTGGATTGCAGCCAAGAATCAGCAAAATTGAGCATCAACTGATCCAACCATTCTGGAGAGCAATTTGGAACTATGCCAAAGGGCTATCACACCGTGCATACCCTTTGATCCAGCACTGTCACTGCTGGTTCTGTATCCCAAAAAGATCTTAAAGGAGGGAAAATGACCTACATGTTAAAAAATGTTTGTAGTTACCCTTTTTATAGTGACAAGAAATTGGAAAATGTGTGGTTGTCCATCAATTGGGGAATGGCTGAAAAAGTTATGGTATATGAATGTTATGGAATATTATTGTTGTGTAAGAAATGATCAGCAGGATGACTTCAGAGAGGCCTGGAGAGACTTACATGAACTGATGCTAAGTGAAATGAGGAGATCACTGTACATGGCAATAACAAGAGTATATGATCAATTCTGATGGACCTGGCTTTCTTCAACAATGAGATGATTCAGGCCAATTCCAATGATCTTGTGATGAAAAGAGCCATCTACACCCACAGAGAGGACTGTGGGGTATTTTCATTCTTTTTGTTGTTATTTGCTTGCATTTTATTTTATTTTTCACTTTTTTTTCCTTTTTGATCTGATTTTTCTTGTGCAGCAAGATAATTGTATAAATATGTATGCATATATTAGATTTAATATATATTTTACCATATTTAACATATATTGGATTATTTGTCATCTAGAGGAGGGAGTGGGGGGAAGAAGAAACTGCACATGTTTAACATATATTGGATTACTTGCTGTTCAGGGAAGGGGGTGAGGAAAGAAAGGGAAAAAATTTTGGAACATAAGATTTTGCAAGGATGAGTGGAAATTATCTATGCATGTTTTGAAAATAAAAAGCTTTAATAAAAAAAGAAAATTTGTTCAGGATGTGGTATTGTTTAAAAATATGGTGCTTTTAATGTTTCTGTGTTTGGCTGCTCTAATAGAAATTCTTCCTTTTCCTCCTCTTCTGCAAATTGGAACACAAGGTTTTTCAAGGGTCAATATTGAAAAATTTTCCATGCACATGTTTTGAAAATAAAAAAAACTTTAATTAATAATAATAATAATAATAATAAAAGAAATCCTAGTTATATGAAACCCTGGTGATTAAATTTCCCCTATAAATTTGTCCATGGCTCACACCATCTTGGCTGAACTCCTTTTGGGTTATAGCCTGCCATAGTACTCTGCCTCCTGGTGTCTTTTCCCTTGTCTCTCCCCCATCCCATGTAGCGTCTGTCCTTTCATCCCCCATCATGCTTCTATTTTTTCTCCTTCTTATAACTAACTTTTTAGGGTGCTAAATCCCTTTTAGGATTTAGCCTACTAGCCAAGAGCACATTCTAACCTCCTGGGGGTTAATTGTGAGTTCCACTAGGGAACTTGCCCTTCCATCATCAATTTTTAAAAACCATTTTCCTTGCTAACTATATGCTTTTCCAACTCTATTGCATATTTACCACTTCTGATGGTTTCTCTTCATTTTGTCGGTAACCTCTTCTAAATAAACCTACCTTTTGGCAAAGAGAATGGCCATTGTGAATTCTTCACACGATTGAACTCCAACATTTGGTGCTGAACTCCAAACATATTATTTGGAACTAGAAATTGCTTTCCTAAACTGCAAAAATACTGTCTGAATACAGACTGAAGCATGCTAGTGTTCTTTCTCTCTGCCTCTCTCTTTCTTTCTGTCTCTGTCTCTCTCTCTCCTCTGTCTGTCTATTTTTCTTTGTCTCTTTTTTTTTCTCTGTTTTTCTTTCTCTCTGCCTCTCTCATCTCTGTCTCTTCACCCACTTCCCTCCCTTTTCCCTCTTGTGCAAAATGACTAATATAAAAATGTTTTACAGGATTTCCCATGTTTAATGTATATCTGATTGCTTGTCATCTTGGGGAGAAGGGGGGAAAGGGAAGGACAGAATTTGGAACTTAAAATTTTAGAAAAACTAAATATTTTGTTTGTAAATGAGGAAACCCCCCCAAAATATTATGTAAAAAAGACTCCATTACAAAGCCTTTCCCAGTCCCTCTCCCATTTACCCTGAATGTAGCTGTTTCCTCATTGTCATCTTTACAGGACTGGGAGCTCCTTGTGGGGTCAATAGCTCTTGGCACAGAGCCTGGCACATAGTGTACCCTCAGTAAATGCTCGTTGACTGACTGACTGACAAAAGTAATTGCTTTCAACTGGGGATAAATTGGTTCTGACTGTTGTGGGTCATACTCACCCCTTTGGGTGAGTTATAGTGGTCACTTATGGAGTTCTTGTTTGTTTTATCAGAGATTGGCAGTAGAGCCCAGAATCCTGGCAGTTAGCAAGGGAGACATAATAGGGACTTAACAACAATAGTTACCACTGGTTCCTCTGACTCTTTCTTTTATATTTATAATCACTGCTCTTCAAAAGAGAGCTGACTTTTAAATCATGCCCTGAGTTTGGTGCTTCCTCATAATAGCCCTAGGAGGGAGATGGATCTGGAATGGAGTCTAGAGATTCTAACTCTAAATCCCAAATAATCATCCCCATTTCACTGATAAGAAAAGCAAAGTTTATCCTGTTCAAGTTACTTGTCTACAGCCACATCACTAGGTAGTATGAAAAACAGGATTACAAATTTAGTCCTCTAAGAGCCCACAGAGCTCACCCAGTGTGATCTTCTCCTTTAACAGATGCAAAAACTTCACACCAGAGCTTGGGTGACTGACCCATAGTCCTGCAGGCAGAAAGTGGCAGGGACCCCAGATCTGAGATCAGTAGTGTGGCAAGTGTCCAGATGTCCATCATCCCCTCTGCCATGGTCCTCTGACAGCTCAGTCAGGCCAGGTAGAAAAATGGAGGGCTGCCGAGGAAGACTTTTGGAATTGGCTCATTTGCAAAGGATTCAGGGCATCATGAAGTATTCTACCCCCCAAGTCACATTCAAGAGTAAATTCAATCATGATCATTAATAGGAACTGGAAGCATATTTATATCAGGGTGTTTGGGGGTCTGTTTTTTGCTTGAAAAAGTGTTCAGATGACTGGAAAAGATAATGACAAATATTGGAAGAGATGTGGGAAAAGTGGTGGAGTTGTGGACTGATCCAAGCATTCTGGAGAGCAATTTGGAACTATGCTCAAAATGTTCTCAAACTGTGCAAACCCTTTCATCCAGCAGTGTTTCTACTGGGCTTATATCCCAAAGGGATCCTAGAGGAGGGAAAGGGACCCACATGTGCACAAATGTTTGTGGCAGTCCTTTGTGTAGTTGAATGAAACTGGAAACTGCTGCCCACCAATTGGAGAATGGCTGAATAAGTTGTGTTAGATGAATGCTATGGAATATTATTGTTCTATAAGAAATGATCAGCAGGATGATTTCAGAGAAACCTGGAGACACTTACAGGAATTAATACTGAGTGACATGAGCAGAACCAGAAAATCACTGTTCACAGCAACATCGATGTTATACATCAATTCTGTTGGACATGACTCTCTTCAACAGTGAGATGATTCAGACCAGTTCCAGGGATCTTGTGATGAAGAGAACCAACTGCTCCCAGAGAGAGGACTGTGGGAACTGAGTGTGAATCACAACATCTCACTCTTTTTGTTATTGTTTGCTTGCATTTTGTTTTCTTTCTCATTTTTTCCCCTTTTTGATCAGGTTTTTCTTGTGCAGCATAATTATGGAAGTGTGTATAGAAGAACTGCATATGTTTAACATATATTGGATTACGTGCTGTTCAGGGAAGGGGGTGAGGAAAGAGAGGGAAAAAATTTTGGAACATAAGGTTTTGCAAGGATCAGTGGAAATTATCTATGCATGTTTTGAAAATAAAAAAGCTTTAATATAAAAAAAAAAGAAAATTTGTTCAGGATGTGGTATTATTTAAAAATATGGTGCTTTTAATGTTTCCGTGTTGGGCGGCTCTAATAGAAATTCTTCCTTTTCCTCCTCTTCTGTTTCTCTTCCTCTTTCTCTCTGTTCATCTTTCTCTTTTTGTATCTGTCTCCCAGTCTCTCTTTCCCAAACCGTCTCTTTTCCTTGCCTCCAGTTATCACCCACTACTCCTGCTGCCACAGGAGCGCTTGGGGTCAGCCTCAGCCTGCTTTTGTTGCTATTGAAGCATAGGGAGAGGGGATGACTAGGAACCCCTCAGGATCGATCATGTCATTCAACAGCATCACACGTTCAGCACTAGCCATGAACATGGCCAGGTTCAGCCAGGAATTTTGTCATTCCCCCAGAGTCCCAAGTAGTGAAACATCTTGTCCTTGGAGTCTTAGGGAGTTTCCCGGAGAGCTTTTTGGAACGGCTTCTAGAGACTCACTCATTCTTGTTTTACATGTGAATTCTCTGCCTCCTAATTAAAGACTGGACGAGCATATGAAGGTGTGTGTGTGTGTGTGTGTGTGTGTGTGTGTGTGTGTGTGCGTGTGCACCTAGGAGAGCTTTGCAAAAGGGTAACTACAGCAGCCCTCCTAACTTGAGAGAGCTTTGTTTTCATTTTGGATAGGCATCTGGGCCTTCCTGCAGGTATATATAAACACAAAACATCAGGTTTTCTCAATCAGCTGGACTGATGGATCAACCATTTCTGTTGTTTTAAAAGTTGAGAACATGAGAAAGAAGAGAATGTTGTATTCAGACCCAGAGTCAAAGGCTCTGATTACAGGGTGACCACATGCAGCAAATGACCGCGAGTTGGGGGCTCCCTTGAGACTCTGGAGGCCACTATGGGGGAGACAGGAACAGAGGTGGCGAAAGGACTCTCAAAAGCACAAAACTGAATTTTGATGCATCAAACCATAATTCACACTGAACATTCATTACTGGCTCTGGACAAGAGTTCTATCAAGGACATCGTAGAAAACTGAACTGATTCGGGCCTCGAATGCACTTTTCTAAATCCATGTGGATTAGGCCTTGTGGCCTGGAAGTCAGAGGTGCTCATGTCCGGCTCTGCCGCCTGCTTGCTGGGTAGCCTTTCCCCTCCCTGGGTCTCTTTTTCCATCCATAGAATGAGGGAGTTGGTAGAACTTGGAGCAACCTTCTCTCTCACAGTTGAGGAATATTCCTTTTTTAGACACAGAAATCAAAATTTTCACTTTATAAGGAAAAACTTCCTGGCAATGATGGCTGGGGTGTGTGTGTGTGTGTGTGTGTGTGTGTGTGTGTGTGTGTGTGTGTATGTGTGTGCGTGCATGTGTGCGCGTGCTGGCCCCTCAGGTAAAATGGAGTTTTAGGTAAAAAATCTTACAGCTGAGCCTGGATGACTCTGCCAGGGTTATTTTAGAGAGCACACCTACCCAGGGGAAAGAAGAGCTCTTAGGTCTCCACCTCTGAAAGTCGCTGCTTCTTCGACCTTTGTATCTCTCCCAGGGCCCAGCATGGAGCTTGGCACATGGCAAGCCTTTGGCACATTATTGGTTGAATGGCTGGAGGAAGATGAAAGACAAAGATGGCCTTGTTTTCTGGCAATGGTGGGAATGGTACCTTCTTGGCAAATGGAAGGGCTTGAGACCAATCATTGCGGCTCTTAGGAGGTGGTTGTCTTGTCATTTAAAAAGAAACCTTGGCCTAGGGCTAAGTCAAGGGGAGCTGCCTGGCCTTTGGAGATGAAATTAGTGACGTAAAAGAGAAAACACAGGATTGGAAATGAGGCCACCTGGACCTTGGGTTCTCCAAGTACTTGTGGAATAAGCTTCCTAAGCTCTTTCCAGAGATGCAAAATCAGAGAATCTATGAACTCTCTCTAACACTCATGCCCAGCTGGAAGGCAAGTCAGCAGACCGGCAAGGGAGAGGAAAAACTAAGAGTCAAACCCAAGAATTTGGTATAAAGTAATTGTACACCGGGCCTATTTTTTTTTTTTACCAAATAGCTACTGAGGTCTGAGTTCAACCCTCATGAACCCTATATGAACAAGAATATCCTCACAGGGGTCCTCAAACTATGCCCGTGGGCCAGATGCGGCAGCTGAAGACATTTATCCCCCTCACCCAGGGCTATGAAGTTTCTTTATTTAAAGGCCCACAAAACTATAGTCCAGCCTTCCAACAGTCTGAGGGACAGTGAACTGGCCCCATATTTAAAAAGTTTGAGGACCTCTGATCTACAATATATCCAACAAATTGTCATCCAGTTGCTATATAAAGATTTCTACTCAAAAGGAACTAACTCATTACCCTCCATGGCAGCCCAGTCCATTCTTTGGATTTTATGTGATCCTTAGACCCAGCCAAATCTGCCTCTCCAATTTCTGCCCATTTCTCTTGATTCTTCCCTCTGGGGTTAAATACAAAAAGCCTAAATTCTCTTCCAGGGGCAGACAATGGGAGACACTTATTTTCTTTTTCCTCAGTCTTCTGTGACCTCAGGGGTATCCGCTCTAATCCGTTCAGAGCTGGTTGCCTTTTTCTTGACTTTCTCTTTTTCAGGTAAATGACCCTTTGGGTTTTTAAATGACCAAAGGCAATCTGAGTCGAAGGCAAGGGAAGGTCCTAAGTTACTGAATTTGGGGGAGGAAGGTGGAGAGAGAGAAAAGGGGAGGGAAGCCAAAGCAAGAACCTGGAACATGAACTACTATTCACTAAGAGGAATCCAACACTGGGCATCAGAAGGGCAGTGCCCTAAGTGTAGGAGCGCCTCAATGAGGGAACAGTTGGAGTGAGCCTGAACACAAGATCCATCCAGAGTCAATCCTGTCCAAGGCCTTGCAAGATTTTCTGTTTTGAGCTGTCTCTGCACATTTGTTTCTGCACTGACTGAGACCCCAAGAATAAGCCTCTAGCCCTAAGGGCCCTTTTTTGACATAAAGAATAACCCTCAGCCAGCCTCCATGACTCACAAGATAAACCTATGGCTTGAGTGCCCGCTGCTGGATTACTGTCAGGATCAAATAGCCTATTGATCTCATGTGCCACCAAGAACTTCTGAAGACAATCATTTACTAACAAGTATTGATTTCATCCCTGAGGATCCTCCAGACTGGTGCCTATAGAGCGACTTCTATTTGTGGGCCAGAAGGGCCTTTCTGAAGCACACACTCGCTGCCCATGCACTCTAAGTGCTGGAGGTTTTTGTGTTCTCAGTTCTTGCAGACAGTTACCTCATTTACTGGGTTGTCTTGTGTCCCCCAAGGAGGCTGTAAGCTCAGGGCAGGGAGGAGGGACTACTGCACTTTGTGATCTGTATTCCCAGTGCCTGGCACACAGTAGGTGTTTAATAAATACCCACTGTTTGACTGATGGTAGTAGATGTTTCTCTGGTTGACTGCTTTGCTCAGCGGGCGCCACTTCCACATTAATGAGATCAAGGTGGAAAGCCGTACATCCTGGGGGACCAGTTAGTTGTGCATCTTATAAAAGTCGGCCTTTGTTGGGAGGAAGAATGACTAGAGAGAACACGGATACATGATTCAAATCTTTTCACTCAAGTGGGAACACAGTTCAGAGCGCGTCTTTGTACGTGAAAGATGGCCCAGTGTTACCTCAAGGCTCCTGATTTAAATGAATCCCATCCTTCAAACGTTTGGTGTGTTGGCTGATGGCCACTGTGGCTGTTTCCTTTTTGCATCCCTGCAATCACTCACAGTGATGGATTGCACCGAGTGTCTCTCTGTTAGGCGGTAGCTAATAGAAACAAATCCCTAATCACTGCCAATATCAATGACCGCTAATAGCTATGGCATCGAGCATCCCAGTTAAGAGGAAGGCATTAGCTGTATCATGGTGGCAGTGGGGCCAAAGTGCCATGGTATTCCTTTTCCTTGGAATTAATTTGTCAAAATGTCTATCCCAGTCTTAACCCAGAATGACAAAGAAATTAGATTCTTCAAGGATTCAACATTTCCTCTGGATAGCCAGCCTTTCCTCCATGATAGGAGAGGCACCTAGGTGGTATAGCAGATAAGCACCGGATCGAGTCAAAAAGACCTAGTTCAAATCCATCCTCAAACACTTACTAATTGTATGATATTTTCTTTCTGTCTGCCTCACTTTCCTTCTCTGTAAAATGGTGATGATAATAATAGCCTCCCTCCCAAGATTGTTGTGAGAATCGGATGAATTAACATTTGGAAAGTGCTTCAAACAGTACCTGTTTGGCACACAGTAGGTGCTTAATAAATGCTTGTTCACTTCCCTTTCTCCATCAAGATTATGAGAGATGTAGTGGCCAAAAACTTGGTTAGATTGCAGACATTCTAGGAAGGTGTCTCTCTGGCCTTTGCTGGAATGCTCTTTGGAGGCAGATGTGGGTAGACCCTCAATTGTGATGGTTCTTACCATGTGCCCATTCCATCATGCATCTTTTTTATGAGATCTGGATGATTCCCACTTCTTGTATGCAGTTCTTGGTTATTATTAGGCTGCTGGCACCTCATGCTTGTCATGAATACATCCATCAATATGTGAAGTGGCCTGCACTTTGAATTCTTTGTAGATTGGGGTGCTCTGTGATTCACTATCATATAGTAGGGTTGAAAGACTACTGATGTTAACCTTTGGTTTCTAGAGAGAACCTTTTTGGCCATAAAAGGCACAGAACAATTGCTAATTATACTTCTAAAAAGTATTCAGTTAACTCTATTTAATTATGGTCCCAACTTTTTGTCTATTTGCTGAATTTGTTTAACAAAGGACTGGGTTTATAGAACGAACATTCAACTGCAAATCATTATCTGGATCATGAACATTCTTCATCTAACTATTTTTGAGTAATTATTGCTCTAATTCTTTGAATAGCTATGAAAATAATCTTCCTAAGGTTCTGGTCTTTTCAAAACACTCCTAGTTTTTCCACCCTCCAAATAAAACAAAACAAAGCTCTAGAAGTTTCCTATTCAGGGCAAAGCCAAGAGAGCAGAGTAGAGGAAGCACTACAGCCAAACTCTCCCAAAATTCCCCTAAAAAACAACTCTAAAACCATGCCTCAAATTTAATCATTCAGTTGGGTATATAACAAGCTACCTAATGCAACAGGGAAATAGGAGGTTAAAGGAATAAGAGAAAGAAGGAGGGGTGGTGGTGATAAAAGGGAGGATAAATTAAGGGAGACAGTAATATAGACTTTTGAGGAGGAACAGGATAAAAAAGAGAAAGCTAAGCAAAAGAAAATATGATGAAGGGAAATACACAGTAATCATAACTGAATCTTTTTTTATTATTTTTATTTTATAATAACTTTTTATTGACAGAACCCATGCCAGGGTAATTTTTTTTACAACATTATCCCTTGCACTCACTTCTGTTCCGATTTTTCCTCTCCCTCCTTCCTCCCTCTCCCCTAGATGGCAAGCAGTTCTATATATGTTAGATCATAACTGAATTTTAATGGAATGGATTCACTTAAAAAATAGAAATGGACAGTAGAATGAATAAGAAATCAGAATCAACAATATGTTGTTCACAAAAGATAGTTTGAAACAAAAAGACACATGTAGAGTTGAAATAAAGGAGCAGAATAGATTATACTTCAGCTGAAATAAAAAAAGGCAAGGATAGTGATCATGATCCCAGACAAAACAAAAGCAAAAACTGACCTAATTAAAATAGAGAAGCTTTGAAGCTACATTTAGGAGTACAGTTGGGAGTCAGGAGTTGGAAGGCATTTAGGATTACAGTTAGGGTTGCTAAAATACATATAGAAAATGAAATAACATCCATACTAAATATATATGCACCAAATGACATCCAAATTCTTAAAGGAAAAGTTAAGTGAGATACAGGAAAAAATAGATAATAAAACTGAGGGAACCTCAACTTTCCCCCCTCAGAACTACATGAATCTAACCATAAAATAAACAAAGAAGAAGTTAAGGAGATTAATAGAATATTAAAACATTAGAGATGATATCTTCTGAAAAAAATTGAATGGGAATAGAAAGTACTATACTTTTTTCTCAGCTGTACATGACACCTTTACAAAAACTGGCCATGTATTAGGGCATAAAACCTCACAAACAAATGCAGTAAAGCAGAAATATTAAAATTATCCCTTTCAGACACACATAATGCTATAAAAATACTTAAAATAAAAAATTGTGGGTGCATAGGTTAAAAATTTCATTGGAAATGAAATAAAGTAATCTTAAATAAAGAACGGATTAAAAACAAATTATAGAAATAATCAATGATTTCACCAAAGATGACAATAATGAGACAACATATCAAAATTTGTGGTATGTGGCTAAGTAATACTTAAGGGGAAATTAATATCTATAAATGTGTACATGAAAGAGAAAAAGAGCAGATAAATGAATTTGTCATGGAATTTAAAAAAAAAACAACTAAAAAAAATAAATTTAAAATCCTCAATTAAATGTCAAAATGAAAATCCTGAAAATCAAAAGGGAGATTAATAAAATTAAAAAAAACACAATTGAGTTAATACATAAAAATAAGAGCTGGTTTTGTGGGGGAAACTATAAAATAGATAAATAATTGATTAATGTGATTTTTGGAAAATTAAAAAAAAAAATCAAATTGTCATCATCAAAAGAAAAGGGGTGAATATACCAACAATAAAGATACAATTAAAGCAATAATCAGAAGTTATTTTGGCCAACAAAACTGAATATTTAAGTGAAATAGATGAATATTTACAAAAATAGAAACTGCCCAGATAAACTGAAGAAGTAGAAGACTTTTAAAACCCTATTTTAGGAAAAGAAATTGAACAAGCCATCAATGAACCCTTTCAGGAAAAAAAAAAAAAGTCACAAGGGGCAGATAAATTTACAAATGAATTCTACCAGACATGTAGGGAACAATTAAATCATTTGGAAAAAATAGATAAATAAAAAGTCCTACCAAATTCCTTTTATGACACAAATGTGGTCTTTCCCCACTCCCAATTATTTTTAGCATTTTTATTTAAACTTTTTAGTTCAAAATTCTCTCTCTTTTTTTTCCCACTCCCTGAGATGGTAAAGTTATACATGTGCAATTATATAAAATGTTTCCATATTAGTCATTTTATACAAGAAGACTCAAATAAAAGGAAAGAAAATGAAAGAAAATGAAAAATAGCATGCTTCAGTCTGTATTCAATCACATGCTTCATCAATAGTCCTTTGGGATTGTTGTAGATTATTGTATTGCTGAGAACAGCTAAATTATGCACAGTTCATCATATAATAGTTTGTACTATATACAATGTCCTCCTAGTTCTATTCATTTCACGATGTATCAGTTCATGTAAGTCTGGTTTTTTTTTTTTTTTTTCTGAAATCATCCTGCTTGTCATTTTTTAAACTTTCTCAATAATATTTTATTTTTCCAAAGACATCTAAGATAGTTTTCAGCATTCATTTTAGTAAGATTTTGTTATAAAATTTTTTCCCTCCCTCACTTCCCCTCTCCCTAAGATAGCACTGCTTATTATGCCTTATTTAGCCATTTCCTAATTGATGGGCATCCCCTCAATTTTCAATTCTTAGCCACCACAAAAAGAGCTGCTATAAATATTTTTGTATAAATAGGTCCTTCCCCTCCCACCTTTTTGGATATACAAAGCATATGTACAGTTTTATAGTCATTTGGACATAATCCCAAATTGTTCTCCAGAATGACTGGATCACAATTCCACCAACAATGCATTAATGTTCTAGTTTTCTCATATCCCCTGCAAAATCCAACATTTTCCCCCTTTTTTCATATTTGCCATTCTGATGTGAGGTGGTAGCTTAAAGTTGTTTCAATGTTTATTTCTCTGATCAATAGTAATTTACAACATTTATATTAGTATAAATAGTATATTAATAATTTTTAAAAATTGTATCAATATTTATTAGGAAAATTGGCCTATCGTTTTCTTTCTCTATTTCTGCTCTCCTCAATTTAGGTATCAAGACCACATTTGTTATGTAGAGAACACAGTCACACTTATGAAAATATTTCCCAATTGGTAAATGGTCAAAAGATATGAACATATCTATAGTCATATGAAAAAATGTTATATGTTTACCATGTGTAACATATATTGGATTACTTGCCATCTAGAGGAGGGAATGGGGGGAAGAAGGGAGAAATTGGAACACAAGGTTTTTCAAGAGTCAATATGAAAAATCATCCTTACATATGTTTTGAAAATAAAAAAAAAACTTCAATAAAAAAGAAGAAAAAACGTTGTAAAACCTTTTTCACACTAGAAACTGAGTAGATGCCCATCAATTGGAGAATGGCTGAATACACTGTGATATATGAATATTATGGAATATTATTGTTTAGTAAGAAATGACCAACAGGATGATTTCAGAAAGGCCTGGAAAGACTTACACGAATTGATACTGAGTGAAAAGAGCAGGGCCAGGAGATCATTATATACTTCAACAACAATACTATATGATAACCAATTCTGATGGACCTAGCCATCCTTAGCAATGAGATAAACCAAATCAGTTCCAATGGAGCAGTAATGAACTGAACCAGCTACACCCAGCGAAAGAACTCTGGGAGATTACTAAGAACCATTACATTGAATTCCCAATTCCTCTATTTTTGCCTGCCTGCATTTTGGATTTCCTTCACAGGCTAATTGTACACTATTTCAGAGTCCGATTCTTTTTGTACAGCAAAATAACGGTTTGGTCATGTATACTTATTGTGTATCTAATTTATACTTTAATATATTTAACATCTACTGGTCATCCTGCCATCTAGGGAAGGGGGGCGGGAGAAGGGGAAAAATTGGAACAACAGTTTTGGCAAATGTCAATGCTGTAAAACTACCCATACATGTAACTTGTAAATAAAAAGATATTAAAAAAATAAAAAATAAATAAAGTTGTGGATTATTTCCAAAAAAAAAACAAAAACCTTTTTTCACACAAATAAAGATACATCTAAACAACTGAAGGCATTTTCATTGGTCATGGACAGGTTGAACCAATGTAATAAAAATCACATTTCTATCTAAATTAATTTACTTAGTGCTATACCAATCAAATTACCAAAGAATTATCTTGTAGAGTTAGGAAAAAAATAAAATTCACAAGGAAGAACAAAAGATTAAAATCTATGGATAAGAAATAGAAAGGATTACAAGAAGTAAAATAGATAATTTTGATTACATGAAATTAATAAAGTTTTGCACAAACAAACCCAATGCAACTAAATTTAGAAGCAAAGCAGGAAACAAGGGAGGGTAGGAAATACAACAAGTTTCTCTGATAAAGGCCTCACTTTTTCCTAAATATATAGAAAAATGAGCCAAATTTATAAAAATAAGATCCATTTCTCATTTGATAAATGGTCCAGGGATATAAACAGGCAATTTTCAGACAAAGAAATCAAAGCTATCTATAGTTATATGAAAAAAAAATTCTAAATCACTATTAATCAGAGAAATACAATTTGAAACAATTGATACCACCTCACACCTACCAGATTTGGCTAACATAGAAAAGGACAATGACAAACACTGGTGGGATATAGGAAAACTGGGGTACTAATGCACTATTTTTGGAGTTGTGAATTGATTCTCAACAGTTCTGGAAAGCAATTTGGAACTATGCTCAAAAAGCTACAAAACTGTGCACACTCTGACCCAGCAACAGCAGTACTATGTCTGAAACCCAAAAAGGTTTTAAATAATTCAAAGAACCTTTACATACAAAAATATGTATCATTTGCATGTGTTGACAAAGAATTGGAAATTGAGGGTAGGCCCAACAATCGGGGAATGGCTGAACAAAATTGTACAATGAACTATAAATGATTTAGTTATTCCCAGTATGATTGTGATGGAATACTATTGGTTATAAGAAAAGACAGCAGGATGCGTTCAGAAAAACCTGGAAAAATTTACATGAACTGATACAAAGTAAAGTGAGCAGAACCAGAACATTTTACATAGTAACAGCACCATTGTGAAATGATCAACTAGCAAAATAGTTTAGGATAGCAAAATAGTGATCTATGGTAATTCCAAAGGATTCATGATGAAAAATGCTATCCACCTCCAGAAAAAGTACTAGTGGATTTTGAATGCAGATTTTTTAAAAACTCTCTTTACTTTTCTTGTTTTGTTTTTCTTTTTGATGTTTTTTTTTTAATAACATGGAAATGTTCTGCATGATTGCACATGTATAACATAATAAATTGCTTTCCTTTTCATTGAAGGGGAGAGGAAGGACAAGAGAGAATTTGCAAATCCAAATTTTAAAAAAGCGGGGGAATTACAAAAAATTTTAACATGTAACTGGAAATATATTTGAAAAAAAAACCTAGATCAGACACACACACACACACACACACACACACACACACACACACACACACATGAAAGGAGAAAGGAAGAAAGGAAAGGAAGAAAAGAAGAAAAAGAAGAGAGGTTGGCTGGAATGAAAAAAAAGGAAAGAGAGAAGAGAAAGGGGAAGACAACAAAAGGAAGGAAAAAAGAAAGAAAAGAAAATCAATCATTATCAAAAGTTGTATACTAGAATGAGAACAATGTACCCAGTAATCGCAAAATTGTACAATGAACTATAAATGATTTAGTTATTCCCAGCAATACAGTGATCCAAGACAATTCCAAAGGTCTCATGAAGAAAAATGCTATTCACATCTAGAGAAAGAACTGATGGAATTTGAATACACATTCAAGAATGCTATTTGGTACTCCATGAGTTTTCCCTCTTTTGGTCTGTTTTTTCTTTCACAACATGACTAATATAAATTTTTTTATATGCTTGTACATCTATCTTACATTAAACTGCTTACTGTCTTGGAGAAGGGGGAGATGAAAGATGGAGGGAGAAAATTTGGAATTAAAAACTTTAAATGTTAAAATTTGTCTTTACATAGAACTAGAAAAAAATAAATATCATAAAAAATAAAATTTTAAAAAAGTTGAATGCTATGTTGAATCATCATCACCAATATATTTCCTTTGAGTTAATTTTACAAAACTATCAAACTTGGAAGTTTTTTCCATCTATTTTCTTATATAGATTGCTCTCCCACAGCCAAAAGATAAAAATTGCAGGGACCCATTATGGAAAAAGAATTATCTCAAATAATTTGAATAAAGATAATTTTAATTTTCAAAGAAATTTCTTTCCTTAGACCTAGTTGGACTCCAGTTGACCCAATTATGACAAGCCTTAAAAACAAAATGCATATAATCTCTGGTTGCTCCTTCTTCAAGGTAATTGTAATTTGATAATGTGACCAACTCTTCTATAATCTTGTACTTAGATCCGTTATAAATAGTGCCTTTTGTAAGAATACAATGTCAGAATAAGATAAAAGTTTTTAACCATACATTCATGAAGTGAGACATTATTAAATAATGCTTATTTTTGCATCCTGCAATTATCACATGCAAAAAGTGATGATGACAATGAATGATGATGATGTCTTTTTTGACCCAGAGCAGACGGTATCTGGAATTATTTCTTTGTAACCAGCCCCAGATAACACCTTGAGAGTTACTATTGAGCACTCATTCAATTAATTGATGGATTAAGCATACATTAAATGCCTCTTTTGTGGTAGACACTACGCCAGATGCTGGGGTCCTCAGGGTTAAGTAGTGGCCAGTCTTCTTTCTTCCTCTTGAGATTTTTCTCCTTGAGAAAATGGATCTGTTCTTTGAAGTTTAATGATACTTTATTGTTTCTTTCATATTCTTTTGCCTCCATTCCCTGGAAGCCAGAAGCCCATAGTAGACATTTATGGAGGACCTCGTTACCTTTGGGCCTCTGGCTAGCCCCTCGCTTCCCAGTGTTTAGTTTTGTTCATGAAAGGTTTAGCTCCACATCGTTCAAAGAATGTACTAGAATGTAGTTAACATTAACTAGTTTAGAGTAAAACAAACCATTTCTGTTTATTTTTGGATTATAATTTTATTTCACTTTTTGGGTCTTGTTATCAAAGAAAATTGCTGTTTGGCACAGAAAAATCCCAGTGGAGAATGAAAATCAAATTCAGTGTGAAAAGTGAAAGTAGGAAATGGGTAACTTGTATAGGTATCTGCTTTCAATGTCTTTTTATGCACTGGAAACTCGTTGCCCCATTTCTTTCCAATGCAATCAAGGAGCTAGCATCTGGAAAACATGAGCCAGGTGAAGCGTTACATTTGGAAGCTTAATGCAGACACCGTAAATTTGGGAGAAGGAATCTCTTTTAAAACCCAAGAACAAAGCTGCCAGCCCCACCTATGGGCTTGCCAAACACAAGCATCAACAGAGACTTCCATGAATGTTTGTTAAATTCAATATATTTTCCTTAGCTCCAGTTCGGTTCGGCAAACACTGGGTCCACATCCAGGAACTGCCACTCATGATAGCATGAGCCCCTGGCTAAGCCTGGTTTTTCCTGTAAAACATGGGGTTGGCCTAGTGCTTTCTATGTGCCGGACAGGCTGGGCAGGGGCATGGGATGCTATGCAGTCTCCATCCTACTTTACTCTGACTTAGTTCTCCATCCGACTAGTGGGATAACTGCCCTCAGGGAGCTCCCCTTGTACATGGGAGGATATGACGTATGGACACGAAAGTATAATACAATACAGAGCCTAACCTGGCCAAAAGGGAGTCCAAGCAACGACTTAAGGAATACCTCTTGGGGGGGACAGGTGGACACTGGAGTTGAGCCTTAATGGGGAGGACTCTAAGGCAATGATGTGGGAGCCCACTCGGGACATGAGGGAGGGCTCTGAGGTGCTATCTGCCAAGCTCAGGGAATGGCTCAAAGTCCAGTCTGGTGAGAAGGTAATGGGTCAATGTGCCTGAAAGAAAGTGGTAAGGAGGAGGCTGGGATCCCACTTTGGAGGGCCCTAAGTGCTCAGTCAGGGAGTTTTTATATATCCTAGAGATGAAAGGGCATCATGGCAGGCTTTTGGGCCAGTACATTAAGAAGATTAAGTGAAGGAAGCACTGAAGAATGGGGAGATGTTGAACCAATTGGGAAGTTAATAGTCCAGAGGGGGAAGCAGTGCGAAGAAGACCAAGGGGTGAATCAGAGGCCCCAGGAGTAGAATTAACTGATAGGATGGGGGAGTGAAAAGTCTGACACAGGTCTTGAATGTGATTGACTCCATGGCCAGCAAAGACATCAACAGAAACAGGGAAGTTGTGAGGAAAGTCCGGCATGGTTGAGTTTTGGATGCGCATTGTAGGAGGCACCAGGGTGACACTCAGGAGGAGTGGCTACGAAACTACAAGCTCAGGGCAAGAACTAGATCACATAATTTGTCTGAACAGGATTCTTTTTTTGCTAAGTACAACATTAAAGAGAGAAACCATCTGCCTATTGCCCTTAGCTGCAAACTCCTTGAAAGAGACAATGTTCAATCTGCACGTTGCATAATGCCTCCTGGGAGCTGTTACAATGGCTATCTTGGGGCTCCAGATTTCGATTTTCTTAAAGTGCCTGGGGAAGCCAATGAGATGCCACAAAGTTCTGGGCTTTCTTAGCCCTCCTTGATCCTTTCTGATTAGAAAGGTAGCCCTGAGCTGGAAGGATCTTTAGAAATATTCCTTCCCACGCTGTTGGAGAAGGTCAGAAGACAATGGACATGTTGGAGGACAGTGTTGAATGCTGGATGGAATCAGCCTGCTTGACTGGACAGTGCTTAAGCAGCCACATGAGAAGACCCAATTCTAGGACCACATCATGTGGGACAGTGGCCAAGTCATAGAATACAATTCGAGAGGAAAAACCTCAGAAGCCATTGAAACCAAAGCGTGTCCCCCAAAGCAGCTCAACTGGGCTCCAGATCCAGGCAATGAGTGGTCACTGGGGCTCAGCTGTCCGACCTCCAATCATGGGGACTCCCTGATTCCCTTCAGGTGGAGGTAGCTCTTGTCAACATATTTTCCTGATCTCAAGCCTCAATTGGTTCATTGATTATTTCCCCATAGCGTCTGATGCTGGGTGCTAGGGACACCAGAATGTCTATCTGTCCCCTCCATGAAAGGCTGAAGACAATCGACTTGCCTTCTGCTTTTCTGAAGCGACCACATTCCCATCCTGAGGTCTTTCCACCCTCTTCTGGGATGGACTCAAAAGTCCTTTTGAACTTGTTTGAACTAAGTCTTCCAGATCTAATCCAATGAAGAGCAAGAACAGGGGGACTGCCTTCTTCCTTATCCCTGGAAGGGATGGCTCCCTCACCAGACACCAAAATGGGGCTGTTGCTTTGGGCCGCCCTGATTGGCTCACATTGAGTTGTCTTCTAAAATCCCCAGATCTCTTAAAGACAGTTAATAATGCCTCCCCTTCTTGTAATAGTGACTAGAATACTTTAAGTGTTTAACAAAAGCCTTCACTCAATTATCCGTTTTTTGAAGCAAAGGATAAGATGTCACATCTTATTTTATCTCCTATTACTAGCTTGTTGCGATGCTTCGGGATCTTGTTAGCTATCTTTGTGTTATCTGCAAATTGGGATAGTGCTGTACCTGGAGTTAAGAACTGAGTTCAAATCCTGTCTGCTTACTGGCTGGGACTCTAAGCAAATCCCTTAGTCTGCCTTCCTCAGTTTATACACTTGTAAAATGGGAGTAACAACAGCATCTACTAGTCATGGTTGTTGGGAAGGTAAGATGAGATACCAGTTCCTTCCAAGTACCATGTAATAATATGCCAGCTATTATTTTTCTGTGTTAAGGAAATCCATCCAAAATCTACTATCATCCAAGTCACACCTCAACAAGTGCATGTGCCCCCAAAACTGAGTTCAAATTCTACCTGATCAAGTATATGACTTTGCTAATTTTTTACAATCTCTGATCCTGTTTCCTCATGTGTAAACTAAGGTCCATGGTCCCATCATCCACCTCAAAATCCACAGACAGATGTTATTTCTACAAACATAGGAACTGCAGCCCTCAGAGACACCAGGGACATTTATTCAGCAAGGAATGAATCGGTGAAAGACCAGGTGACTAGGTTCTCCTTTTCTGATCTAGAACACGAACCGGGGTCAGGGGCTGGAGGCGATGAAGAAATCACAACCGCGCCATAGCTCCGATCCACATGTCATCTGCCATGTGAAGACAGAGGCTTTATTGTGTGAAAGTAACTGACGTTCCCAAAGTGATTCTGACAAAATTTGAATTTCCCCATTTCACAGAAATTTTAAAATCAAATAAATTAATGTCAGCAAAATAAACATTTCCCCAGGAAGTCGGACCCTTGCAAATGTCAGCATTAGGTCACTGATTCTGCACCGAGGTCGCATCTAGTTGGCATCGGGAGTGCTGTCACAGATTTGTGATTAAGCCCAATCCCTTAATTTTATAGAAGAAACTGAGATGCAGAGAAATCGGGTCACTTGGCTGCGTCCCCCGAGGTGGGGCTTGGCCCTGGTTTTCCCAGCCCAAGCCCTACCTGCTAGGCCATGCTGCCTGAGGAGCACAGAAAGGAAAGAGAAACAAAACAGCTCCAGCCCCCCGTTTTCATGCGAAAGGCCCCCCTTGGAACCCGCCTGCAGATCAAGTCCTGGAGAACCAGGACGGCCTCTTCCTGTCCCGCTCGATGAGCCTCTTGCCCTGGTCTTCTGCCGAGGGAGTTTCTCCTTGGTACAGGACCACCGTCTCGACAGTGGGCGCCTTGGAGTTCCTGCCCCCCATCTGCCTCCTGATCTGTGCCGTCTCGTGGCGGACTTTGCTGTAGCAATAACCGCAGAGGACGTGCTTCAGTTTCAGATGGCCGCACTCGGGACACACGTCGATGTTGTTCTGAGAAACAGGAAGCCCCACAGGCAGAAGGGAACGATTAAAAACTGCTTAGGGAACATGGCCTGTCCCCGCACCCACAAGCGCAGGGCCGCCTGCCAGAACCTAACCCGGGCACAGGACGGGGCCAGAAGCTCCCAGCCCCTCCCCACGTCAGACCCTGCCTCTGCAGCGGCTACTGCACCACTTCTGAGCCTGGGCCAGCGAGGGAAATCTGCCAGCCTACAGTCCCTCAGCTAGCCTTCAGAAAGGGTCCTCCTGAGGGCCGGGCTCCGCCCTGGGGCCTGGACTCACTGGAGGGGAGGCGGAAGGACCAGAAAAAGGTCCTTGGGAAGGTGGGACCACCGCTAAGACCGGAGGAGTCCTCAGGCTGGGGCCTGTTAGAGCAAATGCTCAGCCTCCAGGACCTAGAAGGGAGGCGGGGGCCTGGGTCTCAGAGAATGTGGAGGGCAGCGGGGCCGGCTGCACGAGGGCTCTCATGGCCGTGAGTGACCCTGGGAAGGATGGTCAGCTCGGGGCTACGGCCAGGGAGTTCGGCCACTGACACAAGCAGACCTCCTTCTCACTCTGGCTAAGAGACAGAGGGCATGGCAGGCTGACCACTCTGTGGAGCTGTGGCAGTCTATGAAACATGCAGGAGTCTGGACAGGAAGGAGCTTCAGGCAGAGAAAAAGGAGCAGGACCGGCTGTCCCGCCTCACAGGGGCCAGGAGACATAGGGGCAGCAAGGCTGGCAGTGCCCCTCTGGGGTGGTCCGGGGCACAGGGTCTTGGGGCAACGAACGGAACCCCTGACTTCAGAGACCTCAGGGGCCTCCTTGTCCATGTTCGTGGCCAGAGAGCAGATCTCTGGGGGAGCCATTTTTCGCGCTTTATAAGCTTACTAAGGACCGCCGTGCCTATGATCCTGTGCGGTCAGAGATTTTCTAAGTCCCGGTTTCCAGGGACAGGGGGCTGGTAATGGGAGAGGGGGGGCGGGGGGGGAGAATGCAGCCAGTTAGATTCAGGTCTGGAACCTCCATGGAGGACATCCAGGAGCTGGTGGGGGCAGGAATCCCAGGGAAAAGGGACTCACCTCAGCTAAGAAGGTAACACTGAGAAATTGCTATAAGTCACCCAGAGGTGGATGGAGACTCCCCCAAAGGGACGCTTTGTACCAAGCGGCAGGACCCCAAAGCCGGGCTGCTGTGGAGGAGGGGCGCATGCTCTGAGGCGGGGGAGCAGAGATGGCCGGCTCCGGCTCCGGCTCCGGCTCCGGCTCCCGCTCCCGCTCCCGCGGCTACTTATTGATTTTCAAGCATGCAAAGCGTTATGGGGGATTTCAAAGTGACCGATCCCTGCGCTTCCCGGCCTGGGAGGAAAGGTCCCCCCCACAAGGGCCGAGCTCAGCCACACAGGCAGGCAGCGCCGCCCGCAGGCTGTGGAGTCTCAAGTCACTTCTCACGCTGGGGGCGGGGAAAGCGGGAGCCCGAAGCCTTCTTACCTTTACTTTAATGAGCTTGTTGGGGTTCCTTCTCCGGCACCGATTGACTTCGATGCTGCGCCTGTTCTTGGGGGCCGCCATCCACACCAAGCCATCTCCCGGGCCCGGCGTCTCGGCCGCCCCGCCCGCATCCGGAGGGGGCTGGAGGGGCAGCGGCGCCCCCGCCAGGGCTGGCCCTGGAAAGGCAAACGCAGGCAGAGCCGGGTTCACTCTCTGCTCCCCCCATTCCCGAGGATGCTGGGAACGTCTGCGCCCCAAGAAGGGCTAACCCCAAAGCAGCCGCACCTTTCAGTTAAAGTGAACGCTGCTCACGCCAGAAGCGGCGGCGGCGGAGGAAACAGACGCCGGGCTCATCTCCAGCAAAGCCTGGGAGGACCGCGGGCTGGAGCCCGGGCCGGGAGAGGGGCCCGCTGCGGAAGCGGGGTTTTCTCGGATGCAGAGGAGGGCACCGCCTCTTTCCACCCGCCAGGGGTCACAAGGGGCCGCTTCCTTCCGGCTGGATCCAGCCTCGAACCCCAAGGAGGACGCAGCAGGGAATGGGCAGGGGCAACACCCAGGGAGTCGCTATCCACGGCTGACAGATGAGGAGACTGAGGCACACAGGCTGCACTTGAACTCATCTCCGGTCTCCGGGCCGGCTCCAGACAGCTGCCTTCCTAGTGGGCACCACTGAGATAGTGGCCCTGGCCCGACCCCAAGGCCGTGGTGCGGGAGGGGTCGCCCACTTAAGGAGCCAGGGCAGCCCAGAGCCCACTAAGCTCACAATAAGAGGGGTGGGCCGAGGAAGCACCAAGGCAGGGGGGAGAAAGGAACCGCAATGAGCAGCGCCTCCGGCCCCTGTGGCACAAACTCCTCCCAGGCTCACTCAAGGCTCTCTCCAGCCCAAGTCACGGGGTCTGAGGTATCTTCCTGAGGGCCAAACCCCGCCCCCCAGAAGTGTTGGGGGGGGGTCTCTTTCAGCCCTGGGGCGCCTAGTACGGAGGAATGCGGCAGAATGACCTATAGTTCAAAGGTCAGGAAAGGGGAAGAAACTGATCGAGGCGGAGCCTGGAAACAGGACTGATTTCCTAGACCTTGAGAGCAGAGGGGGATCCTGCAGCAGGGTGCCTCAGTTTGCCCTCATCTGTTAAATGGGAATCATGGGGCTCAAAATCCTTCTCCCAGGCTCTAGTCCCAGCATCACACAGAGGATGATGGGAAGAAGGTCAGGCGAGACAAAACACGCGCATGCGCGATGCACGCACTCGTACTTTCTCCACTAGTTCGTAGTACTGCCTTCCGCTTCTGCGTGTGCGTAAGGTCCCACGCAATTTTGCGTCGCGCTCCAGCGCCCTCTCTCTCTCTTTCTCTCTTGCGTGCGCGTCATCGCCTCGTGCGACGAGCACGTTCCCGGCCCCGCCCCCCTGTTTCCCCACCAGGACTTACCCCAGGAAGGGCCTGGAAAGCCAGCAGAAAGATCCGAGGGAAGCGTCTTCTCCACCCGGGCCCAGCAATTCTGTAGCAAGCGCACGGCAGCCGCCGGCCACGAGGGCAGGGTTACCCGCAGGCACGCCAAGGCCATGACCATGGCTGCCCTGTGAAAGGAGGAAAAGAGCGAGCGTGCTGGACAGTGGCGGAGGCCTGGCTTCCTGCCGGAAGGCCCGCGCGTGGGGTCTTGGGAAAGCGAGTCCCTTTTGCCCCCGCCCACCCTTCTCGAAGACTACACGTTCCGGCGTGCCTCGGGAATCTGACGAAGGTCTCCAATGAGGAGCCGGCGCGCAGGCGGAAGCGGGGCCCGGACGGGGCGTCCTGCGCAGGCGCAGCGCCTCGGTCCGGCTGCAGCGGGGCAAGATGGCGGAGCGCGGCTACAGCTTCTCGCTCACCACCTTCAGGTAGGGACTGCCGAGCCGACCAGGCCGGTGAGGGCCGGAGACGGCTGTCCCACTGACGGTCAGGGGCCAGGCATGCGGGACTGTCTCGGGAGCCAGAGCCAGAGCTGGAGTCGGGGTCGGGGCCGGGGCTAGGACCGGGGCCGGCGCGGGGGCGGCCATGCCGAGTCACCGTGAGAGCCGTCAGGTCTGGGTCCCGAGACGCCGGGGGCCGGGGCCGCGGGGCAGCGGCGGAGCCGGAGAAGCGACGACCCCGGCCCGAGAGACTTCGAGGGCGGTGCTTTCACTTTCTCTTCCAAGCACGCTTGCGCCTGTCCCCTTCCCCGCTCCGGGAGCCGGGTGCGAATCCCGACCGGGCCCAGCTCTGATGGTGCTGGGCCAGGTGGGACCTCCAGGCAGCTTTGGGAGGCGGGAAGGTCGAAGATCGGGGCGGCCCCAGGAACATTTGTGTAGCGATCACTGTGTGCCAATCACTGGGTTAGGCGGGCGCGTCCGTCCCTCGCCCCCTCCTGGGTGTCTTTGTTTGCATAGAACAGATGAGGAAACTGAGGCAGGCAGAAATTATCTAGTCTGTCCAGGCTCACGTAGTAATGAATGTCTGAAACTGCACTCGTCCTGACTCCGGCCCTGCCCCATCCACTGTGTCACCAAAGTAGTCCTGTTTTGGTTTTGGTTTTGGTTTTGAGAACTTTAAGGAGCTCATAAATATGATTAATCTGGATTCATGGGCGCCTCTGAACTTGGATGGGGGAAAAGATTGAGTTTCTGTCTCAATAAGATTGGTCTTTAAGAACCTCTGATCCAGTCCTCCCTCTCCTTTTAGAAGGAAGCAGTACTAAGCCTGGTGCCTGACACTTAGCAAGTGTTTGTTGACTCAAGTGCAATAGGGTTCAGGTCCTTTGGCTCCATTCTAGAATATTAGGTAATGATTATGTAACCATATATTTTAAAATTACATTAAAGGTTTGAGTTATAACAATTGACTTTTCACCTAACTTTTTTCTCTTTGTTTTTATTTTTTCCAAATGCATTTTGGACAATGTTCAATTTTCGATTTTTCTTTTTTATGCACATGCAATCATGTAAAACTTATTTCTGCATTAGTCATATTGTGAAAGGAGAAACAACAAAAGGAAAAACACACACACACAAAAGTGAAAATAATGTGTTTTACTCCATCAGTTCTTTCTCTAGTTCACCCACCTTTTTAGGAACATCTGACAGGATAGAATGAGGCATACCACCACCAGGCATTATTTACCCAGCTTTTTCATGATACATAATCATGAATTAAGTTCTCCCTGTTTTGTGGTCACTGTGCTTGAATCTGGGGAAATGAAAGACTCTCCTGTCAAGCTGTGGACAACATAGTTCTACCTAAGTTTATTTCAAAATAGATAGAAAAGTAAATACAGCGAAACTTTTTAGGTGAGGCAGGGGAGAGGCCCACTAAGAGGCTCATGTTGCCTTTGAGGGTGATTTGAAATAAAATTGGGATTCCTAGAGGCACAGAGAAGGGAGTATACTCCAGGTGTGGAGTGATAGCACAGAGGTGGGAAAATGGAATGGAATGTATTAAAAATAGCATAAAGACCAATTGAACTGAACCATGGAAAAATAATATATAGCATGGAAAAGATTGGGACCAGGTTATGAAGAACTTTAATTGTCTGGCAGAGGAGTTTATATTTGATCCTTTAGATCAACAGTTCTCAAACATTTGGTCTTAGGACCATTTTACAGTCTTAAAAATCAGTAAGGATCTACTTATGTGCTTAAACACTGAGGACCTCAAAGAACTTTTGATTATTATGTGAATTAACATAGGTATTTATTATTTTAAAAATTAAAAGTGATAAATTAAAAAAAAAGCTACATAGTAATAATAAACCAGGTGACCTAGTAGATAGAGTACAAAGTCTGAAATTAGGAAAATTCAACTTCCTCAGTTCAAATCCCATCATGCCAGTAGCTCTGCCAAGAAAACCCCAAATTGGTTACAGAGTCAAACGTGACTGAACAACAAATTTAAAATAATGTATTTTACACTCCCCCCAAAAAAAGTCAGAGAAGTGGTTTTATTTTGCATATTTTTACAAATCTTTTTAACATCTAACTTAACAGAAGATAGGGTGATTCTTAAATTGCTTTTGTATTTAGTCAGTTTTATTAAGTTATTTTAATTGAATTAGATGAAAATCCATTCTCATCCAGATAAATAGTTGGAAAAGGAAGGGATATTTTATTAGGCAAATAGTATTTTATAATTATTATGAAGATAATTTTGAATTCAGGGACCTCCAAGGCTTCAATTGCTGCAAGTGATAAATGCTCTTGAGTTTGATTAGGAGAGTGACTGGGTTAGAACTGAACTTCAGGAGAATCATTTCAACCACTGTGTGAAGATTGGATTAGAAGGGGAATCACTAATTGTTATAAGATACAGTGGAGAAACTTTATAACTTAAAGTAGGTATTTATGTGGGTTGGATCAGTTGACCTTTGAGATTCTTTACAACTCTCAAATTCTGTGATTAAGAGAGTCTTCTAATAAAGGCTATTGCTTCAATCCAGGCAAGAGATGAGGAAGCCCTTGGAGTGGTGGCTGTCTGAGTGGGTTGTGGCAGCTAGACAAAATCTGGTACCTCCTTGTAGCTGTAGGGTGAGTAAGACAGAAGAGTCAAGATGACAGCCAGTTTGAAAACTTATGCAATTTGAAAGATGATAGTGCCTTTGACAGTCAGTAGTACATTGCTTTTCAAAAGATAAAAGTCCTGGACTTAACAGACTCACATTGGAGTGTAGGGGAAACGCCAAGAAAATACATTTGTACAAATAGGATAAATAAAATAATTGAAAGCATAAAGGCATCAGAATTAAGAGAAGTTGGGAAAGACTTCCTATGGGAGTTGAAACTTTAGTGGGGACTTGAAGCCAGGGTAGTCATTGGAGGAGGGAGAGCATTCCAGGCATGGAAACCAAAGAGAATGGCCAGAGCAGAGATTTGGAAGGTCTTCCATAGAATAGTCAGGAGTCCAGGGTCATGGGATTGAGGAGAATGTGGCAGGAAATCCCTTATAAGAACACTGAAAAAGTAGGGGAGGGCGGGCTTGAGTGTGAATTAGCGCATTTTGTGTTTGCTTCTGGAGGCTTCAGGAAGCCAGTGGACTTTGCTGAATAGAAAAAGGGGTGATGTGGTTATTAAAGCTTTGATTTAGGACAAACACTTTGGTAGCTGGTGAGTAGGAATGGGTGGGCAGACCCACCTGCTCGCTGTAGCAGTGGTCTAGGTGTGAGATGATCAGGGCTAACAGTAGGGCTAGAGGCAGTTGCGGGGGGCGTTGCTCTTCCAAAGGAAAATTGATGGGCCTTGGCAGTAGATGGGGGGAGTAGGGGAGGTGAGGAATCAGATATGACCCTACAGTTGCCAGCCTGGGAGACTGGAAGGGTGGTGTTGGAAGATAGTGGTGTCCTCCACAGGAATAAAGACATTAGGAAGGTTAGAAGATTAAATTTAAGATGTCTACTGGACCTCCAGTTCAAGATGTGTAAAAGGCGATTGGAAATGTGAGACAAGATCAGCAGAGAGACTGGGGAGGGAAAGGCAAAGTGGAGAATTCTTAGCATTGAGACATAATAATTAAATCCATGGGAGCTGATGAAATCACCAAGTGAAATAGAAAGCACAGGACAGAGCCCTAAGGGACACCCATGGTTGGCAGGCTCTGGATTCCTTGACAAGGAATCAGGTAGAAAGAGGACCAGGAGAGTGTATTTCAAAAACCTAGACCGTGATAGGATGTGCAGAAGGGGTGAGTTTGGACATGTTGGATTTGAGGTGGGTGTAGGCCCTCAGTTGGTGAAGGGAACTGGAGCTGAGGAGAGAGGCTTCAGTATGGCTGTGTAGATCTGGAAGTTATCTGTACAGGGGTGATCATTGATCCCCAGCTTGCTGGTGAAAGAAGAGTGTAGAGAGAAAATCGAAGAGGCTGCAAGACAAAATCTTGGGTTATTTTCCCAGTTAAAAGACAAAAGATGGAGATTGAAGGTGTTCATGAGAAAATCCAGAGGGGATAGTCACCAGTATAAAAAGCTGCTGAATCCAAGGATGAGAAGTGAGGAATGGCCTTCAGACTTGGTAGTCCAGATCTTTGGGACCATTGGAAAGAACTTTTTCATTTGGAATATAAAGTTGAAAACTGTGCAAGAGATTGGGAAGTGATTGCCTCAGAGGAGAGAAAGTAAAGGCAATTACTATAGATAGTATTTTTTTTTCCCCTCCCAGAAGTTTGAGAAAGGAATAAGAGTTTTAGGAAGACAAGCTTGAGGAAATGATAGGGTAATCAGGTTTTGTTTTTGTTTGTTTTTTAGTTTAAGGATTGGGAGAAGGCTTTCTCCCAAAGGCATGTTTATAGTAGGCAGCAGAGATGACCCAGTATCTCTGGGAGGAAGGGAAAGTTATAGGAAGACTGACATTATGTCACTTAATCCTCATAACTCAACAAGTAAGGATATTAATTATTTTTGTTTTCATAGGTGAACAAGCAAGTACAATAAAATAGAAAAGATTCGATGTTCAGGATCACCACAGTGATAAATGCTAATGTCAGAAGCAAAGCCTGGGGTCTCCTGACAAGCATCATTGAACATAATTCCCACCCCCTAAACGACAGCTCCTGGTACTTAAACAACAAAACATCTTGATTTCACAATTAGATAAATGATCTACAGATATATTCTGGAGAGATGAATGTTAGCGATCTATTTGAGTAATTTTCATTGCCATCTTTTATGAAAGTTTCCTTAACATTCAGTTAAATTGAATTCATTAAGCATTTCTTTTGTGTCAGGCACTGATGATATGAAGACAACAAAGGAAGCTCAATAAATTCAAGATGTTTGCATTTGTGAAAGATGGGTTTAATTTTTCCCAGGGCAATTTAACTTCTAAGAGAGATCCAGGAAGGCCTCATGGATTGAAGTTTAATGAATAAGGCATCTTTACTGGGAACATCTACTCCACCGTGCAAGGCTCTCCAGAGAAAATGTTTCATAGAGAGTAACACTACAATTGTAATAAATTCCAACGAGGTCTTGTCAGCCTCCCCTTGTAGTGGGATTTGATTATAAATCACTAGGACCTAGGAACAAAATAGCTTCAATGTGACAACTGACTTTTCCTTGGTTTTTTGTAGTTAAGTATTCTATTGGAGGAGGGGGAGAAGATTTCTAGGTAATTGCTATTGGACCGAAAACAAGATTTGTAAAGCTTTTTCCTTTACTTCAAAATACAATCATTTTCCTTTCTAAAACTAGGTGAAGGAACTCTTTCAAATATAACCATGAATTCCTTTTTATAAACCTTAGAAACAGTTTTTATCTTTAAATTAGTGTTGTAGTGGTTTTTAAAAATGAAAAGTTGCTTCTCATGTAAGAGAGAAAAATCTAAAAAACCCTCTTTTTTGTAAGGGCACCTGCAGTAAGTACTGCCACTGAAATAGGAGGTTGTTCACAATGTAACTTTGCAAGGTTAGTTATTGATACATTTTTGCTTATCACAACAGTTGTGTTGGTAATTAAATGATATTTTAGGCACATGTAGTAACTTTGTAAAAATGAGTCATTTCTAGTTAGTTGGCTTGATGCTCTAGACCAGTGATCTCCAGATAAAATGTGCATTGGGAGTTGATTTTTACAGTTAAAAAAAAAACTTTGTAGTTTCATATTCAGGTTGTTGAAATGCTGTGGAGAGGTTTGCAGTTGAGCAGATGTACTCAAGTGTATTGGGCAAGATTTGAGAAGGGGGGAGGAGGCCTCACAGGAAACAGCATCGCAGCTGCCAGAAATGGATAGATACAATTTAAGGATCCTAGTAAAAGCCTGGCTATCCATGACCAGACCTTGAGAAGCAGTCCGCACAGATTGCTGTTTTACTGTCACTCTTATATAGAAAAGAACAGAATTTTGCTAAGTTACTGAGAATAATGAGGCCTATGTCAGTTTCTTAAAAACATTTTGTGAATTTATTTTTTGAATAATCTTATAATAGCAATAAACATTTTGAAGGACCCATCTGTTTTAAGCATGAACGTGATAGAAAAACGTCATTTTGACCGTTATGTAGTTCACACAGTAGAATTAACCCTGTTAATGGCTTAGACACAATGAATATTTTGAGCATCTTGTGTCCTTTTTTTTTCTCCTAGTCCTTCTGGTAAGCTTGTTCAGATTGAATATGCCTTGGCGGCTGTAGCTGGAGGAGCCCCTTCCGTTGGAATCAAAGGTAAATGGAGACCGTTCCAGGTGACTTTAAAACTCCTTTGACTTAATCTTCATTTCACATGGTCCTAATGGGGTGACTTTTATATTTGGTATAATTAGACTTAGTTTAATGGAGCAACTATTTCTTGAGTAGATGGCATTTTGGCTATATTAATCCTCATATGAATTTAAATCTGTGGGATTCATCAGTTAACTTCTTCAGCCCCAGGCAGTGTATATAATTTTTGGTATCTTTTCATTTCCTTTCTAAGGCCTCTGGAATGTTCTCTGTCATTTCTTTTTTTAACTTTATGTGATTTTCCTTGTGAGTTGGTAGTTTTGATGATTACATTCTTTTCTTGAACATGTAGTAGTGAATGAAATAATGCACTAAGAGCATTTATCTTTTATTTTAATGACTAGTTGGCTTAAAATTTCATTTTGAGTACTGAGGTTTTTTTAATGAGTACTAAGTTTTGATGAAAATGCAGGATGCCAGTATTATTTTAAAGTGTTAATTTACTGTGAATACAGCAGGCTTGAGTAACGATGGAAAGTGATTTCATTCCTCAGTTAAGAAAGATAACTTTGGGGGTGAGAACCCAGGAGAAGAATTCACAAAATGTAGGCAGCGAGGAAAGGTATGACCCAAGGGAAAAAGGGACTTGAGTAATTAGAAAATTGTGTGAAGTGTTCATTTGTGACAAATGGAGCAAGGTCTCTGAACAACTGAGCATTAAGAACTGTTTCCTTTCAGCTGCCAATGGTGTAGTGCTGGCCACAGAGAAAAAGCAGAAATCCATCCTGTATGATGAAAGGAGTGTCCACAAGGTGGAGCCAATCACTAAGCACATCGGCCTGGTCTACAGTGGCATGGGCCCTGACTACAGGTTTGGAGGGGCAGGGCAGTGGGGTAGGGGACTGAACATCTGTAACATGGGAAGGCTGTACTGGTTTTATTATCTCCTCGGACAGGAAAGATTGTAGAAATGTTTGTGGTGAAAGGTGGGCGAGATTGGCAAAGTTGGGATGTGGGGAAAGTTAGCTGCATGCTTAGTATATCCAGGCCCAAATCCTTCTCCATTTCTCCCTTCTCAGGGTTAGGAGTTAAGGGCTTTGGGGATTGCTGTTGGGATTTGAGATATTTTAAGCCCACATCTGGCAGGACAAGAAAGAGATTCTAAATGATTACAACTTCAGGTTATCACAGAAATAGGAACTAGACTTGTGAGATCATTAGCCTGAGAAATTCCTGTGTGAGAAAATCCCTTAGACTAAAGCAGGCTGGCCCCTCCTTGCCACCTTCCAGAAGGCTGGGTACTGAGCTAACTTTCTTTCCCTCTTGCTTGCCAGAGTGCTGGTTCACCGAGCTCGAAAGCTGGCACAGCAGTATTACCTGGTGTACCACGAGCCCATCCCTACGGCACAGCTGGTGCAGAGGGTGGCGTCAGTGATGCAAGAGTACACACAGTCAGGGTAAGTGCTGAGTATGAAAGCAGACTTGTCGGAAGGAAATATTCGGTTTAATTAACTGGAATGGCCGCTCGAGAGGGTCTTAACTGGGACTTTATTCCTTGTTAATGAAGGGTCAAAAATGTTACATTTAGGGAAAACATAGATTTTTTTTTTTTCAATTCTTAGCTAGTTAGATGCAGAGAATTCTCTGCCCCCCCTTCCCCCCGTAAACAATTTCTGTTGCTCCTCAAAAACATGTTTATTTTCACAGCACACTAGAATCTTAAATCCAACATTCTGAATCAAGTGTGATTCAAAGTGTTATCTAAAGAGACCATTTCACTTACACCTGATGTATAATGTAGCTTTTGGCTAATTGGCATTGAGTTAAAGTTGTGCTTTTCTTAAGACCTTGAAACTTTTGCCATATTTTAACTGACCCTAGATTTTCAATTCCATTTATTTGGAGGAATGAAAAGCAGATGGTGCAGTACCTTCTAGTTTAGCACAGAACATTGATTTAATGTTTATTTTTAAAAGGTAACATTTGTGACATTATCAATGTCATTTCTAAAGAGTTATTCGAGACTGATGAGTGTATGTGTCTTTAGAATGCTTATGGGATAACTATTGTTGAATTTCCCCCAGTGGTGTCATTTCCCCCGTGCCTGACCAATGTTTGATCCAATTTTTCTTTCTTTTTCCTTTCTGTAGTGGTGTGCGTCCATTTGGAGTATCACTGCTCATTTGTGGTTGGAATGAGGGCCGACCTTATTTATTTCAATCTGATCCATCTGTGAGTATCAAACTGCTGAAGCATCTGTTAAAGTGTTGTGTATACATGTACTTATTGTTGAAACCGTCCGCATGTTACCAAAAAAGATGTGCATGGGACTTGGGCTACTTTTGATGTTACATGTATAAACTCTGTGATCTTTCTGTGGTTCAGTGTCTATGCTGTTTATAAAATGGGAATAATCATATATGTCTGGTTGCCTTTCCGAGATCATCATGAGCTAAGCTACCTTGTGAAACTCTGTGCTATTTATTTATGACTTCTTTCCTAAAAATATTTATTATAAGCTTTTATTATTCCATGTGTTCTCATTTGTGTGATGAGCAAGATGTGGGAGTCCTCTCTGCATGTTTCCTAATTTTCGCTACTTTGATGTAATTGGAGATGGCTGAAACAGCCTTTAACCCCACTGTCTTCAAACCTGAAGATGCTTATTATCTTAGGAAACATACTAAGGGGGAACATGGAACTTGAGAGTAGTGACCTCTGTGTGCTCAGCTGGCCTGCCATGCTACTGTGCCTTTAGGTACTCTTCCAGGGCTCAGAATCTAGTAGAATTTGGGCACATCTGAATGACCAGACTCTCAAGTAAGAGCTTTCAGATCCTATATGCCATGAAGCCGGCTCTTAGCTTTATTGATGTCTCCATTTAAGCAAATATAATTCATAAAATGACCATTTATGTCTTCATATGTAGCTGTTTGGTGCTTTAAGTCCTACCCTCCTCCCACCTCTCAACTTAAAAGGAGATATATATATATATATATATATATATATAGAGAGAGAGAGAGAGAGAGAGAGAGAGAGAGAGAGAGAGAGAGAGAGAGAGGCAGGTAGAGTCATGTGATTTCTTTACATAGGGATAGATTTGTATTTTTTTTTCTTTCTAGGTCTAAGCTCTTCCAATTATTTTAATCTTATGAGTTTTAAAACAATCCATTTTTTTTCTTAAAACCTTTTTTTTCTTTTTATTATTATAACTTTTTATTGAAAGAACATATGCATGGGTAATTTTTTACAACATTATCCCTTGCACTCACTTCTGTTCCTACTTTTCCCTTCACCTCCTGCCCTAGGTGGCAGGCAGTCTTATATATGTTAAATATAAAACAATCCATTTCTCAGGAGAAAGTGATATGGCCAGGGGTCATAGGATTATTAAGTATTAGAGGCTGGATTTGAACCCAGACCTTCCCCACTCCAGTGCCCTGCCTGCTATACCTTGTGGCTTTTGGATCCTTTTCTAACCCTCCTCTTCCATGTTAGAGAAAGAGGTGATGACCTTTCTGATCTCTTCAGTAGTTGTAGGCATTCTGTCCTCTCTTCATGTTTTATGAATTGTTTTGTCTAGATTTAAATTTCCTTTATTTAAGAATGTCGTCTTTTTCCTCCCCCTTCTGACCAGGGAGCTTACTTTGCTTGGAAAGCCACAGCGATGGGGAAGAATTATGTGAATGGGAAAACTTTCCTTGAGAAAAGGTGGGTCTATTCTCTTTTTTCAGGCTTCCTATGCAAAGGCTACTCTTCTGAGTTGGGAGTCATGTGCCTATCACTAGCCTTACATATTAGGCTATGATGGTGAAATTAAGCATTTCCACCATCTTCTCCATGCTTTTTCCCCCCTCCAGTCCCCACTTGTCATGCCAAAGTATGTGAAATCCTCCAGTAGGAGAGGAAAGGGAGCAAGCATTTATTGAGTACCTACATCCTCTGTTCTGGGCACCAAGCATAGCACTTTACATCTCACAACAGTCCTTCTCTGGGAGATTGGGACTGTTACTGTCTCCATTTTACAGATGGAGAAACTAAGGCGGGGACACTGAAGTGTTCTCCCTAGGTTCAAACAGCTAGTAAGTGTCTGAGGTCAACTTTGACCATGGGTCTTCCTGACTTCTGGCCCTGTGCACTGCACCATCATATGTGTTTCATCTATTTACATTACAGAGAAACCAATGGTTATCAGTTTTGGAATTTCAACATTTTAAAAAATGGCACAAATAATTCAGAGTACTTCATTTATTCATTCTTCAGTGTTTTTGTTTTCAACTCAGAAAGACCACAATTATTTTCATAATTAAAGGTCATTGTGCACTTTAAACTTGGCAAAGTCAAACCTTTTCAATCTGAAAACACCCATTTTTTCATAATATTTTCATAATAGGTTTATTTTTTGATTCGATTAAGATGTTTATTACAAGATGTTTTTAATTTGAAATTCATTTGGGGGATAGTTGTTAATGCAGGTGAGTCTCATGGTGGGGAAAGATTATTTTGATTTCGCTGATGAGGTGACAAAGCAGTTTGCAATGTTTTTTGTTTTTAAAAGGATTTCTTAAATTCTTACTCATTTTGGTGATACAGTTGACATTAAGTAACTTGCCTAGGGATCACACACATGTGTCTGAGGCCTGATTTGGGCTCAGGACCTCCTGGTTTCCGGCAGTGCTCTGTCCATTGCGCCAGCTAGCTGCCCCTGTAATATTCTTTTGATGTAAATTTTATTGAAGTCTTTATCAAAATGCATTTCAGAGTTTTGTTTTTGAATGTTCATGAAGACTTGTCAGCCCTGCTAAGTTCTTTTTTTAAAATTTAGATACAATGAAGATCTGGAGTTGGAGGATGCCATTCATACTGCCATCTTAACACTGAAGGTTGGTTGGCGCTCTAGCCAGGGAGGCAGCGCTTGGAGTTTCATTGATTGTTACAAGCCTTATATATTGATGTTTCATGTGTTTACTTATTTTCTTCCACAGGAAAGTTTTGAAGGGCAAATGACAGAAGACAACATAGAAGTTGGCATCTGCAATGAGTCAGGTTTTAGGAGGCTCACTCCCACTGAAGTCAAGGATTACTTGGCTGCCATAGCATAATATTCCAATGACTGAATTATCCGAAGTTTCAATTGATTTCCCAATTTGAAATGTTTCAAAATGTTTTTGTTTTTCTGTTTTTTGCATACTTATTTCTACATAGTTGAATGGACTGAAGTTTTTAAAAATGATAGGTATAAATCCTAATAAACTACTCAATTCAGGTGGTTGGGAACTTCTTCTGCTCCATATTTCAGCAAACAATGAAAAAAAAGGCAGCTAGAGCCCATTTCTAACTTCCCTCTTTGAGAGGATCCTGTGATTTCTTTGTGACTGTGTGTTTTGAGTGTGTCTTGTGTATCTGTGTGTGTATACATGTGTGTGTGTGTGTGTGTGTGTGTGTGTGTGTGTGTGTGTGTGTGTGTCTGCTTGCCTTTGTGCCCATTTTCCAAAAGTTGGGTTTGGTTTCTGGGTGTATGTATCTATATGTGAGAGACTGCACACACATGTGCGTGTCTCCCTTTGTGTCCAGTCTCCAAAAGTTGGCTTCAGTTTCTGGTTGTGTGTCTGCCTTTGTGCTCATCTGTGGATTCGGTGTGTGTGTGGCTGTGTGTGCACACACGTGTGCGTGTCTCCTTTGTGTCCAGTCTCCAAAAGTTGGCTTCATTTTCTGGTTGTGTGTCTGCCTTTGTGCTCATCTATGGGTTCGGTTTCTGTGTGTGTGTGTGTGTGTGTGTGTGTGAGAGACTGTGTATGCGCACACGTGTGCGTGTCTCCCTTTGTGCCCAGTCTCCAAAAGTTGGCTTCAGTTTCTAGTTGTGTGTCTGCCTTTGTGCTCATCTGTGGGTTCGGTTTCTGTGTGTGTGTGAGACTGTGTGCACACACGTGTGCGTGTCTCCCTTTGTGCCCAGTCTCCAAAAGTTGGCTTCAGTTTCTGGATGTGTGTCTGCCTTTGTGCTCATCTGTGGGTTCGGTTTCTGTGTGTGTGTGTGTGTGTGTGTGTGAGAGAGAGAGAGAGAGAGACTGTGTGTGCACACACATGTGCGTGTCTCCTTTGTGTCCAGTCTCCAAAAGTTGGCTTCAGTTTCTGGATGTGTGTCTGCCTTTGTGCTCATCTGTGGGTTCGGTTTCTGTGTGTGTGTGTGTGTGAGACTATGTGTGCACACGTGTGCGTGTCTCCTTTGTGTCCAGTCTCCAAAAGTTGGCTTCAGTTTCTGGATGTGTGTCTGCCTTGGGGCTCATCTGTGGGTTCGGTTTCTGTGTGTGTGTGAGACTGTGCACACACGTGTGCGTGTCTCCCTTTGTGCCCAGTCTCCAAAAGTTGGCTTCAGTTTCTGGATGTATGTCTGCCTTTGTGCTCATCTGTGGGTTCGGTTTCTGTGTGTGTGAGACTGTGTGTGCACACGTGTGCGTGTCTCCCTTTGTGTCCAGTCTCCAAAAGTTGGCTTCAGTTTCTAGTTGTGTGTCTGCCTTCGGGCTCATCTGTGGGTTCGGTTTCTGTGTGTGTGAGACTGTGTGTGCACACATGTGTGCGTGTCTCCCTTTGTGTCCAGTCTCCAAAAGTTGGCTTCAGTTTCTGGATGTGTGTCTGCCTTTGTGCTCATCTGTGGGTTCGGTTTCTGTGTGTGTGAGACTGTGTGTGCACACACGTGTGCGTGTCTCCCTTTGTGCCCAGTCTCCAAAAGTTGGCTTCAGTTTCTGGATGTGTGTCTGCCTTCGGGCTCATCTGTGGGTTCGGTTTCTGTGTGTGTGAGACTGTGTGTGCACACATGTGTGCGTGTCTCCCTTTGTGTCCAGTCTCCAAAAGTTGGCTTCAGTTTCTGGATGTGTGTCTGCCTTTGTGCTCATCTGTGGGTTCGGTTTCTGTGTGTGTGTGTGAGACTATGTGTGCACACGTGTGCGTGTCTCCCTTTGTGTCCAGTCTCCAAAAGTTGGCTTCAGTTTCTGGATGTGTGTCTGCCTTGGGGCTCATCTGTGGGTTCGGTTTCTGTGTGTGTGTGTGAGACTGTGTGCACACGTGTGCGTGTCTCCCTGTGTGCCCAGTCTCCAAAAGTTGGCTTCAGTTTCTGGATGTGTACCTGCCTTCGGGCTCATCTGTGGGTTTGGTTTCTGTGTGTGTGTGTGTGTGAGACTATGTGTGCACACGTGTGCGTGTCTCCTTTGTGTCCAGTCTCCAAAAGTTGGCTTCAGTTTCTGGATGTGTGCCTGCCTTCGGGCTCATCTGTGGGTTCGGTTTCTGTGTGTGTGTGAGACTGTGTGCACACACGTGTGCGTGTCTCCCTTTGTGCCCAGTCTCCAAAAGTTGGCTTCAGTTTCTGGATGTGTGTCTGCCTTCGGGCTCATCTGTGGGTTCGGTTTCTGTGTGTGTGTGAGACTGTGTGCACACACGTGTGCGTGTCTCCCTTTGTGCCCAGTCTCCAAAAGTTGGCTTCAGTTTCTGGATGTGTGCCTGCCTTCGGGCTCATCTGTGGGTTCGGTTTCTGTGTGTGTGTGAGACTGTGTGCACACGTGTGCGTGTCTCCCTGTGTGCCCAGTCTCCAAAAGTTGGCTTCAGTTTCTGGATGTGTGCCTGCCTTCGGGCTCATCTGTGGGTTTGGTTTCTGTGTGTGTGTGTGAGACTATATGTGTGCACACGTGTGCGTGTCTCCTTTGTGTCCAGTCTCCAAAAGTTGGCTTCAGTTTCTGGATGTGTGTCTGCCTTTGTGCTCATCTGTGGGTTCGGTTTCTGTGTGTGTGTGTGTGTGTGTGAGACTATGTGTGCACACGTGTGCGTGTCTCCTTTGTGTCCAGTCTCCAAAAGTTGGCTTCAGTTTCTGGATGTGTGTCTGCCTTGGGGCTCATCTGTGGGTTCGGTTTCTGTGTGTGTGTGAGACTGTGTGTGCACACGTGTGCGTGTCTCCCTTTGTGCCCAGTCTCCAAAAGTTGGCTTCAGTTTCTGGATGTGTGTCTGCCTTGGGGCTCATCTGTGGGTTCGGTTTCTGTGTGTGTGAGACTGTGTGTGCACACACGTGTGCGTGTCTCCCTTTGTGCCCAGTCTCCAAAAGTTGGCTTCAGTTTCTGGATGTGTGTCTGCCTTCGGGCTCATCCTCCAAAAGTTGGCTTTGGCTTCTGGGTGTGTCTGTGTGCGCACCTGTGTCTATGTCTGCCTTTGTGCCCACCCTCCAAAAGTTGGCTTGGGTTTCTGGGTGTGGGGCTCAGCATTAAGGGAGCCAGTCACGGTTCAGCAGGACAGAACTGAAGTCAGGAGAGGACACCTGTCACAGCCCCTGCAGAAGTGGCAGGAGACCCATGAGGAGGGCAGACTGAGGCCTGACCCCTGCGGGGGCGGGGGAGGAAGGCCCTCACTTGTGGGAGAGGCAGAGCTGGCAAAACGGCAGATGATGGCCCAGCCCCGAGGGAGGCCACAATCCTGGAAGGGGTGTGGATCCGGGTGCTCTGGGGGGAAGGGGAGCACCAGCCTTAGCGTAGCCAGGATGGGGGGCGGTGCTCTTTACTCCAGACCCGAGGAAGAAACGTGACAAGGAGACGGAGGCTAGATGGAAGCGGGCCTGGGGAGCACGAGAGGCTCGCCTGCAATCTGGATTCCGAGGCTGGCGCTGGACCGGGCTGGGAGCGCGCACGCGCGCCTGCCGCGGGGCAGCACGCACAGGCCAAGGAGGCGCCCGGCGGGCGTCACTGCCGAACTTGGGCATTCAGGCTGCGTCGGGGCGGGGCCGGAGGAGAGAGAGGAAACGCGCCACGCTCCAGGCGGTGATAGCAGACTGACGGAGAGCTTGAAATAGCCCGGGTGGGCGCGGACGGAGCGGGACCCTTGCCGCTGGCTGCAGAGATCCAGGTCTCCGGGAGCGGACGGGGAATCGAGGTCGCTGGGAGGTGGGAATGATGCAAGTCAAACCGGGGTCACTGCGCATGCGCCTTGCTCACGGGAGGCGGGGAGGCAAAAGGGGGAGCGACCCGCGGGCGGGTACCCTTAGTTAAGATGGCCGGCGGGCTGGCTTCATGCGCACGCCGGATGCACGCCCACGGGCGGGAGGATGCCTGGAGCGGCGTCAGTCGGCCGGGGCCACGTGACCCGCGCGTCCCCGCGGTGACGGTGGCTGGCTGGGAGCAGAACCTGAGCCGGTCTGTGGCGAGTGTTCGCCCTTCGGTCTGCCAGCCCGCCCGGCCAGGTGAGGCGCTGCCTGTCCCCCCGGGAAAACTAAGGCCGCGTGCGGCTGTGCGGGGGAGGGGCGCAGGGCTGGGACAAGAGGCCCACCCCGCAGAGGAGGAAACTGAGGTCCAGAGGGAAGAGGAGACGGACACCCGGGCCCCCAGTGAGGGGTGGAGCGGGAATGGGGTCATAGTTGACTTAGGCCTTAATTAACCCTCCCTCCATGTTTGTGTCGCGGCTCAGGCCTCGAGTTAGGCCGGCTCAGGAAACCTTTATTAACGCGCCATATGCGTGGAGGGAGCTTGGCCTCTGGGTCCCCCCTCCCCCGCTTGCGACCCGAACCCAGGCCCAGGACGAGGTCATCTTAACTTTGCTCCCCCTGCTCCAGCACTGGGGAAGTGGGAGTGGGGCGGGGGACCGGAAGGGGACTGCGGAGACCCTCCTCCTTACGGCTGAGAAGGGAGAAGGCAAAGAATCCCCCCAGTTGAGCCTTGAAGAGTATCCCTAGAGATGCGACTAGAGATCTGCAGGGATTGGGCGGGGACCAAGTTAGTCCTCAGCGGGGTCCCGGCCTGCGGCCCCCGTCCCGCTGAAAGGGGCTAGTCTCCCTCTAGAAGCCACTGGTCCCCCTGGGGGTGGGGGGGCCACAGGGTTAGGGGCTCCCTCCTCCCGCTGGTTGTATGGAGACATCCGGGCGCTTCCGGCCCCGCCCAAGCAGCGCCCCTCCGGGTAGGTCCGCCCAGACTTTAGGGCTTATTGCAGGCGGGAGTGGGCTCCTGTGAGTCCGGCCCCAAGAACCGGATGGGTTCAGAGCCGGGGGTTCTTGGGGGAGGTCCTGAGTGCGGAGGTGCAGAGCAAGGGCTCGGAATGGGATCGAAATGGGCCTGAGGTTGGGATGGGACCGAAACTGTGACGGGATGGGAATGGGACGGAGATAGGCTCGAGATGGGAAAGGATGAAGATGGGATCAGGATGGGAATGGGATCGGGATGGGGATGGGATCGGGATCAGAATGGGGATGGGATCGGGATCGGGATGGGGATGGGATCAGGATCGGGATGGGGATGGGATCGGGATGGGGATGGGATCGGGATGGGATCGGGATCGGGATGGGGATGGGATCGGGATCGGGATGGGGATGGGGATGGGATCGGGATCGGGATGGGATCGGGATCGGGATGGGGATAGGATCGGGATGGGATCGGGATGGGGATGGGGATGGGGATGGGGATGGGGATGGGGATGGGATCGGGATGGGGATGGGGATGGGATCGGGATGGGGATGGGGATGGGGATGGGATCGGGATGGGGATGGGATCGGAATCGGGATGGGGATGGGATCGGGATGGGGATAGGATCGGGATGGGGATAGGATCGGGATGGGGATGGGATCGGGATGGGGATGGGATCAGGATGGGGATGGGATCAGGATGGGGATAGGATCAGGATGGGGATGGGGTGAGATCAGGATGGGGATGGGGTCAGGATGGGGATAGGATCAGGATGGGGATGGGGTGGGATCAGGATGGGGATGGGATCAGGATGGGGATAGGATCAGGATGGGGATGGGGTGAGATCAGGATGGGGATGGGGTCAGGATGGGGATAGGATCAGGATGGGGATGGGGTGAGATCAGGATGGGGATGGGGTCAGGATGGGGATGGGGTGGGATCAGGATGGGGATAGGATGAGGATGGGGATGGGGATAGGTATGGGGATGGGATGGGGATGGGATCGGGATGGGATTGGGATTGGGATGGGATCGGATGGGTATGGGATCAGGATGGGGTGGGATCAGGATGGGGATGGGATCAGGATGGGGATGGGGTGAGATCAGGATGGGGATGGGATCGGGATGGGTATGGGATCAGGATGGGGTGGGATCAGGATGGGGATGGGATCAGGATGGGGATGGGGTGAGATCAGGATGGGGTGGGATCGGGATGGGGTGGGATCGGGATGGGGTGGGATCGGGATGGGGTGGGATCGGGATTGGGTATGGGATCGGGATGGGTATGGGATGGGGATGGGGTGGGATCAGGATGGGGATGGGTTGGGATCAGGATGGGAATAGGGTGGGATCGGGATGGGGATGGGGATGGGTGGGTTCTTCCTTCTCTGATAGAGGCAGCCCAAGTGGGCTGTCCCAGGCAGTTGGACTTCTGGTTTGAATCCAGCTGTTCTGAGCCCCGCCCTAGAACTCTGGCAGGTCCGGCAGGTCCAATCTGAGCTTGCTCCTGCCCTTTTCTGCTTCTTTTGAGGACATGGTCATCCCTGCAGAATCTTCCTAGTCCGCTAAGAAGTATCTGAGGTCAAATTTGAACTCAGGTGGTCTTGACTCTCCCTGCGCCATCCGGCTGCCTGAGGCTGACCTCTGTCTCAGTATCACGTATCCCGAGTTACCCTATCAGGGTCATTTTGTGCTTGTAAAAACATTTTGAGAAGGGGTGCGTCAGAGGAGTCTGTTACTGATGCAGAAGAATAAGGTAAAGCCCCCTTACAGAGAGCTCATGTGATCCTCCCAACAACACTGGCAAGTAGGTGCTATTATTGCCCCCATTTTTCAGCTGAGGAAACTGAGGCAAAAGGATTAAGTCACTTGCTCAGGATCTCCCAGCTTGTAAGTGTCTAAGGCTGGCTTTGAGCTCGGGTCACACCTGATTTCCACGACCCCACCGTTATCACGATGACTGTGTCAGAACTCCGTCCCTTCTGTCCGGGTGTTGGAGACTCTGGCTCCCACGGGGCTCTCTCTGGCCAGACCCCTTGATCCTAGGAGCATCCTGACCCTGACTGTCGTCAGAGGGGAGGTAACTGAAGAGAGCCTGAGGGCTGCCCAGGGACTTTGCCCTGACTGCTCCCGCTCCCTGCCCATGTCCTGCCGGTCTCAGCTGCCCCGCCCCTATTTCTGGCCACTTCCGGGGAGAAGCTCCCCCTTACGTTCCGTTACCTTCTCCGCGGAGCCTTCCTTTAGGACTGGGGGCTCCTGGGGGCCGGCTCTGGTTTTGCCTCTGTGTCCCCACTCCACACACCGCCCACACAGAAGCCCTGCTTCCTGCTGGCAGCTCCCGTCTCCCCCTCCCTTTTGTTCTGTTCTCCCCGTTTTACATATGTAGCACACGGGTGGATGGGGCAGTTCTTCCATGAGAAGATAAACTCCTTGGCGGTGGAGGGAGGGAGGTCATTTTGTCTTGCACCCAGCCCGGCGCCTGGCACCTTGTTGGCATCTGATAAATGCCCGTTAGATGGTGGAGAGGGCGGCCCCGGCTGGGAGAGCCGCCCTGTGGAGGCTCGGGGTTTTGTGGTCTTGCCGGGCTGTGGCGTCCCAGCAGCCACGTGACCTGTGGCCGGCTCTCGGCCCCTCCGAAGCCTCGACTTCCTCATCTGTAACCACAGGGGCATCTGTGGGCAATGGGCGGGTTCCAGCCCTGCCTTTGGGCCCCTGGCTCTGTCTCTCCGCCACTTCCTGTGGATGGGGTGGCAGGAGGTCCCCAAGTCAGCACTGTCACCCCAGGGCTCAGAGGCCCAAATAAGGTGACCCTGACTGTGGAGCCTTTGCCAGATGCCCGTAGGGCGGCGTCCACCTCGGTTCTCGGTGGCGTTCCTCCAGGTGGGGCCAGAAAGCTTGGCCTGGCAGGCTCCTTCCCGCAGGGTTTGCTGACCTGGTTTTTCTTCTGTTCATAGAGTAGGAATAATGCTGCCAACATGTCCGTGCACTCTATGCTTTGTGAGCGAATTGCTGTCGCCAAGGAGTTAATCAAGAGAGCTGAAGCCCTTTCCAGATCCAGAAAAGGGGGAGTCGAAGGGGGGGCCAAGCTATGCAGCAAGCTGAAGGCCGAGCTGAAGTTCCTGCACAGGGTGGAGGCGGGGAAGGTGGCCATCAAGGAGTCCCACCTCCAGAGCACCAACCTCACCCACCTGCGCGCCATCGTCGAGTCCGCCGAGAACCTGGAAGAGGTGGTTAGCGTCCTCCACGTCTTTGGCTACGTGGACAGCCTGGGAGAAAAGCAGACGCTGGTGGTGGACGTCGTGGCCAACGGGGGCCACACGTGGGTCAAGGCCATCGGCCGGAAAGCCGAGGCCCTGCACAACATCTGGCTGGGCCGGGGCCAGTACGGGGACAAGAGCATCATCGAGCAGGCGGAGGACTTCCTGCAGGCGAGCTCCCAGCAGCCCGTGCAGTACAGCAACCCCCACATCGTCTTTGCCTTCTACAACAGCGTCTCCAGCCCCATGGCGGAAAAGCTGAAGGAAATGGGCATCTCGGTGCGCGGGGACATCGTGGCCGTGAACGCCCCCCTGGAGCGGCCCGAGCGGCTCCCGGAGCTCAGCGACAGCGAGTCCGACGAGGAGGTCCCGGGACTCCTGCAGGTGACCCGCGTCGACAGGGAGAACATTGTGGCCAGCGTGGCTTTCCCCACAGAAGTCAAGGTCGACGTGTGCAGCCGGGTGAACTTGGACATCACCACGCTGATCACCTATGTCTCCGCCCTGAGTTACGGCGGCTGCCACTTCGTCTTCCGGGAGAAGGTGCTGACCGAGCAGGCCGTCCAGGAGCGGAAGGAGCGCGTCCTGCCCCAGCTGGAGGCCTTTATGGCCAACAAGGAGCTGTTCGCCTGCGAGTCGGCCGTCAAGGACTTCCAGTCTATCCTGGACACTTTGGGAGGGCCCGGCGAGAGGGAGCGGGCTGCCCGGCTCATCCAGCGGATCAGCGTGGTGCCGGACCAGCCCTCCGAGCGTGCCTTAAGACTGGTGGCGAGCTCCAAAATCAACAGCCGCTCGCTCACCATTTTTGGAACGGGAGACACTTTAAAAGCCATCACGATGACGGCCAACAGCGGCTTTGTGCGGGCCGCCACCAACCAGGGCGTGAAGTTCAGCGTGTTCATCCACCAGCCCCGGGCCCTCACCGAGAGCAAAGAAGCCCTTGCCACCCCCTTACCAAAGAGCTGCCCTGGCAGCAGTGAACTCTGACGGGCGTCCTCGAGAGGGCCGGGCCTCTCGCCCCCAGTGGGCGCAGGCTGCAGGCCGGTCCTGGCGGGCACTTGTGCCGGGCGCCACGCGGCCTTCAGACGCCCAGAGCAGGAGAGACGGGGCGGCGACGGCCGAGGCATCGGGCTCCGGGCCTCCTGAGGCCGTGCGTTCCCCGGCGAGGGGCTGCGTTCTCGTGGAGAGAATAGTCTTTCAGGGCAGTCTGTCTCCATAACATCCTGCATTAAACGCCCAGTTAAAGACTCCCGCATCCTGGCATGTTTATTTTTGTTCCCCCGGCTCATTATTTCATGGGGGGTGGGGGGTTGGGGGAGTGGGAGGGAGGCAGCCAAGGGAGCCCGGGATTCAGCGTCACTTGAAGGGCCCTGGGCGGGTGTTTGCCCGAGTCTCCCGCGGGAAGGCTTCTGAGCGCCTCGTTCTGCTGGGGGACTGCTTCCAATTTGTCCAAAGTGGTCACGTTTGGAGAAGCATCGGAAGACCCACCTGGAGGTTTGGGAGGGTGGGGGAAGAGAAAGGGACTTGGGACCCTGGGATGCCCGCCTTGTGCAGCAAGGCCCCGTCCCTGGCAGGCAGAAGAAAGCAAGGGCTCTGAGCCCTAAGAGCAGGGAGGCCCCCATCCTTTGTCTGCATGATGCCCATTGGCCACTGGCTGGCACGCCAGACTCCTCCATCTCCCAGCTTCCTCACTAACATCACGAGTCCTGTAGAAATTTGGGGAGAGGGCACTTCCCTGAAGGAGAAAGGAAGCCATCCACCGGGAGGGTCCGACCATCGGGCTGATCCCTGAGTCCCAGTTCAGATTCTGATTCCACATTAAGAGCTCAGGAGGTTTTAGATTATGTTTGCAATCTCAGGGACCTCCTTTTCTGTAGGTGTGTTCTCAACATCAGGCAGGGAACTTGCACGTTGACTTTTCCAACAACGTCGGGGCGGGAGTCCTCAGTGACCCAGATCGGCAACTTGTGGTCCTGTTGCACCTGCGTCAGCCGTGTCCGCAGCACATTGTGCCTCAGTTACCGGCTCACCGACGTGCTAATAAGCCTCTGCTTTAGGACGGTCCCTCCTGCTTTAATTTCCCAGACCTGAATTTTCGACTGCAAAGTAAATACATTAAACAATTAAATTGCTTAAGGAACAAGCACAAGAACGAATTAGGAGAAATGGGGAAGTCTCAGAGCCTAATAATTGTGGCCTTGAATTTGCTGAATTGCAGAAACTGCCAAGTAGGTTTCACTTACCTAAGCCAGCCCCGGGGATAGGAATGGGGAAGTCTGTGTCCAAACTTGGTGACTAAGTACCGCCTCTGCCTCAGTTTCCTCTCCTGTCAGACGAGGGTAAAGGGTCCAAACCTCCCTGGATTGTGAGGATCAGATGAGATCTGGTGGCCCAGGGTTTAGCATGGAGGAGCTGCTTAGCTCCTTTCTCCCCTTCTCCAAAAATTGATAATCATTCCCATTAGCTGCGGCCTATCCATGATTACCTAGCAACAGCTCAGGATCAGAAGGTCTTTGCTTCCAGATGTATTTTCTATAATCTAAATCGGTTTGCTCTTTTAACAAAGAGATTGTCGTTTTTTTTCTCTTCACTTCCTGTTTACATTTTCTAAATTAAATTTTACTTTTTTTCCAATTATCAAGCATTCCTTTTTTTCCCCTTCCCCCCCAAAAAGGGAAAAAAACCAAACAAACCCAGCTCCTTCTAACAAATATGCCTAGCCAAGTAAATAAAATTCTCATTGGCCGTGTCAGGAGATGTCTGAGAACACATGTGCTTCCCGCCTTGTGGAGCAAGCTGCAGACGCCTGACGGGAGGAGACGGAGGATGCAGTGGGGACAGGGCAGGGGTCTGGATTGGTCGGGCCTGGCATCCCAGCTTGTGCCCCTTGGGAGTCCCTCGGAAGCCGCCCTTCTGCGCCTGGTGTCCGAGCTTGCTTCCTCTGTCCACCAGAATGGGTCTCGTGAAGAAGATTTACCATGTACGGGAGGTTGTGTGTCTGTTTGCTTTTCCTCCTTGGATTTGATGGGAATTTTCCACAAATGATTTCTCTGCTGATTGTCAAAATGTCTCAGAGGCAGCAAGAAGTTTCTCCAAATCCCAGCTGGTTTGTCTCTGGATTTGTTTTGATTTTATCTTGCCTACAGTATGCTTTCCAAATGTCAGCCGCTTTGGGGAGCGGAGCAGCAGCTGATCCAAGAAGAGAAGGAAACAGCCCGCCTGATAGTAGACATCTTGAGTTTTCTCCTTTTTTCTGCAGTGCTCCATGGGTTCCCCTGCCCATTTCCCTTCCTAACAGATTTGTAGTGAGCTACAGGGAGCCAAGCTGATCCATCCCTTTCTTATTTCTTGAGGCCGATCAAAACTCGAGAAATCCTTAGCAGGGTTGGGGGGGAAGGGGGAGGGGGGCGGGAGTCTTGTCAGAAGGGACCTCAGGGACCGTCTGATCCAAAGAACGTTGCAGCAATGGCCACCTCAAGAATGACCATCCAGCCTCTGCTCAAAGGCCTCCCAAGAAGAAAGGCCCCCTGCCCCTCAGAGCTCTGCTGGGTTTCACCTTGGGTCGGCTCTAATTAAGACTTTCTTCTTAACGCCCAGCCTCAGTTTATCTCTTTGTCACACTCACTGCCCCTGGCTCTGTCCTCTGGCACCAAACAGAACCAGGCTGATCTCTCTTGCATTTGATGCCCTTCAGATACTTAAAAACAGTTCTCTGCCCCCTCCCCCGGGTTTTCTCTCAGCTCAGCCCCCAGTACCCCCAGGGTGTCTTGCCCGTGTTATAAGCACACATTCGTTCACCACTAAACGTGAAGCTTCAAGCACATTCTCAGGGTCACCTGTGAGCCACAGGAGAAAATGCCACAAATGAAATTTAGGGCCCATTTCATGGATCGTCGATGTGGGATGTGGCCAGCAGACCCCATCCCGCCAATGCTAGAAAAAGACAAAGAATCAGGTCCAGATTATTGCAATAACGGCATCTGAATTCAGTGGATCTGAAGGTAAAGCATCTGGCTTTGGGTCCTGCCACAGCCACTTTCTTCCTATGGGACCTTAGGGTTCCCCTTTCTAAGACTCAGTTTACTCAAATGCAAAAACTAGAAAAAGGAGCATTAGAGCTCGAAATCCCTGCAGCCCCTCCTGGCTCAGACTCTGTTGCTGTAACATGTGTCTGGTCCTGGCAGAGAAAGGCTCTGAGGCCGCCGAAAGCCGCAGCTCTTCGTCCCTCCGTGAAAGGGAACAGACCGGGGGGCTCCCTCCGGCTGTGTTTGCTGCTGGGTGTAGACATGGCGGGACTAGAAAGACGGCCCTCGGGTTCAGTTCAGACGGGAAAAGTAAGCAAGTCGCATCACACCATTTTAGGGGCTTCTTGTGCCGAAGCCTAAGAAAATACACTTTACAGGAGTTGCTGAATGAACAAATGTTAATCTCCCCAAACAAGGCTGTTTGGGATGGGAACATGCTCCTTAATAGCCCAAATAGGGCCCAGGCAGAAGAGGGGGCCAGAAACTTCCTTAGCTTTCTCGGGCTGCTGCAATCTCAGTTCAGACCAGGAGGCTGTGCTTTTGTATTGGCTTTCTTAGAGCAAACCCGAGCTTTCCAGAGTAATACTCATACCGAGGACCTTTTGCCATTTTAACTTAAAACAATATAAATCACAATTCTCCGGGGGGAACAAACTTCATGCGCTTCTCTGCCCTTTAGGAATAAAAATATTATTTAAAAAACATTTTCAAGAAGATATTACTGAAATCGATTTAAAAAATAAGGCAGTCGATCACAACTCAGTCACCATCTGCTCAGCAGCAAAATGCATTTTGAATTATGCTTCATTCGTTTTAGCCGACATGTTAGTATTGTGTCGTTTTTCTCATCTGTAAAATGGGGATAGGGCTATTATTCCTTCTAAAATGGGTACAACGCCTGACTATTTGGAGAGTGATGGACACAAAGAGAAACAAGAGATAGTTTCTCAAGAAGTTTACCTTCTAGTTGGGGGGGCATTTCTCAGATAACTAGCACAGAGTGTAGCCCAGACAAGTCTGAATAAGGGCCCACCAAGGAGAGCATCAGCGAGGGCCCTGCCAGGGGCTCCCACAGGCGGGTGGGGTAAGGAGGGAGAGCACCCCAAGCCCAGCGGAGAAGGAGGAGTGGGGGGAAGGGATGTCCTGCCAGGCCCCAGCGAGCCGGAGCCCAGGCTCTGAGAGGACACGCAGACAGGGACGGGTCTCAGGGGGGAAATGCCAGAAAGGATGCTCCTGTGTGCCTGTGATTGCCTGGGAAAAGGTGGGTCAGGTGCGCTCCGCCGCTTCTCCCCTCCAGATGTCTGGCAGGTTCTCTCAGGAGGAGAGCAGGGGAGACATCTGGATCCGAGGCCGCCAGATCTGGGACTTGTTAGTGGGTCAGGAAGTAAACCTTTGCATGTAAAATGATTTCCGCCGAGGAAATAATCCCTTTGCTCTCTCACCCAGAGATGTGTAAGCTGCGGCCCCAGAATCGTGCTCAGGGATTGAAGGCATTAAATCCAAACCCACAACTGGGCCTTTGGGCGAGTCTGTCCCAGACTGAGGGTGGTGACCCTGCAAGGGCTCCGTGCCTCTGCCAGGTCTGCCTGGGGCAGGAAGGGCTTTATGGGTACGGGGGCGCAAGAGCCCCTGCTGGAACGGGAGTCGTGGAAGGGACAGCTTCCCTCGGCTGCCAAAGAAGGAGGCCCTGGTCCTCCCTGAGGAGCCCCCAGAGGCACTGGGGGGCGGCAGATGTCCCCATGGGCGTGAGGGGTACCAGAGGTCTGTGCGCTCCCCCCACGCCTCGTGAGTCATGTGAGCTGGAGCTCGCTGCCTTCCTTTTGACTGGATCTCTGTTTCCCAACTTAATTTAGTCAAATTTAGCTCAAAGTATGTGGGCAAAACCCAGAACGCCAGCCTGGAACCTGGGGAGGGGGTCGGTCTCTGAGTGTCAAACTCTCTGTCTTTGTCCCGGTGCCAGGAGCCGGTTCTTGTTCTGATTCTGGCCCAGCTGCACTGCCTGCTCTACGTGTGTGCGAAGGACCAGCTCCTAGCACTGGCCCTTCAGGCTCTCTTTGGGTTTTTCTATGTAGGTCGTAAACTTATGTCTTGAGTCACCGTTGACCTCATTTAGGAAGTTCTGTAAATTCTGGAGTTTGATCAGTCAGCACAATCCGCAGAATAATCGCAGGGTCTGGGGGGGCCCAGAACCTCCCGGAGGGTGCCCCAGGCCCGGCCCCTCCGGGGGCATCCACAGCTCCCTGCTCTAGGGCTCCCGGGGCTGCTCAGCCAAGCTCCAGACTGGCCAGTTTTGTCGCCAGCTCTTGTAGGGTCTCTCTGTGGATCAGAGGAGAGCTTTGAAGGAACATTTTTCCTATTGAGTGAGTCCCAAGATTGTTTGCTTTATTTATCTATAGCCACCAGATGTAGTAGGATGGACTCTCTGCCCCTTTCATTAAATCAGGGGCTAGAAAGATGTGATCGGCAGTAGAGGGGATTTCCCAAAGTCTGATTGTTCATCAAGGTCACTTTCCAGACATGGGTGGGTCATTCTCACAAAGAATTATGCCCCCATTTAGGTTAATAGGTATTGGCGTCTTCTCAGCTTCCCTTTCTGATAGTAATGTCATCTGTGATTTTTTCCCATAAAAACAACAAGAAGAATATGTGATGATCAACTGTGACGGACTTGGCTTTTTTAAACAATGATTTGATTCAGGCCAGTTCCACTAGCCTGGGATGGAGAGAGCATCTGAGCCCAGAGACTGAGTGTAGATCACAACATAGCATTTTCACCTTTTTGTGGTTGTTTTTGTTGTTGCTTTTTTTTCCGCTTATTTTTTCCCTTTTTGATCTGATTTTGCTTGTGCAGCATGATAGCTGTGGAAACGTGTATGAAAGAATTGTACATGTCTAACCCATATTGGATGACTAGCTGCCTAGGGGAGGAGGTGGGGAAGAAAGGAGAAAAATTTGGAACATGAGATTTTGCAAGAGTGAAAACTATCTGCGTGTATTTGAAAAGGAAAAAGCTATTTTTAAAAAAGAAATACTTAAAATCACGTAAAAAAAAAAAAAAAAAAAGATAAACCCACAGGATTTCTGTGCATAGTTGGTCCGGTCTGTGTGCTCTTTTTCTGACTTTGTCCCCAGCAGGGACTGAGTTGTTAAAAGTTCTGTTGCATGGGAGCCGCTCTAATTGATTATGGGAATAAGTCATTATAAGCACAGTGACCAATGTGTTCCTCTTTCTGCTAACTGACCTTCTGGGGCATCTGTTCTCGGTCGGATGGCCCGTAGCTGGTTTCTTGCTAAGCTTTCTGCACACTGACTTCTACCTCTAATACTTCCTCATGGCCTTGGAAGGAAGCACCATCTTCCTCTGGTTTATTTAGAATTCAAACTGGTATTTCCCTTGGTGCCATTTGTTTCAGCTTGGACAGAGACCAAAGCTCTGCAGGCTAAGGCAGTTTCTGTGCTGTTTGGACCTCCTTGTGGTGGCAACTGCTTCATATGACCTGGGCTTCCTTGAGAACTCATGATAAGTCATGGCAATTTCGTCAATATTTTCTCTTTCTCCCTCCTTTTCTTTTTCTCTCCTCTATTTCCCCCCTCTTCTCCTTTTCTTTTTTTCTCCCCTTTCTCCTCTCCTCTCTCCTCTTCCTTTTTCCCTCCTTACTCGTTCTTGTTTCTCTTCCTCTTCTTCCTCCTCCTTCTTTCTTTCTTTCTTTCTTTCTTTCTTTCTTTCTTTCTTTCTTTCTTTCTTTCTTTCTTTCTTTCTTTCTTTCTTTCTTTCTTCCTTCCTTCCTTCCTTCCTTCTTCCTTCCTTCCTTCCTTTCTTTCTTTCTTTCTTTCTTTCTTCTTTCTTTCTTTCTTTCTTTCTTCCTTCCTTCCTTCTTCCTTCCTTCCTTCCTTCCTTCCTTCCTTCCTTCCTTCCTTCCTTCCTTCCTTCCTTCCTTCCTCCTCTTTTATCAGTTTATTTGAAAAAGTAAAATCAAATTTAGGCTTATAGAAACTAGTTTGTCATTTTTCTCTTATTCCAATTTGATGTTGAATGATCGTTCCCTGACTAGTCAGTGTATGGTTCATATAAAGTAGGTTCTTGAATGGCTCCCATATCAGTTGCCAATGATTTCTGGCCAATTTCTTTCTTAAGTGCTTGCAAGATCTAAGGTTTTCTGACCTTCTTTTTGAAGAAAAATATTCACAAGCTATAAGAAAGAGGCTTTTTAGTTAGCCATCCACAACTTCTGGACTCACGTATTTCTTAATCCTGGGCTTTATTCTCCCATATAATTTTTGTTCTTCTCACTATACCTTTCTTCTCACTGAGGTGCCTGGTACGGCAGCCTTCCTGGGATCCCTCTCCCAGTGCCTACTAGCACCGGCTGGAGCCGGCTCCAGAACACAGCCCATTCCTCCCCGAGAGCCTGGAGATGGTTTTCTTGGACTTTCCCCTATAAGCTCCTACCCACTGTGTCCCTCACTGAAGATCATTTATGCAGTCAGAATTAATTAGGTTTTGGAAAGGATATTGAGATGGTAAAGGAAAGTAGAAAGTATAAGCATCCATCCCATGTGGGGCCCAGTCCTCTCCCTTGTGTTTAACACTTGGTGCTTAGGGCGCAAATATTTCTAAGGTGCTTAGCGCAGTACCTGGCACACAGTGGGTGCTTAATAAATGCACATCCCTTCACCTGATCCTCCTTCAAACTCAAAGGTTGCCCATGTATTCCTTGTTTTTGGAAGTGCTTTTCTCCTTTGGTGGCATCTGGTGAGTGTAGCCCTTGGCTGGGCTCCCACAGAAAGGCTCTGCAGGGTTCTGATGCCTTTTTCAGGGTGTCTGGCTTGTCCCCGGCACATCCCTCAGCCCCAGTCACTGCTGCTCTGCAGATGCTGCTACCAGCGCCAGAGGGAAGATTCTTAAAGGTCCCTGAGGAGTCTTTCCTCTGGTCAGTGAGGAGTGAGTGGACGGAGTAGGGAAGAAATATTCAGTGTCCAAACCTTGTAAAACCCTGCTGGCCTGGCTCCGGGAGCCCAGGTTTGCCGTCCACACTGGGAAGAGACATCAGAGGCGGACTTAGGTAAAAACGTTAATAATTGAAAACTGCACCGTTTGGGAACGGCCGAGTCTGAGCAAATAGCCTCCGAATCACCCTCTGCTCCAACTGGTTTCACCTTCGGGGGACTCAGTCTGGGAGTCTGGGCCTCCTGCATGGATCAGCACAAACTCCCTGGGGAAGAATCAGGCCTTTTGTGCTTTATTTGTCCAGAGGGAGGAGACCTGCCATCTGAAATGCCTGTTTCCATGTGTTCTGGTGCAAGATCTCACTGGTGAGGCAGCAGAAGTTGCTGCTGTGTTTCTATCTCATCTAGCTTTTCCTCTCTTGGATGTGGAGATTTTGCTTTCAAAAATGATTTTTTAATGAAAAAAATCAATGTTCTCTCTTTCTTACCTCTTCCCATTGGGGAAAAAAGAAGAAAAAAGCCCTTGTAACTGTTATGCTTAGTCAAAACAGGTTCCTGAATTGTCCACATACAAAAAGGGGTCTCCTCCTGAGTGCTGTCTGGCAGGAGGCAATAGTGACCCTCAGCATCAGCTTCTGGAGTCGGGGCCCTCACTTACCAACTCAGACTATTGCCAACTTCATAATGAGTGAAGGAGGAATCATTCTGCTGCTTTGGGCACTTTGATTTGAATCACTGACCTTCGGGAGGCCAAGAGTACGAGAGCGGCCTTTTCCAATGGGCAGCCCCGTCTCTTTGGGACCGTTTGGGTTTTTAAGACACTTACCTTGCATTGGCCCAGACATGACTTCGTTCCTGTTATTTCCACCCATTGTCCCGTCCTCTGTCCACTGAGGACAAGCAAAGCAAACTTAATCTCTCATTGGCTGGGTAGCCCTTCCGAGGGCAAAGATCTTCTTTTCATCCGTGACCGTAGCCTTCAAGTGATCTTCACTGTGCCCTGATTGTAAGTCACTGGGATTTCCCTCAGCATCCAGGCTCTTCTCATGCTACAATAGCCTCCCTCTGTGTTGGCCCCCTTTGTTGGGCAAGCTCCCTTGGATGCCTCCATCTAAGGCAGGGGTCCTCAAACTACAGCCTGCGGGCCAGATGCGGCAGCTGAGGACATTTATCCCCCTCCCCCAAGGCTATGAAGTTTCTTTATTTAAAGGCCCACGAAACAAAGTTTTGTTTTTACTAAAGTCCGGCCCTCCAATAGTCTGAGGGACAGTGAACTGGCCCCTATTTAAGAAGTTTGAGGACCCCTGATCTAAGGGATGGGCTTCAGTCAGCACGCTTAATTCCCTGCCTGGCTGTGCTTCAGACTCCACATACTTTGCCACCATGAGCCACTCATGATTACTCTTATTTGCACTTTCCAGTTCCCTCTGAGGGGCTCTTTGCCTACGAGGGTACAAACTCTGAGGTCAGGGACTTTCTTCTTTTATAATAGCTTTTTTATTTTTCCAAATACATGGAAAGATTGTTTTCAAACTTCTCTTTTGCAAAATCTTGTGTTCCACATTTTTCTCCCTTCCCTCTCCCCTAGACAGCAAGCAATCCACCAACCTATAGTGGCTATCCACCATATAGGTTACTCCACCACTATAGGTTAAACACGTGCAGTCCTTGTAAACATATTTCCATATTTGCCATGTGCCACAAGAAGAATCAGATCAAAAGGAGAAAAAAATGAGAGAGAAAGAGAAAAAAATACAAACAAACAAAAGGTGAAATTGCTGTGCTTTCAACCATATTCGGTCTCCATTCCCTCTCTGGAAGCAGATGGCTCTCTCCATTGCCGTGAATCACCTCAATGTTGAAAAGAGTCCATCACAGCTGATCATTACCTAATCTTTTTGATACTGTGCACAATATTCTCTTGTTTCTGCTTCCTTCACTCAGCATCAGTTCATGTAAATCTCCCCAGATCTCTCCGAAATCACCCTTTGGTTGTTTCTTACAGAACAATAATATTCCATAACGCTCATACACCATCACTTATTCAGCCATTTTCCCCCTGATGGGCATCCACTCAGTTTCCAGCTCCTTGCCGCCACAAAGAGGCCGCCACAGAGAGTTTTGTCCGTGGGGTTCCCTTCCCTTCCCTTTGAGATACAGACCCCATATTGACATCGTTGGCTCAAAGGGCATGTACGGTTTTACTGGCCATGGTTTTAAATTGCTCTCTACAATGGTTGGACCAGTTCACAACTCTATCAGCCATGTATTAGTGAGGGACTTTTCTTTTGCTTGTATATGTAACTTTCTCATTTAGGAGACGAGGGAGGGAATAAGCATTTATTAATTGCCAACTATGCACTGGGCAGCGTGCACTGAAAAGCTCCTCAGCACGGGCCATGGCGCCTGATATATAAGAAGTGCTGGCGAATAGCAGTCACGCCCATCTAGCTCTCTCCTGCCTCTCAGATCCTTTCCAAGCGAGATTCTCAGAACTGAACCCCCCACCTCCCATGCTGTTTAACCAAAGCAAAGAACAATGGGTTCAAATCAATCCGTGCAAATTAAGCACTCACTGATGGCCAAGAGACCATCCCAGGTCTACTGCTGCAAAAGCAAAAAATCAGTCACTAACCTCCAGGAGCCCACATCCTTTTGAGGAAAGCTCATCTTCTCTTCATACCTGAGAACTTAGACTCTCTGAATCACCTCGGGCCGGCTCCATTTCCTCCACCTTTTCTTGTGCAGAGGCACCCTATGAACTGTCGCCTACTCTTCTCCCCCACCGCATTCTGCCTGCCATCCCAACTGTTCCCCAGCCCTTTGAGCTTTGAGGCATCTGAGAATGTACCCGCTCTCCAGGGAGCCCCAAGTGGGGCTGAATGGGAGCCTTATTCACAACATCCCTCACAAAGAGCCAGACAGACCAACTGGAACTCCAGGCCACATAGGTGGCCTCCCAAGGCAACTTTAGGACAGCTCTGATTACTAGAGAGATTTTTCTTCCTTCAGACCTAAATCTGCCTCTGCCACTGGTCCCTATTGCTCTTCCTTCTTCCTTTTGGGACCAAGCAGACCTTTCTTTCCCACTCAATAGCCTTTCAAATATTGGGGAAACAATTACCAATAACCAATCATCAATTAACAAACAATTCTTAAGCACCTACTGTGTGCCAGACAATGCATTAAACACTGTCCCTTTTGTTCTTCAGCCTGAATAGCCTCGGACTCTTGTGAGCTGCTCCTTGAGTGCTCTTGAGATCATTGCCCTTTGGTTACTTAGCACATACAGTGCCTGGCACACAGGAGGCACTTAATTAATGCTTGTTGACTTGCCTTTCTCTGTGATCTCTCTTATTTATCAATGCTTCTCCTAAGCTGATATCCCGAGAGCTGGACACAGCACTTTAGGACAGAGCATTCAAAGCGGGGGTGATGTCCTTCTCCCCCCTGGGGATGAAGGTGGCTATGGTTGTGACAACTGACTCAGAGATCAACCAGGGGACCTCAAGGTCTGTCGGGAGAGTCTCTTCTCCTTCTTGGAGACTTCGCGTCTACACCCTTACTGCTCGGAGAACTACACGGCTCTTGTTGGACTCTGAATGCTCCCAGGGGGAGTGCCCCAAAGCTCAGGATCTGGGCATTTCCCCCAGAAACAACTCGCCTCGAGGTCATTAGCACAGGTAATTTATTGTTTTAAGGCACATGTACCAAAAATAGCAGAGTTTACAAAGAGAAGTCAGGAGCAGAGCTTGTGGCTCCCGGAGCCGGGTTTTCTTTCTCACGCAGCCTCTTACTCGGGGCAGCTGAGCTGGGAAATGGGCTGAAAAGCTCCAAGCCATCACGACAGTCCCATTTCTGGTTGGATGGAGGCCTTTGCTCCTGGTTCCCAGGCAGCGCCTTTCGTAAATGTGCTTATCTGATGGGAGCTTGGATGGAGCGGATTCCTCTCGGGATTCTTAGTCTGTGAGGGAAAGTAAAATGGCGAGTTTCACCTGGTTAATGAAGTATCTTGGGCTGCCTCCCCATGTCGTTCCCCACCTGTAGTACCACATCTCAGCAGAGCCCTAGTTCTGGGGAGGGAATCACGGATTCATGAGTGGGAAGTTCCTTCACTTACCAGCAGCCTGCCCAGAACCAGAATCCTCCTTCCCTGCCTGCTCCCTTCCTCCCAGCCTCCCCAGGAATACCTGCAGGGTTGGGGAGCTCACTCTCTGGCGATAGTCTATCCTCCAGACAGCTCTCCTTATTAGGACCTTTTCTCGGACATCCAGCCCTACCTCCCTGTGCTTCCACTCATGGATCTAATCCCTTTACTGTAAGATGGGCAGGATCCGAATGATTGGCCTGCCCAGGCCAGTTTCTGTCAGCGAAATCCAGAGCCAGGCCAGCCCATCTCTCCAACGGTGCAGCCTCCGGCCTCCGGAGCATCCTAGGCAAGGATCCCTGGGAAGGGAGTTGGAGGCTGGCGGGCTTGTCCGCCTCCTTCCAAGAGTGTTCCCTTTCATTAAGCAGATGGAGGCAATGCAATCTCCCCTCCCCCTTGCCTGCCCGTAGGGATCCTGTCTTCTTCATAAAGACATCTCCACTGTCTAGCACCATGTGCCGGCACACAGTAGGTGACTAATAATTTCTTGTGGCTTCATTGTATTCCCTAGCGCCCAGTTCTTGGCTTAATGGACACTTTCTAAATGATTGACCCGTCATCTAAAGCTCCTCCGGTGAGATCTTTAGGTTTCCTAGGGGTCTCGGCCGGGGTCAAACAGCCAGTCACTAGACGAAGGGGGATTTGAAGGAACTCTTCCACAAATCCTAGAAGCGTCTCTAACCACCGCACCACCCTTCGTAACAATTGCTGACATAACACTTCAAAGCTGGCAAGGCGTTCTCATCCGTGACCTCGTCTGGGTCTCACAATAAAACGTGAGGCAAGAAGTAGAAGTAATTACTGCCAGCAAACCGAGGCGCTGAACAGCCAGGCATTTTCCTCAAGATCTCACAACTAGCGTCTTTCCGAAGTGGGATTCAAAACCGAGTCTCCAGACCCCCCCCCCTTGCTGTTTATATGCTATTTTGCCCAATTTGCAGATTAAAAATTTGAGGCTTAGAGTGTGAGTGAGCAGGGTCACTCACACCCTGCCGGTCGGTGGAAGAAACGGAGCTGGAAGTGAGGATGTCCACTCACAACGAATTCTGTGACAGCCTGGACAGTCCGCGATGGTCCTCCCTTCCTCCCTCCCTCCCCAAGTGGTGGGAATGAGGGGAGAACAGGCAGCCCGCGGTTGCTTACCAGCGGTGGAGCTCTCGATGGACTCTGCGGATGGCATCTCCATCATCGTGTCCAGAAAATTTAAATAGAGTTGTTGGGTTGCCTCCAGTTTGGTTTTTACAGGTGGTTCCTTACTGGGCTCACTGGTCGGTCCTTCAATCACCATGGAGCTTTCACTGGCTCCACTGGCCTCCTGGTCTGGCGCCCAGCTTGCTTCTTTCACTGGCATCTTGGTGGTCGGACTGGCAGAGTCCTCAGCCCCAGAGCCTATGTATTTTTCTGGTTAATAAAAACAGAACTTATTCTTCCTTGCTTTCATTCTCCTGGCTGCTTGCCTTTCCCCCAAGCCGGTGCATTAAATAAGAGAAAGAAAAGATGAGAAGGTGGGCTGGGTAGTGGAGAGACTGGCGGCTTCCCTTCCAGCTCTCCTGATCAATTCCCAGGAAGACTTTGGATGAATCCTTCTCCTGCTAGGGACCTCAGGGCTCTCATGAAATGAGGGGAGTGGAATCAGAGATTTCCAAGGTTCCTTCTGACTCCATAGCCTGCAATCTCTTCTTTCAGAGATCACCCCAACTAGACTCCCCTCCTCAACTAGATTACATGCTTTTGTTCTCCCCAACTAGATTACATGTCCTTGTTCCTCTTCCCAACTAGATCACACACTCTTGCTCTTTTCCCCAAATAGGTTACATGTTCTTGTTCGCCTCCCCAACTAGATTACATGCTCTTTTTCCTCTCCCCGACTGGATTACTTGCTCTCATTCCCCTCCCCAACTACATTACATGCTCTTTTTCCTCTCCCCGACTGGATTACTTGCTCTCATTCCCCTCCCCAACTAGATTACATGCTCTTTTTCCTCTCCCTGACTGGATTACTTGCTCTCATTCTCTTCCCCAACTAGATTACATGCTCTTTTTCCTCTCCCTGACTGGATTACTTGCTCTCATTCTCTTCCCCAACTAGATTACATGCTCTTTTTCCTCTCCCCGACTAGATTACTTGCTCTCATTCCCCTCCCCGACTGGATTACTTGCTCTCATTCCCCTCCCCAACTAGATTACATGCTCTGGTTCCCCTCCCTTACTACACTGCATGCTCTTGCTCCCTTCCCCGACTAGATTCCATCGCTCTCCTTTGTGAAGAACATTGCGGCCCGACGTAGTTTCCAGCCCCCTACCATCCCTCTGGGCTTTTCCTCGCTAGCATCCGCCCATCTGCAGTTATTCATAACTGGAGCCTTGTGATTCCTAGTGATGGAAATCTGCTGGCTGGAAACCCTGTGGGATGTGGGATGGAGTGGGGGAAGGTGGGGACAAGCCCCCGGCTTATCGTTGAGCTCCCCCTGGAAAGGTTCCTTCTCGTTCAGAGGCTTTACAACAACGAAGAGCTTTCTAAGAGGGCGCCCCCAACTCACCTTGGCTCGAGTGGACCAGAGCCAGCATCATGAAGGCAGAGAGGACCAGGATTTCCTTCATGTTTAAGCCTTTCTTCAGGTGCTGATGGCCGGTGGGAAGCCAGGCTGAGCAGTGTCTGCCCGAGAGAAGCCGGAGTCCTATTTAAGGGGGCTCGGCCCCTCTGTGTCAGCTCGCTGCCTCCACCTCCTTGGGCGGGAACCTTTCTGGAAATAGCCGGTGATGCAAGAAAAAAATGCATGTAGCCTCCAGGCTCATGGCAGGAAAATCTGGGGGTCTCAGGGGCCTCGATCTGTTCCTTGCTGTTCAGATTAGGCGGGAGGCAAAATTACAGGGAGAAGAGATGGTATGAGATGATCGGGGCTCTTGCATAGATCAAGAAAGAGAGAAAGCAGGGCTGGGCCGTCAGGGCAAGGCGAACTCTGCGGTATTTGAAAAGCCAGCTATGACCAGCAAAAAGATCTCAATATCTTTGCTCAGGTGGAGGGGGGGAAATCGTGATAGAGTGGGGAGGACAATTAATGCTCAGAGACCTCTGTTCCATGGGACTGGGGCACTTGCTGGGCAGGGAGCACGAATTAGCCTTTGGGAAGCTCAGCTTTCCCACCTGTGTAATGGGCTTGTTATTACTGGCGCAGCACAAGCTCTCAGGCTGCATGAGGCTCTGTGTAGTTACATGGGCACCCAGGCCCTGAAACACAATGTCCTTTACAACACTACTGTCATCCAGCCTTGTCTTGAAGGCCTCTAGGATGGGGAGCTCCCTAGTGTAACGTTCTCGCCAAAATGTAACGTTCTCTTGTTGGGTTTCCTGGGGTCTCTGGGAGCAGCCTTCGTTTCAGTTCAGGAATCACCACAAGTGCAGCCAGGGGTTAAAGTCCAAATCCTTTATTGTCTCCTTCCAAGTCTCGTCTCCTTTCCCGGGGCCGGTCAGCTTTCTGGGGGCCTCTCTCTCCCCTGGGTTCTGAGAGCTTGCGCTCCTGCCTCCGGTCCTTTGTGTTCTCTGCCCCTGCCGGCTTCTCGAGGTCCTCCTGAATGTGTCTGGGTGTCCCGGGGGGGGGGGGGGCAGGAGGACCGCCACGGTCTCCGGCTGATTCTGATTCTGGCTGAGTTTGTCCCAGCTTATGTGGTCTCTTATCAAAGGTGAGAAGCTTGTGGAACTAGAGTAAGTACCAAGTACATGGACTGAGCTAGAGACCTGTGAAGCACCCGGCTAAATCACCATCGTCCCTGCCAATTCCACCGACTCAGCCCCTTGTAAGCATCCTTGTTTCACGTTCAGAGTTCTGGCCATAACAACCTACCTCTAGTGGTGACTCTAGTTCTGGACCCCTAAAGTACTCCGAAGGTTCTTTGTAGCCGAGCTATTTTCCTCCTTTTCTCTCCCAGCCCACCAGGCCCAGGTCCGTCCTCTAACTCCAACAACAGCTTGTCTAACCACGTCTCTGCAAGACAGCTCTTTGTGGACCTGGTCGTACCCCCCCTCCCCCAGTATTCTCTTCCCCAAGATATAACCTGGTCTCTGGCTGATCCCCCATAGTCCCACACCAGGCCGGCTTCCCCAGCTGAGCTCCCGCTTATCAGTGATGTCCCGAATCCAGCCTTCCCAGGGGCCTGCGCAGACCCCAGCCCCCGACTACTGGCTGGCAGAAATCACTAACTCCCATTGAGCTTTTCATCCATTCAGGCCTCCGAGTGTTCCCTCATCGGATGCTTTGCCATCTGCTTTGCCGCTGGGCCCTCGGCAATGGGGCCTTTCCATTAACCGGCGGCTGAATCTCTACATAGGCCTTCTCCCCCTAAAAGAATGGGAGCTCCTTGAGAGGAGGGTCTGTCATGCTGGCATATAGTCAGCACTTAATAAATGCTCATTCACTCATTCTAGCCCAGGCAAAAATACCCTGAGCTACTACTCATTGGATGACTTAGTGCTTTAAGGATTGCAAAGTATTTGAAGTACTTTTAAGACCTTATGGATCCATTCCTGCATCCTTGGGATTGTATGTTATTCTTGTTCCCATTTTAGGGATTTGGCAACTGAAAAACCTAATAATAACAGCATAATAATAATGTAAGAGTAATAATGCTCTCCCGGGCTTGTTGTGAAGACAAATGAGATAATATTTCCAAAGTATTTTGCAAGAAACTTTTAGAAATTGTCCAACATGCATCTGAGGTCAAGCAAATTCTGACTGTGAGAAACAAGGAAGAAACTCATTTGGAAAGATAAGGGCTGATAGAAGGAGAGATGGAGAGCAGTGCAAAGGAAGAGGGAGGAATGAAGAGACCCCAAAGAATTACTCCCTAACAACCACTCCACTTTCCTTCCCTTTCTCCAAGTCAAGACCATCTCCTGTTAAGCTAAGAACAGCTGGCATTTAGATAATCTCTCACAGTCTGAATTTGCTTGACCTCGGATGCATGTTGGGTGGGACATGGCTTTTTCTCTGCACACGACTGTGCACAAGTCCAGGTGGGATGTGAAGGGCAGCCAAGAGATGGAGCGAGAAGAAAACAGTAGTGAGATGGCTGCAAGAAAAGCAATAGTTCTTGGTGACTTCTGATGAAATAACTCCGGACAAAGTAGCTTCTTTTTCTTTAAAAAAAAAAAAGATTCAAGTAATTGAGGAGAAATATTCCATACTCTCTGCTATTCATGTCAAAGAAATCATGGCAGGAACATGTTGGGGAATGAGGGACAAATGGTGGCTGGGAGCTTACTTAGAAAGCGACGGGTCTATTGGGTGGTTCTTCTTTGGCGGTGCCATGGAGGGGCAGGAGTTGTATGCGAAGGGCAGGTCTAAGTAGATCTACAGGCCCTCATTGTGTGACTGTGGCACTGGAGTGTGTCTGTCGAGAAAGTTGGCCAAATGACATCGTTCCTTATCAGAAGTTGGCCAGCTCCTTTTATTATCCTTCCCATCTGTGTCTAAACTCCCCATCAGTTTAATCTGAATAATCTTCTCCAAAGACTCAAGAGCTATTTTTTGGAGTTGACTTTGACATGAAAATCACAAACTGAACAATTTCTGAAAGTTTTTCTCCATCTGGGTAAAGCACTTAGGGTTGTAAACATGGAGTTAAGGACAAAGGAAAGAGAATATTCCATCCTTTGAGAGAGAGATGGACGTGCTCTCTGCCAGGCTCAAGAGATAACCATCTTCGAAAGATTTCCGCATAAACAATCTCAATTCATCTGAGAACAGGTCAGGAATTAAGGGCATTGCTTATCTGAGGAAACTGAGGCTCACAGAGATTAAGTCAATTGCTGATGATCTCATGGGGGAAGTGGGAAATAAGTCTCCAGGACTCTTTTCATTCCTTCTCTTGCCCATGACTTTCCTGCTTTATGCTGCTGAAATCAGATCAACTGGGCTGATGGCTCATGGAAGTGTTGATGTTGCAACAAGAATTCTAATTATGGATAAAGATGGCTGGGTACAAAATGGATCCAGAGAACTGGTTTCAGTTCTGGCTCAGCCATTTATAAATTCTTTCCCTTCTGCCTCAGTTTCCTCCTCTGTCAAATGAGGGCATGGGACCAGATGGCCTCTCAGGGTCTCTCTAGCTCTAGATTGCTGGTGCTTTTAAGAAAAAGAAGCTCTTTGTCCGGAGTTATTTCAACAGAAGTCACCAATGATAAGCAAGGAATGGCAATTTTGTCTTTGGACAAGGCAGCTGATTGTGTTGCTCCATCAGCTTACACCATTTTGTCCCTGGTTTCGTTTATAACTGAGATCCATCTCAGGACAAGAGTTTATTTCCCCTGAGGAGACTGAGGCGGGAATAGGGGCCATTTCATTCCAACCTGCCTGAGATAAGGAGGCCTTTGTTTCTCAATGGCAGGTTCCGGCAGGCCCGTTGGAACCCCCAGCTTCATACCATTGCTCCTGGTCACGTCACGGGAAGGCTGGTTTTTCCGGGTCCGCGGCTAAGACAATTCTTTGTGTTTCAGGCAGTGATTCCTCCCCGAGTCCAGCAAGAGGATAGGAGGAAGTCTCAAGAGGAGGGAGCTGATGGAGGTAGGGGAAGAGAAGAATGAGAGCAAAAGCTTGTGAAGCTAATCAACATGATAAATATCCACTGAGGACCTCTTGTGTGGAGAACCATGGCAGACAGACAAGGTAACAGTGGATAAAGTACTGGACTTGGAGGCAGGAATACTCATCTTCCTCCATCCAAATCTGACTTCAGACACCAACTAGCTGGGGGACTTGAGCAAGTCACTTCACCCTGTGTGCCTCAGTCTCCTTATCTGTAAAATGAGCTGGAGATTATGTGTCCCTGCCTGATTTACCACAAGTAGAGCAGCTTGGCAAGTCAAGGGAGGTTCTTTGGTAGGGAAGATGATTGATCTCCATACTGTTGTTACCAGGTTGACAAACAACTGTGTCTTTTTCTGGGCATGGACCCACCAGTTTTCATCAGCCTCCTCTTCTTCCCTAGGACTTTACCAAGATGTTTGCATGGATTTTTTGTTACTTGTCCAATTTTTTTAACTGAAGTTTTTATTTTCAAAACATATGCAAGGATAATTTTTCACCATTGACCTTGAAAAACCTTGTCTCCAATTTTCCCCTTCCTTCTCCCCACTCCCTCCCCTAGATGGCAAGTAATCCAATATATGTTAAACATGTTAAAATGTGTTAAATTCAATGTATGGATACATATTTATATAATAATCTTGCTGCACAAGAAAAATCAGATTAAAAAGGAAAAAAGATAAGAAAGAAAATAAAATGCAAGTAAATAATAACAGAAAGAGTGAGAATGCCATGTTGTGGACCACACTCAGTTCCCACAGTCTCTTTCTGAGTGCCAATGGCTCTCTCCATCTATTGGAACTGGCCTGAATCATCTCATTGTTGTAGAGGGCCAGGTCCATCAGAACTGATCATCATATAGTATTGTTGTTGAAGTACATAATGGTCTCCTGGTCTGTAACAACCGCACTAGCACCCAGGACACCCCAGAATCAGCCGGAGTCAGGATAAGCAAAAGTCCATCTTTATTCTTGGTCTTTAGGGTTAAAAGTGAAGGGCATGGAAGAGAATCTCTGCAAGCGCCTTCTCCCTCATTTACCTCCAAGAGTGTGTCCCTGGCTCCATCCCTTAGTCCCTCCTACAATCCTCTATACACCAATCATTGAGCCAGTACGGATAGTGGAAAGGACCATTTTCCAAGCATATGTCCATAGAGTATTGTCCAATTGGTAGTTAGCTTCAAGTGCTCGGCAGTTCTGACCTCAGTGCATTGACGCAATAGTTTCAGCCCTGTTTCAGCCCTCTACACTGGCCCTGCTCCTTTCACTCAGCATCAGTTCGTATCAGTCTCTCCAGGATTCCAGAGAAGCCTCTCTGGAATCCTCCTCCTGATTGTTTCATATAGAACAATAATATTTCATTATTGTTTGGTAAGAAATGACTAGCAGGAGGATTTCAGAAAGGCTTGGAGAGACTGACAGGAACTGATGCTGAGGAAAATGAGCCAGGCCAGGAGATCATTATATACTTCAACAACAATATTATATGATGATCAATTCTGAGGGACATGGCCCTCTCCAGCAATGAGATGAACCAAATCAGTTCCATTTGTTCAATAATGAAGAGAACCAGCTACACCCAGAGAAAGAACTCTGGGAGATGACTATGAACCACTACATAGAATCCCCAATCCCTCTATTTTTGTCCGCCTACATTTTTGATTTCCTTCACAGGCTAATTGTACACTATTTCAGAGTCCAGTTCTCTTTGTACAGCAAAATAACTGTTAGGACATGTATACACATATTGTTTTAAACATATACTTTAATATATTTAACATGTATTGGTCAACCTGCCATCTGGGGGAGGGAGGAGGGGGAAGGAGGGGAAAAGTTGGAACAAAAGGTTTTGCAGCTGTCAATGCTGAAAAATTACCCATGCATATAGCTTGTAAATAAAAAGCTATAATTAAAAAAAAGAATAATACTATTTCATAACATTCATATACCATAATTTATTCAGCTGTTCTCCAACTGTTGGGCATCCACTGAGTTTCATTGATTATTTTAAAAAGCTAATAATCAATCTTTGGAAGATCAGCAAATACTTCCTCCTCAGATGTCCCGCTCCTTTTTTTTCAGGAGCAGCTTTAAGTCTGTTTTTTAGTTTGTTTTTTTAGCTTCCTGTGAACAATTATCTTTTCCTTCCCATTCTCCTCTTCCAGATGATGTTTCCCACTTTTTGAGCTCATTCCAAAGGTCATGTTTCTTCTTCGCCACCTCAGATCCCTTTTTAGCCCCATTGAAGCCCTACTTCCATTTTTGGTTGATTGTTTGTTTTAGGACCTCTGATACCTAAGATAACTTGGGATTGGAGAGGTGTTTCTTGTGCACTGTAAGAAACAAAATCATTTATCAAAAATTCCACTGACTCACTGATGAATTCAGGAAAGATTTATTTTACATTCTTTCAGGAATGGGTGCCTAGGTGAGTAGACACACCTTTGAAACTCTGAAGGCAACATTTTATTTCCTGTTTTAGAAGCACAAGTCCCTCCCTTGATTCCTATTAATTGGATGTTACAGAAGTTACATGAATCTCCATTCCACCCCCCCCCCCCAAGACATAGCCAGACCCTACCCCAAAAGAAGGGGAAGGACCCAGAGGAGAGATATGGACAAAGAACAAAAGAAGCTTTTCAAATTCTTCCTTCCTTACAAAAGTCAATCTCTGCCCCCAAGGAGCTTACATTCTTTTAGGGCAAGTAACTTCATTCTTGATTATTCCTTGATGTCCTTGTGGATTTCATTTTTCCAACTTAAGTTTCATTTCTCCATTTATTTTTCATAACTTTCATTTAACATTTCAAAATGCCTCATCCATTTCTCACAATTTCCCTCTTTTTTTCTTTTTTAATAATTTGGTTTCCACATCCTTTTCTAACCCCTCAAATCTGGCTAATTTTTACATCCCACTTCATAAAGGTCTATTAACCTCTACACCGATCTCCTTATCCAGGATGGATAATTAATCCCCAAGTTCTCTGTTAATTCTTCTGATAGGGCTGTACTAGGAGTGAAACTGTTTCCAATTGTAACACATATTCCTCCTCTTCCTGCCAATAAACTTTCTAGAATCATTCTATTTTCCCATGCCATTCTGCAAATTCTGTTATTGCCTTCACTGCCTTTCTGGTGAAACTCATCCAATAATATTTACTCACTAGAGTAGGAATGATCCAAATCTAGAACTAGATTTCTAGCCTCGAATTCGCCAGTTATTATCCTTGACTTAATTCTTCCTGATTCAGTCTTATTTTCTTCATCGAATGCCAAGGTAAAAGGAATAGCCATTTGGTTCCGTACACAGGTGCCCACTCGCTTCCCAAGCAAAGCAGGTGTAAGAGCGCTACCTTCATAACACCACCTAAGGTTTGCTTGGCTCAGAGCTCCCCTCAATACCTGCCACTATAGTCCCTAGATTTTGGAATCCTTCACCCTGCCATGAGAGACAAGCTGATTGGTCTCCAGAGCTAAGGGGCTTGTACAGCCTGCTTTATTCCTTCACAGAAGGAAAAGGTGGAACAAAGCCCTGTGATTCTCCCCAGAAATGTGATTTTGGGAACAGGAAGAATTCACTCTGGTGTTTTTCTATACCCAAAGGGAGCGGTGCTATCTGGGTATGGGGCTACCTGTAGCACAGAAACTGCTTTTTGTTCAGACTCTTTAATAGAATACCTCACCAATTCTACTCAGCTATTGGTGTCTATCAAGTTAAGTCTTTAATTTGATTCCAAATCTTCCTAAGAGATCTATACCTAGTATATGTATAACCAACTTATTCTTTGATCTACATTTTCTAAATGTCTAACCCCTGTAGCAAACCAAACATTATTCCAAACTGGACAGACAGTTCCATAAAATTCTCTTTCTCTATTAGGACACAAACATTTATTGTACTTACTTATCTATGGCTAGTCAAGCCTCTGCAATTCTATAATTTAACAAGCATTAAACTGAATTATTTGTGAGATATCTTTCCCAATAATATTAACCCAAATCTTAATTCGATGTCCCCATCCTAAACCCCAAATACCATTGTAGCAGGGGAGTAGCATTAGTAACCTCCCCCTCTTGAGGAATTTATGACCAAAGAAGAACTAGAGATCACTATTGACCATAAAATAGAAGATTTTGATTATATCAAATTGAAAAGTTTTTGTACAAACAAAACAAATGCAGACAAGATTAGAAGGGAAACAATGAACTGGGAAAACATTTTTACAGTCAGAGGTTCTGATAAAGGCCTCATTTCCAAAATATATAGAGAATTGACTCTAATTTATAAGAAATCAAGCCATTCTCCAAATGATAAATGGCCAAAGGATATGAACAGACAATTCTCAGATGAAGAAATTAAAACTATTTATAGACATATGAAAATATGCTCCAAATCATTATCAATCAGAGAAATGCAAATTAAGACAACTCTGAGATACCACTACACACCTGTCAGATTGGCTAGAATGACAGGGAAAGATAATGGGGAATGTTGGAGGGGATGTGGGAAAACAGGGACACTAATACATTGTTGGTGGAATTGTGAACACATCCAGCCATTTGGAACTATGCTCAAAAAATTATCAAACTGTGCATATCCTTTGATCCGGCAGTGTTTCTACTGGGCTTATATCTCAAAGAGATCTTAAAGAAGGGAAAGGGACCCATATGTGCACGAATGTTTGTGGCAGCCCTGTTTGTAGTGGCTAGAAACTGGAAATTGAATGGATGCCCATCAACTGGAGAATGGTTGGGTAAATTGTGGCATATGAACGTTATGGAATCTTATTGTTCTGTAAGGAATGACCAGCAGGATGAATACAGAGAGGCTTGGAGAGACTTACATGAACTGATGCTAAGTGAAACGAGCAGAACCAGGAGATCATTATATACCTCAACAATGATACTGTATGAGGATGTATTCTGATGGAAGTGGATTTCTTTGACAAAGAGAGCTAATTCAGTTTCAATTGATCAAAGATGGACAGAAGCAGCTACACCCAAAGAAAGAACACTGGGAAATGAATATAAACTGTTTGCATTCTTGTTTTCTTTCCAGGTTATTTCTACCTTCTGAATCCAATTCTCCCTGTGCAACAGGAGAACTGTTCGGTTCTGCAAACATATATTGTATCTAGGATATACTGTAACCTATTCAACATGTAAAGGACTGCTTGCCATCTGGGGGAGGGGGTGGAGGGAAGGAGGGGAAAAATCAGAACAGAAGTGAGCGCAAGGGATAATGTTGTAAAAAAAAAAATTACCCTGGCATGGATTCTGTCAATAAAAAGTTATTAAAAAAAAAGTAACCTCCTCCTCTCACAGGATGGATGGACTCCTTACAGGAAACCCACTCAGATATTAAATAATTTGGGTCCATTCACCAATTAGTTCTAGTTCCTTCCCAAACAAATGGGACCTAAAGTCTCTTGGGGTATGGAGCAATGATCTCATCTTCTGAACCTACTTCCTGCTGAGAATAGGTGTTGAGCTCAAGACCTTGCAGGGGTCAATATATATATTGAATATTTCAATATATTATATTCTATTCAACGAGAAGCCAGATTTTTATCTGTCAGGTATGTTGTGGAACAGATTTTTCCCCCAGGTCTTGTTTCAACTTAATGGCTTCAACTGGGTCCTCACTGCAGCGAGGCAATGATTCTGTCCTCCCTGATTGCTTCTCTGGCAAGCTGGATGGTGTCATTGTACTCTGGGCCCAAAGACTGGAAGATCCATCATCCTCAGTCCAAATTCAGCCTCAGACACTTAGGAGCTGTCCCTTAACCTCAGTTTCCTCATCTGTAGAAGGGGGATGATAATCTCTTCAGCATTTCCCTGTCAGGGCTGCGTGAGGATTCGACGACATGATGTGGGTAAAATGCTCGAGGGAGGTCACTCACTCTCTTACCCTGTGCTGACATGTGTACTCGGACCCAGCCGCCAGGATAGTTCAGGTGCTAGAAGCTTCCGGTCCAGCAGAACGCAGAGTCGCCCTCCCTGCTCGATGAACGCTGCCTGACCTGGAGCCGGCAGGAGGTTTGTCTTCAGAGTTGGAAGGGAGTTCCTCCCAGATAAATATTTCATCCGGGGCTGAGGGTGCCAGACCGCGGCCCATCCCCGAGATAAGATTTGGCAGCCGAGCCGCTTCACGATCCCAGCCCAAAAAACCGTTTGGAACGTTTCATGCTGGGTCAGGTTTGGACTTTAGTTTGGGGAGGAGAGCCTGAGACGCTGTGGACTAAGGCCAGGCTTCCCAGCTCTTCTCTGGCCCACATTTGTGATTAACTCCACATGACAGTGTTGGACATGTCTGCTGACTGAGAAAACACAAGATGACAAAAAAGCAGCTCAGAATTCAGAAATGCTCATGCCTGACAATCTGTCCCTGTGGTCCAGTGGACTTGGAGGCTCGGTAAACATGGGCATTCGTAAGGCAGAGGGCAGCTCGTCTGCGCCTCTGCACCTTGGGGACTCCTGTCCGTGGATCCATGGATCCTTCCCCCCAAATCCCCTTCCCTATTACTGCGGGGGATACTACCACCCTCAGTCACCCAGGCTCATAACCTCCCTCACTAGCCCTCAGCCCGCATAACAATCTGTTGCCAAATCTTGTCATTTCCACAAAGCCTCTTGCCTTTGTTCCCTTTTCTTCACTTCCACAGTCCCTCTTCTCCTTTGGGCGCTTGTCACCCTTGGTGTGAACTCTGCGAGTGTTTTAATGGGTTTTCTGACCTCTCACTCACTTTTCCTCCTGATTTTCTGGGCTCTAAAAAAACCATGTCTCTCCTGCTGGCTCCTCCTGGAAGTTCCCTCAGAGCCTGGGATCTCCTAATCCTCAAACAGCCAATGGTCCACGTGGCTTTCTTACCCCAGAATATCCCTCTGCCAAGCCCACCCATTTCTCTTGTTAATGAGTCACTTCTAGGGCTGCCATTTTGTGGAGAGACCCGAGCAGTCAGCCTTCCTTTCCTCCCTACTCATGCCCTCCATTTTCCCAGCTTCCACACCCTGGGGCACCTGTATCTCTTCCACTAAACCCTGTCATATTCAATACATTTGTTGTCTTCCCCACTGGGATATAAGCACTTGGAGGGCAGGAACAATCTTTCTTTTTGCTTGAATTTGTATTCCCAATACTTATCATGGTGTCTGGCCTTTGGTAAGTGCATAATAAAAGCCAATTTCCTTTCTTTCTTCTTTAATCCAGCCTTCATTCAGCATCCAAAGATTTTTCTAAAATGTCACCATGACTGTTACTCACTCCCCAGTAGATTCTAGTTTATTTCCTCTTTTTTTTTTTTATTTCCAGGATCAAATACAAAATCCTCTTTGACATTTAAAGTATTTCATAATGGCAAAGCTACACTCCCCTTCCCCCCAAAAGAAAAAGAAACTGGTACATTGAAGGGGCGTTTGGGAAAACAGGCCCATTGATGCATGGTTGGTAGAGCCATGGTTGGTTCAACTCTTCTGAAAAGCAGTTTGGAACCATGCCCAGAAAAGGACCTCCCCCTCTCCCCCAAGGTTATGTAGAGCAGCTCTTTTTGTGATGGCAAAGGGACTGGAAATTTGGCACAAGCTCTGTTGAGGAATAGTTGAAGGAATCATGGTTTGTGAATGTCATAGAACACTATTGTGCTGCAAACAATCCTGAAGGGCGTGAGTTAAAGACATCTGGAAAGGCTCATCTGAACTGATGCAGAGGTGAGAAGAACCAGAATAATGGATACTCTGAGAACAGGAATATAAAAGTGTCGGCTGCTCTCTTTCATTCTTGAAGAATGCCAAATAACATGTCAGGGTCAAGGTAGATCAGATCTGACTTTGGCTGATGGGAACAATTCATGGCTGGAACAGGTCGGGCACAAATAGTCCCTGTGAACATTGGATTGGAAATGTCTCCCACTTTGTGCATCTCCCATTTCCTTTGAGCTACTGCAATTCTGCTTTGCTCAGAGAGCACAGAGCCTTCTTTGATGACAATCACATCATCAATATGTACATCCCTGTAAATATAAATGGGCTTCCCCACAGTATCTGAGATTTCTCCGTTTGCTATAACTGATAATTCCGTGTGTGGATGCTATGGTGCTCGCTGGTCGAGGTGTTTTCCTGGTGTTAATTGTTAGGTCAAAATTAACACGAGCAACAGAGAATTGATCTATATTTTGTTTCTTCTCAGCTTCAGGTGCTGTTTTGAGCACAATATCATTTAACAAAAAGTTGGGCACCAACTCTCTGTCTACTTTGTTCTTGGTTTGTAGCCTTTTAAAGTCAAATAATTTATTGTCAATGTGGCAATTGATCTCAATGCCATTTTTGTCCTTGCTGAAAACTCTGATCAACTAAATAACCAACCATGATTCCAGAAAGCTGATAGGGAAGAATGATACTCATTCATGACAGAGGGCTGATGGACTGACATGAAGAATAAGAAACATTTTTTGAATGTGGTCAATGTAGCAAGGTGTCTAATTTGACCATGTTTATATGAAACAGCGGCTCTCTCTCTCTCTGTCTGTCTCTCTGTCTCTGTCTCTTTTTGGCTCTTGCTCTAGCTCTTCTTCTCCCTTCCCCATTCTTCCTTCCTTCCTTCCTTCCTTCCTTCCTTCCTTCCTTCCTTCCTTCCTTCCTTCCTTCCTTCCTTCCTTCCTTCCTTCCTTCCTTCCTTCCTTCCTTCTTTCTTTCCTTCCTTTTTTCATTCTTCTCTACCTCCCTCCCTCCCTTCTCTCTCCCTACTTCCCTTCCTTCTTTCCCTCCCTCCCTCCTTTCCTTCCTTCCCTCTCTCCCTCTTTCCTCCCTTCCTTCCTCTCTTCCTTTTCTTTCTTTACAGTGGGTGGGAGGAGGTAGGACCAGAAATAATGCCTGATAATTGAAACAACAACAGTAAAATAACAAGATGCAGTAGAAGAGCAAGTCAGAAGGTGTCTCTGCCCAGCAGGAGTTTTGCAAGTCCTGTGTTGGCTTGGTTATAGAGTTTCAAAGCCAGCTGTGTGTCATAGATTGGTGGGTTTGTATATGAGTCTTTTCCTGTCAGTGCATGTGGCAGTTCTCACGCAGATATTTTTAGAGTTAAGAATAAAAACAAACATTAAAAAAGGAATTCCTTCAAAGCCATTCCTTTTCCTACTTGTCTGATCGTTCTTCTCTCCCGGCCCCCTCAGCTGCTCCTGCTCTTGTTCTTCCTTAGGCAGCTCCCCGTTTTGAGTCCAGACACTCCTTGTTGCTTTGTCTAAAACCTCCTCCTCCCCCTTGTCTTCTTCCTCCTCCTTCTCCTTCTCCTCCCCTCCTCCTCCCATTCTCTTTCTTCTCCTCGTCCTCCTTTCCCCTTCTTTTCCCCCCTCCTCTCTCTTCATTTTCTCCTCCCTCTTCCCTCTTTCCCCTCTCTCCTCTTTCTCCCCTCCTTTCCTTTCTCCTTCCACTTCATCTTCTTCTATCCTTACCTCTTTCTCCTCTCTTTCCATCCCTTTTCTTTCTCCTTTCCTTCCTTCTTCCCTCACCTTCTTCTTCTTTCTCCTCTTTTCCCCTCTCCTTCTCTCTCCTCCTCCATACCTCTGTTTCCCCACTTTTCTCAAGATGCAGCTCAATTTCAACCATCTGCAGGAAGTCTTTTCTAGCTTCTTTCCTTCTGGGATTTCCCTTCATCTTCTCTCTACATATGTTCTTTTATATGCTGTTTATCTATACTGTTACATGTTTTTCTTCCATTGGAATGGGTGCTCTCTTAGATCAAGGACTTCATGCCCAGTGTTTAGTGCTATGCTTAACATGTAATAAAGTCTTAATAATATTTTTGGATAACCTGTTTGATTGTTTGATCACTGTCTTGGAGAGCTTCCCCTTGTGCATTGCCACTCCCTGGATATATGGGCAGCCTGGGGCTACCTGTCTGTCATTCTATGTTCCTGCCATGTGAGTGGTCTGTCTCCTTCCGGTGTTGCATCCTTCCTGGAGGAGAGTGTTTATGAGACTTCTGAACATAAGTCATGGCCCATGACACATTGCTGAAGTCAATCTGTGCCCAGTTGGGTTCTGTGTTAAGACAGCAGCTCAGAATTATTGAAGCATGGACCAATTTCCTAATAGTCTTCCAGTTCAGTCTTTTCTTCCTATTCAATCTCCAACATAGCTTTCTTGTATTTCCAGCTGCTATTGGACATCATAAACCAGATTTACCACCAAGACCCTCAACTGACCCTCAACTGAGCCAGTGTCCAATAGAACTCTGATCCCCTCCAATCCTCTCCTCATCTGAACTTTCTTCTTACTGTCAAGGTGCCACCTTTCTCCCGGCCCCCAAGGCTGAAAATCTAGGTGTCATCTTTGGCTCTTCCCTCTCTCATCTTTTTACATCTGATCTTTTACCAATTCATATTGATTCTTCTAGTATATTCTCCCTTCTCTTCTCTGACAGCCTTCACTTTGGGTGGGCTCTGATCACCTGGGAGCTGGACAAGCAGAGTAGCCTGCTCATGACCCTGTTCCAAGCCCTTCTCCACTATGGTTCATTCTCCAAAGCTGCCAAGGTGATCGACTACAGGGCAAGAGTGATCACGTCCCCCTTCCCCCTTCAATAAACACAGAGGTTCCCAGTCACTTTTAGAATCCTGTATAAAATCCTTTGACTTTTAAAGCCCTTTCCTACCTTTCTAATCCCCTTACATTTTGCTGTTTTCCACATACTCTATGATCCCATCATTATCCTCCTTACTCACTCTCTAACATGAAATCTCATTTCCCAACTCGGGGAATTTTCCCTGGTGATTATTCTCTGAAACTCCTGTTCCTGATCTCCTTGGGCCACTTTCTTTAAGAAAGCTTTTCCTGGGCTCTAAAATGCTACTGTTTCTCCTTTGATATCATCTCCTGTTTGTTGTATATATGTTATATATGTATATGTGTTTTGTTGATACATAGTTATTTGCATTTTGTTTCTCTCCTTAGACTGTGCACTCCTTGGGGTCAGGGAAGTTTTTTTTTCCTTTGGATCTCTGATGCTTAGCATAGAGCTTAACTTGTAAGAGGTGTTTGGTGTTTGTTGACTTGATTTTAAGATAGTCTAACTTTATACAGACCCAAAAGAGCAGACACAGAACAAAGCTATTTCCCCCTTTACTAGCCGATTATTCGTGCATTTGCTCATACTTTTGCTCCGTGCTAAGGGATTTACGTGGAATATTAGTCCTTATTTTCCCCAAATGTTTAATGCTCATATTAATTTGCAGATCCAGTGGGAACCCCTGACCGAAAGGACTAGAAGTCAGTATCTACAGATGTGTGCCATGACTCTCTCCAGAAGTTTCTTTGAAATGTGAGCCACGATTCAAACAATGGATCTTTTGGAATGGGGAGAAAAAAAGTGTGTGGGGGGGAGATGGTAGATATTTCCAGATTGGAAACCACCGCATCCTTCTCCCCCTTTTTGTTCTGTGGACTTCAGCCTCCTTCTAAGTCCCCTACTTTAAACAAGGGAGGGGAATACAATGTATCACCATCAGGGTAATGCAGTCAACAAAGTATAATTATCTGGTAAGGTAGAATGTACTCAGAGCCCGCTGCCAATCAAAAATCCAAACGGCCAGCAGAGGGCACTCTTGATCCAACAAAGATTCCCTTTTCTTCGCCTGATTTCTCCTTGAGCTTTCCTTTGATTTGGAAAACCGTAGGTAGCCTTTCTGGGGCTTCTAATCCCAGCCCCACTCTGAGCCCTGAACAATGCACATTCCACAGAGGAGACACACGTGGCCCAGGACCTGGGCCTGACCTGGAATCAGAGCGCCTCGCAGGACTTAATTTTTCATCACAAAAGCAGCCTGGGAGCTGGGCAGGAATGGCTTTTAGGTGAATTTTCAGACTCAGTTTTTAATGTCCAGATCTCACCCCAAACCCAGTTCTGTGGTCAGATTTCAAAGGGTCTGAAAACCTGGATGGGGAAAAATTATGTCTTTATTTTCACTAATCTTGGATGGAAACGTAGACTTTTCTTTCATCTTGAATGTGGAAAATACAACACGATGGAGCAGGGGTCCTAGAGCTTTCCCAAGCTGCTTCTAAAGGGATTTCTGGCAACAAAAGGTCAAGAACCCCTGCTGGAAGTGAGGTGAGCTTGAGCCTCCTTCCCCTCCACCCCCCCTCCACCATACATCTTTAGCATCCAGTTGAATGTAAGTTCATTTAGGGCAGGGACTATTTCTCTTTTGTCTCTGAATCCCCGGGGCTTCGTATGGGAGAGGCACTTCTGAGGGGACTAAACCTGAGAATATGAATCTGTTTTTTCATGCATCCATAATGACTTTAGGATCAGAGCAGGCTTCCAGGTTTGGGCAGGTGGAAATCAGGATGGACAGAGATGACCCGGGACATGGCAGCACTTCTGGAACTTGTGGCAGATGATGGCCACCGCTGCAGCCTCCTCCCGGGGTGGTTCTGAGGAGAGGCATCTTTCCCCTTCGTCACTTGGAGACACGTCCACTCTCCTCAGACAATATATGGCTTTGTGCAGTGGACTCTTAATTTCTCACCCTTCTTTGCCCAGGCCACGTTTCTCTATTTACTAATAAAAGTCTGGCTGTTTTGGGGATCCAGCCTTTTCTTTGTTTGCCTTCAGACCCAGAAACTCCAGAATGATTGAGCTTACCACGACCTCTCCCTTCCCCAGCTGTATAACAACTAACCTTGCCAGCTTGTTGGTGTGATCCAGAATGCTCCCCAGGTGATGTGGGTATTGGTGATGGAGGTCTGACACTCCATATCCTGGGGTGGTTTCTAGGACCCCTCCCTCTATCCCCTTCTTCCGCTTGCCACCAGACGCCCCAACCCACAGGCTTGAGGTTCTTCTCAAAGCACAAGTGGCCCCTGAAGTCGGACCCACCACCCATCAACTTGACTATGATATGGTGGGCAGTCTTTTTGTGTTTGAGTTGTAACAGAAGGTCTCTCCCCTTCTCCAGTGCCTGATACTGGGGCCTGGCTTCTCTGGAAGGGGCAGGCTCTCCACCCATTCTGCAGCGGGGACTCCTGCCTCCAGTCGCTGGCAGGTTTTGGCCTTGTGCCCACATTCCTGTTTAATCACTGGCTAGCTAAATGGCCGGAGAATAATCACTCACGAGGCAGATTTTTACAGTTGTTCCACAGTAATTACCCAGAAAAAAGCTGAACTCCACCTGACACTAGTTCACCTCCAAGATGGCTCCCTGACCTCTGCGTCTCCAGCTATGCTCCTGGGACCTCCCCATCGCCTGGTGAATGACAGCCTTGAGTCAGAGGCAATGGCTTCCACGGCCATTAAGAAAACCCAATTGGCAATGCACCAAGGGGCTGGACGGTACTGCTGCAGAGAAGAGAAACAGTGAGACTCATCCCACTTCCAAATGGGGGACCGGGAGAGTACCACTGGCCTTGGAGTTGGGGGATCTTGTCGCCTGTGTGACCTTGGTCAAGGTAAGCTCACCTTCCCAGGGCCTCGTGTCCTCATCTGTAAAACCACGTGATTGGACTCGATGGTCTCTGAAGTCCCTTCCTGTCGCCCCTCTAGAATCCTCAGGATCCCAGAATCTCCCAGGTGCAGGGGGTCTCATTCCTACCCGAGCAAGGATCCTCTCCTCCACGCCCCTGAGGAGCAGTTACCAGATTTTGGTGAAAGGGTCACACCCTGTCTCCAGGAAGTCCAAACCACTTAGGGACGCTCTCATTGTTAATGCATTTCCCCTTCATTTAAGCCCGATTTGCTTCTTTGCACCGTGGGGTTCTGAATTCCGGATCCTCTGGGATCAAGAAGAGCAAGCCTGATCTCCCAGTCTCTGGATCTAGTTAATCTTTGCCCCCAGCTCACGTGTTCCAAATGTCTTCAATGTACAGATGACCCATGATGCACATGAAAAGGGAGGAAAGGGATGAGGGCAGAAAGAGTTGGCTGTCACAGGGGCAAAAACGAGGCTCAGTGGGGAGTGGGAGTGAGCTGTCCCTCCTCCTCTGTGAACTTTGGCCCCTGGGAAGGTCATACATTGAGAACTGCAGGCAACCTTAGAAATCCTGGCTTGACCTGTGTTGTGGGATGATCCCACAATTGGATTCAGGGAATCCGAGTTCGAATTCTGACCACACTAGTCATACCTGTGTGACCTTAGACTCCACATTTCATCTCTGGGCTTGTTTACTTCTCTCTGAGGTGAGGGGCTTGCTCCTGATGGGCTACAAGCTCCATTCGAGATTCTAATGAATGTGTGCTTTGGTTTTACAATGGGGGAAACTGAGTCCCAAGGATATAAAGGGGCAAAGTTGAACTCCTGATGTAGGTCCATAGACCAATAAGCACAGATCCTTTCTGGCACAATCTACTGCCTCTCTCTGGAAAAGAAGAGTGCAGCTGGCCAGAATCCTGAGGAAGCTTGGCAGCCCCGCCAAGATGGGGCAGCTGATGCTCTCCCAAAGTTCCCTGCTTTCTGTGGAATTCTGCACTTTCTATTTCACAAACAGTGTCCTTGGATGTTCAGTGACTATGAATGAAACACCTTTGCACTCACTACACAAAAAGGCAAAAGTCTCGGCCCTCAGGGAGCTTACAGTCTAAAGGGGGAGACAATAATAAAATGAATGGGTACAAGCTCTAGCCAGGAAATAGGAGGGAGTGAGCAGGGGGAGACTTGGCACCCAGCAGGAACCAGAAGGAAGAAAGGAAGGAAACTGCAAAGCAGTCTCTTTATGGCAGGTCCTGGGCTAAGAGCTGAAGAGACAGACAAGCCAGCAAGAGGGTCTGGGTCCCCTGTGAGCTTCCATTCTAATGGGGGAAGGCCACATGTAAGGGTTTCTGGAGAGGGGCGGACTGGGGTGTGGTTCAGAAATGGGCAGAAAGTAATGTGGAAGTCTGGAGTCTTCACAAGATGAAACCTAAGATCCCCTGTCAGAGTTTGGGGTTCCGGGGGTCTCTGAGAGGAGAAGGTGACGAGGAAGGCTGGAGTGAGGGAAGTGTCATTTGGCAACCATGCATGATGGATGGCTGCTTGATGGAAATGGATTTTTAATGGATTTTTACACTCTTCTGTGTTTGCAAGGGTTGCTATGTTAATATTTAGCAGAAATCGCTTGGGAGAAGTTGCTAAGTCCTTGCTCTTGTTTATTAGCTTTTATCTTGGGACATCAGCCCATAAGTGCCGGCCTTCACTGGGCAGCTACAATGTACCTCTGTTCGCCAGCATTTCGCTTCAGCTCCTGGAGGAGCTGACCCCACTCTGAGCTCCCAGGATGGGAGCCATAATTCTTGTTTAGGGGTTCTGGATTGGGTGGGTTCCTTTGGCCAGTCCCGGCCAGGCTCTGTCTTCTACATCATAGATCTTGGCAACTGCTGAGGAGCAGCCCCAAGGGTCCAGAACCTCACTCAAGTCCACATCCTCCTAAAACCAAGAAGGCGAGTTTGCAAAGAAAGAAGCAGCCAACTCACTGGGGGGAGGGCGAGGAAGAGGAGGGTGCTGAAGGGGAATGGCAGCTAATTGAGTCATGGAAGGTTTTTTAGTTTATTGAGAAAGTTCCTCTTTTGAATTAGACTTCCAATTGGGTTGATATTTGATCTGGCCTAAAACAGAATAGTGCAGTCCAAGTAGCGCCCCTTTCCCTCCTGCTAGAGCGCTGGGGATTGTTGGCATAGTGGCCTTAAAATAACCCAGTAATAAATAATAAAAAGAGCCTCCTACTGTCCAAAGACAACCAGGTCACTTCCTTACATAAAACTGTAGGGTGGGTTTTTTTTATTAGGTTGCAAAACCATTTCAAGCAAATGAAAACCAAATGGGTGAGAAAAGTGTGCATTTCTCCAATCCCATCCCCAACACAAAGATCGGTTTTCTCTCGCTCTGCTTTTTGTCCCAAGAAGAGAACCCCAAGTGTCCCTAATGAGAACAGGCTGGTTGATTTCAGATGGACGGAGCGGCTTTCTCAGCCGGGGAGATACTGGGAGAGCCGAGGGGCTCTTCGGGGTGTCCTTCATCACGTTGCTTGTACGGGAAGAAATGCAACGAAAATGCCCCCTTCAGAATGAAGGACCAACTCATGCCCACAGTCTTCCAGTGGAGTTTCTGGGGTCCTCCCTATCATCCTCACCTCAGGGGTTCAGAAAAGCTAACATTGATCCTTCTTTGAAGTGAAGGAAGGTCTGTGGGACTAGAACCGTGGAAGGGAATTGGTGCCTCTAGAAAAGGCAAGAAAAAAATAGGCAAAAGAGCCAGGAGATACACACTTGATTTGGGGGTGTGGTTGTTCTTTCCATGTACATTGTTGTGGCCCTTAGAGATCTTGTTTCTTTGCCCTATTTCCTTCACTCTGCATTAAGCAGCTCTTTGCAGGCTTCTCTGTATTCATTCATCATTTCTCACGCGGCAGTAACACTGCAGTATGGTTAGCAATCCTTCCTTGATGGACATGGATTCTATTTCCAATTCTTTGCTATCACAAAAAAAGGATTTCTGTAAATATTTTGATGTATATGAGGACTTTTTTCCTTAAGTGTAAAAACCCCATAATGGAATTTTAGGGTTAAAGGGCATGGATATTCAAGTCACTCTCTTTGCATGATTATAATTACGTTCAAAAAAAGATCGTATTCATTCACAGCTCTATTAAGAAGACATCAGTTTGCCTGTTTTCTCCAACATTGAGCGTATTAACATTTTTAATAATCTTTGTCAATTTAAAGCATGAAAGATTAAACTCTGGGGCTGTTTTGAGTTGCATTTCTTTTATTATTAGTGATTTGGATCATTCTTTCATGTGGTTGTGAATGTTAATTCTTTTTTGAGAATTCTTTATTCATCTTTTTATATAATAGAGGCCAATTATGTATTGGGGATGGTTATTAGTTTTGTGTATGTTTATTGTTTATATAACTAAGATACCAAACCCTTATTAGAAAAATTAATACAAAGTTCCCCCTCCCCCATTCAACCTCTTCCCTTCTTATAGTCAGTCTTAATTTAGTCTGTGCAGAAATTTTTCAGTTTTTTGTTTTTTTTTTTTTTTTGGCTGAGGCAATTGGGTTAAGTGACTTGCCCAGGGTCACACAGCCAGGAAGTATTAAGTGTCTCAGATCAGATTTGAACTCAGGTCCTCCTGACTTCAGGGCTGATGCTCTATCCACTGCACCATCTAGCTGCCCTGAAATTTTTTAGTTTTAAATAAACAAGTTACCTATTTTCTCTTTTGTAATTGCCTTAATTTCTTTTTTACTCAAGAATACATCTCCTATTAAATTTTTTTAAAGGAATATATCGCCTATACACATAGCAGTGAGAGGTGTATAATCTGCTTGGATTCTCTTTTTACAGTATAATTCTTATTATTAATATTAATTTAATATATTCATTTAGAATGTATTGTGGTATGTGGTATAAGGTATTAGTTTAAGCCTAATTTCCACTAGACTGTATACCATTTTTTCCAGCAGTTTTTTTTTTTAATCAAATAATGAGTTCCTTCATAGGCAATTTATGTGTTCTATATATAAGAAATGAGTTGTTAAGTTCCACTGTTTTCAATTATCCATTGTTTAGTCTATTTTATTTTCTCTCTGTTTTTTTTTTTTAAATTAGCATCAGATAATTTTATGACTGCTGCTTTATAGTAAACTATGAGATCTAGGAATGCTACTCTAGATCTTTCTTTCTTTCTTTTTTAATCATTTCCTTTGAGATCATAGGTCTTTTGTTTTTTAAAATGAATTTTGCTATTATTTTATCAAGTTTTATAAAATTTCTTTGATAATTTTATTGGGATAGTATTCAAAGTATAAATAAAACTTGATAGTATTGTCACTTTTATTAAAGTGGTACAGACCAGCCATGACCATTGAATATTCCTACAAGTAATTTTATTTCTATTTCATCATTTATTAATTTTTTAACATTCTTTTCTTGGAGTTTCTCCATCCAGTCCCTTCTCCACCCAATGAGAAGGCAAATGGTGTGATATAAATTATATATAAAATCATACAAAGCATTTCCATATCAGTTATGCCATAAAAAGGCAAGAAAAATAGAGGGAAATTTTTGCTTCAGTTTGTTCAGGGTTCATCAGTTCTTTCTCTGGAAGTACATTTTTTTCATCATGAGTCTTTTAAAATTGTATTGGATTATTGTATTGATCAGCGTAACCAAGTCTTTCACAGCTGATCATCATTACAGTATTGCTGTTATTCTGCACACTGATCTTCTACTTTTTCTGCATCACTTCATATAGGCTGTCCCCATTCCCCCTTGTCATTTTTTATTGCACAGTTGTATTCCGTTGTATTCCGTCACAATGATGTGTACAGGGTGTTAAGGGAAGAGTAGTACCTTTGGTGAGAGGCTGTGAGCCCTGCCAAGGGCAGGTTTCCACTTTTGGTGTCTACTTGTCAGGCAGCTCTCACCTGTGGCTCCAGAGAGCCGGAGCACAGTCAGAGGTTACACTAATTAATAACAAGAAAACAGGTTCTCCACTAGCCAGCACCTGGTTGACTCATATGTGGAACCATAAATTATAGCAAATGGAGAGATTTTTGGATGCTGTGGATAAGTTCACTTACCTTGGCAATATATTTTTTCAGGATGTACACATATCTATGATGTACACATTGCCAGGACGAGCTCAGTGTTTGGGAGAGATTAAGAGAGGATGTGGTATACTTTAACATATCTAACATGTATTGTTCTATCTGCCATTTAGGGGAGGATGGGGGAAGGAGAGGAAAAGTTGGAACAGAAAGTTTTGCAAAAGTCAATGTTGAAAAACTACCCATGCATGTGTTTTGTCAATAAAAAGCTATAAAATAAGAGTATGTGGGAGAGAAGAGGTGTTGGGTTGACTATCAAATTGGAGTCTCCAGAATCATTGTCCTGACCTCATTATTATATGCCTGTGAAACCAGCACCATGCCAGGACACTGAGTTACTTCCATTTGAATTGTCTTAGGAAGATTCTGAAGATCACCTGGAAGGATAAGGTGTTAGAAACTGAGGTCCATCTTAAAGCCAAACTGCCCAGCTTTCAAACTCCACTACAGAGAGTGCAGCTCTGGTGGGCGACCACGTTGTTCAATGCCAAACATATGTTTGCCCAAAAGACTATTACATTACATATATATCAAATACCCTATGGAGGTCAGAAGAAGCAATACAAAGACACTTTCAAGGTCTCTCAGAAGAACTTTGGTATTGACTGTAAGAGATGTAAGATGCTGACACACAATTGTCCAGCCTAGAGTGCCTGTATCAAAGAAGGCACTGTACTCTAGGAGCAAAGCAGAATTGTGGTAATTTGAAAGAACTGTGAAATGGGCAAATTTAGACATTTTCCTTCCAAATGGTCATATGGATTGTGTTTGTCTGATCTACAGTAGAGCCTTCTGGACTCAAATTGGTCTTACAATAGGTAAGACTCCAACATAGTGATGCCCTTTTGGTCTTAGATCATGAAGGACAAACAACAACAATAAAAATGCAATTGATTTTTAAGGATTTACTTGTTATCTTGTAATTTTGCTGAAACTATTGTTTTAACTAATACCTTTGTTGATGCCTTAGGATTTTCCATCATACCAACAAATAGAAATATTTAAATTCTTTATCTTTATTTTTGGAGTCTTATTGCTATTTCTATCATTCCAGAATTACATCAAATAGAAGTGAAGAGAGTAGGCATTCTTGCCTTACCCCTGTATTTACTGGAAATAATTCTAGTGTATTTACATTCCATCATGATGCTTTTTAAAGATAGAAGGATACCCCTTTTAAAAGATTCTTCTGTGACGATATTTTGTAGTTTTTAAAAGCATAAATGAGTGTTATACTCTTGTCAAATGCTTTTTCTGTATCTATTGATATGATCATGTCAGGTTGTTTTTACTTTCCATATGATCAATTACATTGATTGTTTTTCTAATATCAAACCACTCTTGCATCCCTGATTTAAATCTAGCTCGGTGAAAATAAGTGTTTCCTTTGATAAATCACAATTGTCTTTTGACATTTTTTGATTTGATTTTATTAGTTTTGAAGTTTAACTTTTTAAATTAAAGCTTTTTATTTACAAAACACATGCATGGGTAATTTGTCAACACTGATCCTTTCAAAACCTTCTGTTCCAAATTTTCCCCTTCCCCTATATGACAGATAGTCCAATACATGTTAAATATCAAAATTAACTTTTAAAGGATTTTAATTTTCATTTCTCTCCTCCTTTATTTCTTTCTTTCATCTTCAAGATAGCAAGCAATCTGTTATAAGTTATACATGTTCAATCATATAAAATGTATTTCCACATTAGTCATATTGTGAAAGCAGAATCAGAACAAAAGGGAAAAAGCAAAAAAAAAAGTGAAAATAATACTCTTTGATATACATTCAGACTCCACAATTCTTCCTTTGGATGTGAATAGCATTTTCTGTCACGAATTTTTGGAATTGTCTTGGATCATTGTATTGCTGAGAATAGCTAAGTCTATCAAAGTTTGTCATATAATATTGCTGTTACTGTGTACAATTTTCTTCCAGTTCTGCTCACTTCACTTAGCATGTAATTCTTTCATGTAATTTCTTTCCAGGTTTTTCTGAAATGTCTGCTCATCATTTCTTATAGAACAATAATATTCCATTACATTCATATGCCACAATTTGTTCAACCATTCCCCAATTTATGGACATCTCAATTTCCAGTTCTTTGTCCCACAAAAAACATATTTTTGATCACGTGGGTCTTTACCCCTTTTTATGATCTCTTTGGGATACAGACCCAGTAGTGATATTGCCAGATCAAAGGGTATACATCCTTTTGGGCATAATTCCAAATTGCTTTTCAGAATGGTTGAATCAATTCATAATTTTACCAACAATGCTTTAGTGTTCCAATTTTCTCACATCCTTTAAAATATTTGTCATTTTCCCCTGTCATATTAGACAATCTGATAGGTATGAAGTAGAAATTAAGAGTTTTAATTTGCATTTCTCTAATCCATAATGATTTAGAGCATTTTTTTCATTATTTCATTATTATAGGTAGCTTAAATTTCTTCTGAAAACTGCCTGGTCATAGCCTTTGAATTCTTGTATTTTTGAAAGAAATTCGTTTAGATTTTTTTGACTCCATATTCATTAATGATATTGTGGTTATACACTTCATTATTGATATTTGTCCTCTCTTTGGTCATTTTCCTTGATTTGCCTCAATATATCTTCTCTGGCTCTCCCACTCAACTTGATGTTAGTTGACTCAGTTCAAATTCTTTCTCCTTAGACAAGATGAATGGTCTTGCTAAGCATCAACTAGTTTATACTCCTTTTAAAGTGTCTATCTCCTCTTATATAATGTCTCTTTAGTCATAGAGCCATTCATTAATGGTATCCAATGTCATCACTGAATCAAAGTTTTTCCTTCTTTCAATTCCTCTGCCTCCTCAGTCATTCTGTAAGTTACCTTCTTCCTGAGAGGTTAAAGGGATTATTTTCCCTTCACTGTTACACTTTGGCTTGAATGAGAACAACACCTTTTCCTTCTATCTACTTCCCTTTCCCCTTTAAATGACCATCTCCCATTCTGTAATTTGTTCATATTCTCTCTCTCTCTCTCTCTCTCTCTCTCTCTCTCTCTCTCTCTCTCTCTCTCTCTCTCTCTCTTCTCTCTTTCTCTCTTTCTCTCTGTCTCTCTCTCCTCTCTCTCTCTGTACCCCACCTCGTTCCCTATCCTATTCACAAATCATTGACTGCCCTATAGATAGTGTTGTGGGTTTAGTCCATAATATCTTACACCTGTTTCTCCACCATCATTTTGATTAGTTGTTTTCTTTTGCCCTCCTCATATACATTTAGAAAAAAGTCTCTTAATTGTTGATCATTATTTTGTTGCTGTTTTTCTTGGTTGTTATATTTGTTTACTCTTGTATTTTTTTAACTGGGGTTATTTGAGAAACAATCTCTTCAAGTCTAATTTTCTTTTAAATAATGTATTAAATATTTACTTGTTATTGAATGCCCCTCACCTTTTTTCATTTACATTTAGTCTCAAAGATGTAGGATAGTTCATGATCTACATCTTGAGCTATAAAGCTACTTTTGCTTGCATGTTCTCATGGGTATAGAGTCATCTTTTGTTTTGTTTTTGTTTTTTTCCAAATTTTCTTGGTTAATATTTGAAGTTCTTTCTCTTGGTGCCTTGAAAAATTTGTCATTTCTCAACAAAATTATTAAATTTTGTCCATTTTAATTTCTTTACGGTTCCAGTCTTTTTTTCTAGAGACAATTATTTTAATTAATTTTCATTTTCTGCATTCTGAAATCTTAGGAGGCTTTCTCACATCATTTCTTAAATTATAATAGTCAGGCTTTTTCCTTTTTGGTTTGTTTTGATTTTTATTTGTCATGGTCTTCTGGGAGACCTATGATACGTAAGTTATGTCTATTCATCTTGGCTATAAGATCGTTAGGTTTTGCTTATAGGGACAGTATTTTTTGAAAGTATTGTTTTTTGCTTCTTTTCTTCCAGATTGCCCTTCACTTCCTAGTATCCTTTGTTATTTCTAAATATTTATCCTTTTTTATTTGTTCTTTTGATTAATAGCTGACATCTAACTTCTACATAGCACTTATTATATACTAAACATTGCAATTGTCCTCTTATTTGCTCCTCACAACAACCCTAGAAGGTAAGTGCTATTATTATCATCCCCAGATGAGGAATCTGAGGCAAACAGAAGTTAAGTACCTTGCCCAGGATCACACAGCTAATAAGTGCATGGGGACACAAACTTGCCACAGCAGATTGAATTTTCTCTATTCTGCCTATTATCTCTGAATTGTAGGCTATAAAGTCTTCTTGTAAAATTCTTATTTCTTTTAAATTTTTTGGGAACCCCATGCTGTGGTTCTATGCTTTTCTCAAAATTCACAGCATGTCCTCAAGTGTTGAGTAATTTTTTTTTTTTGTTATAGCACTCATTCATATATACCTGAATTATTTACTTGGTCTAGAGGCCTTATTTCCTTCGGTTATCAATGTCTTTCCTGATATTTTACTCACTTATGCTCAACATCTTTGAGTTTTCTTTCTCCTGAGATCTTTTGTAATTTCAGTTTCTCCTTCCTTTCCTCAGTTATTATTTTCCCTTATTTCTCACTTCCTGACTCTCTCCTCTCTGATGGGTCATCCCTCTGAAACTAAGGTTATCTTGGCTTTCTCCCACTCTAATCAATTCCGTTTCCTTAGCCTAGGTCTCTGCTCTAGGATGCTTCTTGGAGGAAAGACTGGCTCAAGTAGGATTCTGAGTTCTTTCCTTCTGGCTAGCGGAGGACTCTCCTCCCCTCTCCTCGATAAACAAATGTGTCTTGCTCCATTTCCTCTGTTGCTCGGTTCTCTGTTTCAGCAGTTCATAATGTTGTCATACTAGTGCTATGGCACCTTGAGCAAATTTGGATTTCTTTGGCTGTGAGAGAAGGAAAGGTTAGAGTGCAAAGTTGAGATCTATTGTTAAATCTAGGTAGGCTTATGCTGATTTGCTGATGAAGTTTGTGGGACTCTGGGGGAGTAGTACTTTCTAAGTGTGACTTAGGTAGCAGTTCATGGAGATTTTACATGTTTGTGTTCTTGACTGGAAAAAATGTCCAGTTTTAATATTGTTGGTCACATGACCCAGAAACCCCTTCACATGACTTTTAAAATGATCCTTCTTGTTCTCTTTTGTATATTTACAAAATGTTTCAGTGATTGCCTTTCTTAATTCTTTCTAAAATTTTTTCTCCCCCTCCTACTCATCATTCACGAAAAAAATTATAAAAAGAAAAACAAATCCTTGTAAGAAATATACATAGTTAAGTGAAACTATTTCCTCATTAGCTGCATTAAAATGTTCACCCACAATCTATCATTATTCACCACCTCCCTGTTAAGCAATGGATAGCAAGGTTCATCATCACTCCTCTGAATCATGGATGTTTATTGTATTGTTTAGAGTTCTTTCAGAATACTATAGTTTTATGATTTTTTGGTTATTTTTTTAAATTTTTATTTAATAATTACTTTATATTGACAGAACCCATGCCAGGGTAATTTTTTAACAGCATTATCCCTTGCACTCATTTCTGTTCCGATTTTTCCCCTCCCTCCCTCCACCCCCTCCCCTAGATGGCAAGCAATCCTTTATATGTTGGATATGTTGTAGTATATCCTAGATACAATATATGTTTGCAGAACCAAACAGTTCTCTTGTTGCACAGGGAGAATGGGATTCAGAAGGTAGAAATAACCCGGGAAGAAAAACAAAAATGCAGATAGTTCACATTCGTTTCCCAGTGTTCTTTCTTTGGGTGTAGCTGCTTCTGTCCGTCATTTATCAATTGAAACTCAGGTGTCTTTGTCAAAGAAATCCACTTCCATCAAAATATGTCCTCATACAATATCGTTGTTGAAGTGTATAATGATCTCCTGGTTCTGCTCATTTCACTTAGCATCAGTTCATATAAGTCTCGCCAGTCCTCTCTGTATCCATCCTGCTGGTCATTCCTTACAGAACAATAATATTCCATAACATTCATATACCACAATTTACCCAGCCATTCTCCAATGGATGGGCATCCATTCATTTTCCAGTTTCTAGCCACTACAAACAGGGCTGCTACAAACATTTTGGCACATACAGGTCCCTTTCCCTTTTTTAGTATTTCTTTGGGATATAAGCCCAATAGAAACACTGCTGGGTCAAAGGGTAGATTTTTTGCACAAAGTATTTTGCTGCACATTCCATTTCATTCTTCATAAGTTTATAAAATTTCTAAAAGCAATGCATTTTTATTATATTAATGCCTAGTATTAATTGTTCTTCCATTTCTGCTCACTTCACCCTGAATCAGTTCACACATGTCTTTTGTTATTTCTTTGACATTGTTATTTCTTCACTTGTCATCTTTTCTCTTACCAATCTTACTTTTCTTTCTTCTATCCTTTCTTCTCTTTTTTCATTCAGTGTTCTTCCCTTCTTCCTTCTATTTCTTTGCTCTTCTTTCTTTATTCTCCCCCAGTCTCTCTTTTTTTCTCTTTATTGCTAAAGTCTTGGAAGTGACCAACTTTCATTTTATTTTCACCAGATGAAAGTGTTTCTCTGCATCATTGTCTTTGTTTCTATCCCCCATTTCTGTCTGTCTTTCTGTCTCTGTCTCTCTCATAGACACATACACACACTGATGCTTCTTATCGACTAAGATGACCAGTTCATGTCAAGTATGTCTTGTCATCTTTCCCTCCCATTCCAAGGGGCACTGACTTTTTAAATCCTTAACATTAGGGTGGAGTGGGGGAAGGAGAGTCCTTGGTTTCTTTGCTCAATGTTTCCTGAGTCTGTTGAGACCCCATCTGAATTAGGCTCCCAGGGGGTCCTTGGCAAATTTAGCAGTTATGTTCGAGCCAGTGTCCTGGGTCTGCCAGAATTAGATTGCTGTTGTGAAGGCCAGAGCATTATAGTCTAAATGTGAGCAGTCACTGCTCTTCGTGTTTATCAAGTCCCTGAGTAACCTCGCTTCACATTAATCTTGAGAAAGTCTTCAGAATGTGCCAAAGGAATAGACTTGTTAGATACTAAAAATCTCCTTTTGACACCATTAAATCAGCCACTCTAATTAAAACAAATGGACAGTAGACATTAAGAACAAAGATCAGGATAGCATTTGGCAGGAGGGTACACAAGATACCATTTCCAGATGATGGATAATAAAGACATCTGCCCTTGGACAGAAACAGATGTGGACAAAGGGCTTCGGAAGACATAACCAAATGAGGAGGAATGAGAGGGTGAACTGAGGGATAGGTGTAATTCAATACTTTAGGGATTTATGGTTTTTTTTTACTTCTATCATTTTCAAATTATATTCTTCCTATGTCTTAGAAGACAGTTTTAGTGAATTGTTGTCTAGCAAATTGATTTTCCTGTGGTTTATCTCTTTCTACTCAGCTTGACTGGTTAATTAATAATAATAATAAAAGTCACTGCATTTATTTAGTGTTTGCAGGTTTGGTAATCGTGTTGTTTCTTATTCCATTTGATCTTCAGATGACCTAACATTGAAAATTTATTCAATTTTATAGGACCTATAGGAGTTTGAGGTTTGCAAGCAACCTAGGGTCACTTTCACAACTTGATGGAAAGATCTTAGAAAAAGGATGTTAGATGGATACGGTAGAGCAAAGGCTCTGATGGGAGACATGAGAAATAGCTGTGGGATTAAATTGTACAGAAGCCTAACTTCTTTGCCTCCTAAATCAGGAAGAAATCATAACCAAAATCATAGCCAAAATCAGCACCAAAGTAAGGTAACGTAATGATGGAAATCACTTGGGAAAGTTGGGTATAGAGCATTTAAGTGATAATCAAGGGATAGGGAAGCAGAAGCACTTTTGTTATTGTTGTAACTAAAGACTACCTAGACAGAAGGAAAATATAGATGAAGGATTTAAGAAACTGATCTCAACTCTGGAAATTTGATCTAGTCCTAATGGGGGACTTTAACTATCTATATACCTGTTTGAGCTCTCCTTTTCTTTCTCCTCTTTTCCCCTCTCCCCTTTCTTCCAAAAGCAAAATATCCAATACCTTCTTGATGTGATTTTTTGTGATTCTGCAAAGGGTAGGCTTTTAATAAGGGATTCACTTAGTATTATCAAGATACCCGGAAAGCTGAATTAATAACTAGAAGATTTATAGTTGTGGAATCAAGATAAGCAATTGGAATCATAATATTTACAGAAGGACAAAGGAGGAACAAGCATTTTCTAAGGTGTTTATTATGTGCCTGGAATTGTACTAAATGTTTTTACTAATATTCTCTTATTTGACTTAGGTCGCTTACAGGGTTCAATCTCCTTTTTTTTTACCAATAGGGAAATATCCCCCAAGATGGGAAAGACCCTGACCAAGTATAGTTGCTCAGCCTTTCAATGCCACAAAGCACTATTGTTAGAGAAACAGGTTTATGTTTTCAATGGGAAACATCTTTACAAAAAGCAAAAGATAAACAGGATAAACTATTTGGATGAGAAGTTCATGCATTTAGGAAAGAATTAAATTTCTTAGTTGGGCTTTTGTCATTCATGACCCCATCTCCCACTGAGAGTTCTTTCTGGAACCTCCATTTAGAGAAGAGGGAGGGAATCTTGTTTCTGTTTAGGCCATTTTTTGGATAGTTATAACATGACTTGCAATTCGTATAAAATTATCAACTCCCAAAGTCAAGCAGTGGAGAGGTGTTGTTGTACCAAAGTCTCAGCTCATCGTTGCTTATGGTTGCCTTGGCAGAGCCAGACCAAAGGATTTTGCTATGATCTCTGGGCCAGATATTCCCCCTCCCTGAGTTACAGGAAGGGCTCAGAGCAATTATACTTCATTCTCCAGGCTAAGTTACCATGCCCTTTCTTGAATACTTCCCCCGTTTCCTTTTTTGCTCCTATGTTCTTTCCCCTGTTAGAAATTTAGCTTTCAGCTCCATTTTTCACTTGTATTTGTATCCACAGTATTTGACATACATCAATTATTTAATAAATGCTTGTTGACTTGACTTGGGAAAGACCGTCAGTTATTTAGCTCAACATCTATCTGAAGAATCAATCAATCAATTGAAAAAACATTTTAAGCATCTACCGTAAGTTAGACGCTGTCCTAAGTACAAAGGATGTAGATACAAAGAATAAAACAATCTCTGTTTTCAAAGACCCTGTATGTGATTGGAAGAGACAGCATGGACGCATAGAAATGTCCAGAGAATAAATACAAAAGTAGCGCGAGGTAACTACTCTGTAGTAATGGGTGAGGGAGGACACTAACAGTTGGGGATGGGAGATCTGAACAGGCTTTCATAAAAGGTGATGTTTGAACCATGTTTAGAAGGAAGAGAGATTCAGAGAGTTGGGGGAAGAAGTAGCCACGTGGAGGATGGCCAGTTTTAGGGAATTGTAGAAAATTGTATAAAAGCACATTGGCTTTTATAAAATGCACAGAGATTAGATAGAGATTATTACCTCGCCTGGTACTTGCAAATGCCTTTCCCAATTCAAAGCCATAAAGAAGCAAAAGATAAAACAAAACCAATTCTATCTTCTCCAAGGCAAAGTCTTTCCTCTAGAGTTCCCTGCTGTATTTAGGGTTCTCTTTATGGGGATTATGGTCCTGGGGCTGAAAAGGAAAAATCACCTCCTAATCTTAGGTGAAAAAATCAAATTATTCCATGTGTAAATTCTTCCATGATTCTTTACTATATCAAATGATCCAACTGGATGCCGGACGAAACAGATCTAGGTATCTTTTAACCATCCAAGGCACAACAAATGTCTCAACAAGTGCCTTCCACGGTAAGGCAATCCTGTTGGAGGACCATTCATAAATTTTCTCTAGGTTCCTATACCACAGGACACCCAAAATTTCTCGAAAGGATCCCTGCCAATGCATTAGTATAAAATATGAAAGGTGCCCTTTATGAAGACATTTATGTTAATTTTAAGGAAATAAAGATGGAAATGCCCCAAAGAGATGTGGAGCTCAAAATATCTTAGGAGGAAGATTATTCAGGGTTTTTAGACTAGCAAACACACCTCATCCTATGCTTATATAGTCCATAACAATATTCAAGCTCTCTTGAGTCACAAATAAGGCAAATAGTCTATGCCTGCTTAAAAATGAAAGAAAAAAAAGAGCAGGTAATACGAGTTATAGTGGATTGTAGGTGAAACAAACTAAGTGGGGGAATGATCTTGTCGAGACAACAGGACATAAACATTCAAATAATAAGAAGTATCTTAAAGAAACTGGTTTAACTTGTTGGCAAACACACTAGAAAAGAGACAATACAATAACAGTCTAAAATCAAATAGAAAAAAAATTGCCAATTTTTCTTTAGCAATACCCTACAAATGAAGGTGTTCGAGACTTAGAGGCTTAAATAGAGGCTCCCTCTTCTTGTAAATGAGAAGCGCCCCTAAGTTTCTCCTAGAGAACTTTTCCTGGGCACCATCCCCTCTGGACTCAACACCCATAACTCCCAGCACTGTGGGGCCAGATTTCCAGATTATGGCTATTATTGCTTCCCTAGGGATTTAGGGGTAACTGGCTAAATTCCCAATAATGTTCCCACAAGACACAAGTGCTTTCCATTGTTAATTAGCCAATCAGATAGTGTGTTTTTTGTTTTTTTGGAAATGACATTTTCTAAGGGAGTATAATAAAAATAACCAGCTCGATACAATACTCCCAATCCCCAGGATGCAATCTCCCACAGATACACACAGGTCCATGGGAAGATTGGGTTAAGACTTATGTAATATGATGGTGGAGTACATGTGTAGGATACATACATGGCAAACTCACAACTCTGTCCTTTGTCTGGGAATCCTTTCTTGCCTTCATCTTGCAAGAGGTCACGTTCCTTGTCCTTAATCTATGTTTGTCCATGTGCATCCTTGATGTGTCTTTCTCTGTTCCTGAGTGGGGATGCATCCTCTACTGTTGTGCTAGTCTTTTTAAAAACATGGTCATTGTAGAGAGAAGAGGAGAGAAAAAAATCTTTTCCCTTCTCATTCTTCCCTCAAGATTGATACGCTCGTATGGGCTTAGAGCCTATGAGAACTGGGGTCCTCCTACACCCACAGACGGGCTGGTAAAGCACTTTAAACCCCCCAGAAACATTGTTAACTTGATTGGTTAATCAGTTAGCTATTTTCTTCCTTCACTTCCTTCACTGTATATTTCCCTCCATCCTATTCTCTCCTATTTATCTTTCTCTTATTTCACTTTGTCCCTTCCTCAAAAGTTTATTTTGCTTCTGAACGTTGCCGCCTTTAATCTACCCTCTCTCTCATCACTCTCTCTCTCCACCTTCTCTCAGCCTCTTTCTCTCCTATTTCTCTGTTGGGGAAGATGACTGTCTGTACCCATATATGGAGGTATAAACATTCTTTACTCTTTGAACTGGCTCAGATGAGAATAAGATGAAGTTTTGCCTATTTCACTTATTTCCCCCTCCATTGTAAAAACTCTTTCTTGAATCCTCCTTTATGAGTTGTTGAATATACTTTTAAGGTTATTTAGAGACTTGCATTGGAAAATCTCAGCAAAAATGCTCACGTCAGTGTGTAGGGCACCGGCTCTATCTGGTTCAAATCTGGCCTCAGACACTCAACACTTCCTAGCTGTGTGACCCTGGGCAAGTCACTTGACCCCAATTGCCTCAGGAAAATCATGCTCATTTCATTTCACCATCTTGAATCTGTTCCACGACCTGTAACTTTTCTTTACATACTTACTCGGCTTGCAAACTATCCCCTTTGCCAGTTCCCACAAATGAGATTCCATTTCTGTCTCAGTGCCTTTTCACTAGTTGTAACCCATGTCTGGAATGGATGCTTCTCTCTGTGAGTTTCTAGTTCCTTTCAAAACTCAGTTCAAATGCTGTCTCCTTTTTGAAACCTTTCTCACCCCACAGCTGCCAGCCCCATTCTCCTAATAAGGAGAATAATAATCTCATATTTATGTCATACATTATCTATATCTATCCTTCTTTCCTTCCTTCCTTCCTTCCTTCCTTCCTTCCTTCCTTCCTTCCTTCCTTCCTTCCTTCCTTCCTTCCTTCCTTCCTTCCTTCCTTCCTTCCTTCCTTTCTTTCTTGTTTTCTTGTTTTCTTTCTTTTTTATTTCCTTTCTTTCTTCTCTTTCTTTCTTGTTTTCCTGTTTTCTTTCTTCTCTTTCTTTCTTTCTTTCTTTCTTTCTTTCTTTCTTTCTTTCTTTCTTTCTTTCTTTCTTTCTTTCTTTCTTTCTTTCTTTCTATATAATGTCCATATTGCCTATCCTAATAGAATATAAGTTCCCTGAAGTTTGTCACATAGAACACACTCAATGCTTAATCAACCCTCATGGATTCATCTGTATAAATGAAATGATGCTCTTTCTATCTTGCAGGGCTGTGGTGAGATAATGGCTCTAAACTTTGAAATGGTCTGGAAATGTTGGCTCTTAAGGAGTTTACAATCTCAGGTGGACCCTGACATATATACTGTGATATGAGAGGATGTAATGGGTGGGGGGGGATGTAAAGGAGAGGCCCTGGGGAAGCACCAGGAGAAATATTGGCATTTGCTGCATGAATGGGGCTTGGAGAACCATCAACAAGTGCTCAATGGGGAAGAAGAGGGGAGATTCCATGCCAGGCAGGGAAGACAGCAGGGAAGACCCAGAGAATAGATGGCAGAGAGTGAAGAGAAGAGAGAAAGCTTCAGTTTACAACAGACAGTAATTAAAATGGAGGGAGGATTTTCCCATAAAACTGGAATGTAGAGAGTCTATGAAAGGCCTTGAATTTTGGAATCAAGATTTTTTTCTTTGTCAGGCAATAAGGAGAGACTGCAGATGGTCATGTTTGTAGAACGATATGATCCAGAGCAACACATGGAGAAGATTCCCTCCAGCAGTGGTATAATTTGTACCTAAGAGAAAAAGAACAGCTTAGGGTGGTTATTTCATTTCTTCTGATTCCAGTTAAGGTTAGGATCTGTGCTGACATTAGTTTGATTCTCAACGATCCAGACAGCATTTGATGCTGGAAGCCCCAAGCCCAGTCAGCTCTCTGACCGGGGCTTGGAAACCATTTTTCTCCACTTGCCCTCCTGACACACTGGAGGTTTTGTGCCAAAAAATCTTAAAGTCACATAGTGGTGCTGGGGCAGCAAAGTTCTGTCTCTGACCCCACCCCCCCTCCCGATGGTCCTGGCAAGCATCTAAATGATGTGGACCCAAGAGAAACAAAAATGAAATTATGCAGATGTCCGTCCACCTCAGAGCCCTGATTCTAAGTGACAGCCTTCATCCGACACGCTTCCCCACCGATATTCTGATGACTCTCATCACTAGTTCTGCCAGTGCCACTCTCCTGGAACGAGACTCCTGGGGAAAAACTCCCCATGCTAAGCTCGTAACCTGGGAAGGGTCTTGAGAGGAAAGAGTGGGGGTCTGGCCTGGTACAGCTTCCCTACCAGAGGGATGGCCACAAACACTCAGGGGCTAATGGCTGCAACAGTGAAAATAATTACAGTTTGTGTGTGTGTGTGTGTGTGTGTGTGTGTGTGTGTGACAGAGACAGAAACAGACAGACAGAGACAGAAAGACAGAGAGAAACAGACAGACAGATAGATACAGAGGAGAGACAGACAGACAGATAGAGACAGACAGAGGAGATAGAAGGAGATCTATTATATTGTTATGACAAATATACTCATTATGGTTCTGATTGTGACATGAGTTGGTGTTGGGAATCCCCCTCTTACAGTACCCCGAAAATCCCGTAGCCCAGAACACAGTGGTCTCGGGGAGAGAAGGCCCTGCCCGTGGCAGTGCTGGCCCCCAGGACTCCCCAAGATGAACCCAAACCCTTGTTTACATCCTCATCCCAATGGGTTCAGAAGGGGTGGGGGGAGGTGGGTAGAGGGGAACCAGGCTACAATTCTGTGCCTGTTGAACTCCCCCAAAAGAATTCAGCCAAACCAGTTCGGTCATTGTTCTCTGGGTGTTAGCCTCTGGGGCTTGTGAGCCGATTGGCCAGGAGCTGGAATTGAGTGAGAGGTGTGACAACCCCTACTGAGACAGGCTCTGGGAAGGGCATTCTTGGCTGGGAAACCCAGCCCTTGACCTGACAACAAGCCTTTAAGGCTTGTCCAGAGACCCCTCCGTCTCGGAGAGACTCATTGGTTAGGCTGAAGCCACCTCGTTCCCCAAAGCTCTTGGATCCCTGGGAGGTAAAACCAGGGCAGAGGAGAAGAGGGAACAGTGGATCCACTGCCAAGTTGCCTTGTTTCTGAAAACACATTTGTTGCTAGTGGGTCCACAGGTGCCCCAAACACAACACAACAAAACAAAGCTTTTATAACCAGGCGTGTGAGTCACTGTTTTCATGCAGAACCCCCTGAGAACGGGTCTCACAAACTGGTTTTGCTGGTTGAGGCTCTCCTTCCCCCCTCCCTTTTTTGTGTTAAAAAAAAATGCAAACTGACAACTACCACCAAAAAGAAAAATGTCCACATATACAAACCAAACTCTTAAAAATGAGACCATATGTGAAACCATAAGGAATTGGCAATTTGCAAAAAAAAAAAAATCCAAAACCTCCCCCCCCCAAAAAAAAACAACCAACAATCTGTGCATAGGCAATTTAACAAAATATAATAAAAAACTTGTTTGCTTAGGTAAGTTTGAGATAATGGATAGGTGCTAGACTGAAAGACCTCAGTTCAGATTCTCCTTTAGATAAATATTAGCTACCAGTGGGTCAAAAGCCTCAATTTCCCTATATACAAAACGGCACCTATTTTCCCCAGGCTGTCAATCAAATGAGCTATGTATACTGTATGCTTTACAAATCTTAAAGCACGATGTGACTGTGCAGGGTTAGTGTTTTCTGATCTGACTTTTTTTCTTCTGTATATATTACTTCTGTTAGGTTAATTTTATTTTCACAGGTATAGTCTCTGTTCTAATTCTGCATTTTCACTCTGCATTACAGCCTAGAAGCTTTCCATATTTCTTTGTATTCTCTGTGTTTTGCATTTCTTTTTCTTTCTTTCTTTTTCTTTCTTTCTTCCTTCCTTTCTTCCTTCCTTTCTTCCTTTCTTTCTTTCTTTCTTTCTTTCTTTCTTTCTTTCTTTCTTTCTTTCTTTCTTTCTTTCTTTCTTTCTTTCTTCCTTCCTTCCTTCCTTCCTTCCTTCCTTCCTTCACTTGCCCAGGATCACACAGCTAGGAAGTATTAGGTGTCTGAAGTCACATTTGAAGGCAGGTCCTCCTGACTTCAGGGCTGGTGCTCTATCTACTGTGCTGCCCCTTATCTAAATGCCCCCAATGTTTTGCATTTCTTAAGATGCAATAATATGTGCTACAATGATAGATCACAACATATTCAGTCAGTCATTCCCCAAATTTCCACGATGTACAAATGTTATTACTAGTTTTTGTCATCAATAAATAAAGTTGTTCTAAATGTTTTTTGAATGGATGAATTTTTTTAAATCATACATGAAGCTTAGGAAATTGTCCTCTGGCTGGGACCACTGGGTCAAAGGGTGCATATAAGTTTCTTCATTCTTACCTTACCTTATCGTATTATTTCTCTTAAAGGAGGCATCAGTTCTTACCTTCAGATACTTGACAAGCTTACACCCTACATTTCTTACTGATTCAACCATTCTGGGGAGCAATTTGTTTTTTTATTTTTCAATTTTTTTTAAATTTTATTTTATTTAATAATAACTTTATATTGACAGACTCCATGCCAAGGTAATTTTTTACAACATTATCCCTTGCACTCGCTTCTGTTTCGATTTTTCCCCTCCCTCCCTCCACCCCCTCCCCTAGATGGCAAGCAGTCCTATATATGTTAGATATGTTGCAGTATATCCTAGATACAATATATGTTTGCAGAACCGAACAGTTCTCCTGTTGCACAGGGAGAATTGGATTCAGAAGGTAAAAATAACTCGGGAAGAAAATCAAAAATGCAAATAGTTCATATTCGTTTCTCTGGGGAGCAATTTGGAAGTATGCCCAAAGGACTATAAAAATATGTACATCCTTTGACCCAGCAACACAACTGTTAAGTCTGTATCCCCATGAGATTTTTTTTTAAAGAAAAAAAAAAGAAAAGAACCTTCTTGTACAAAAATAGCGATATAAGCTCCTTCTGTGATGGCAAAGAACTGGAAATAGAGGGAATGCCCATCAATTGATGAATGGCTGAACAAATTGTTGCATGTGATTATGAGGGAATATTATTGTATTTTAAGAAATGACGATTGGGTAAATATCAGAAAAAATCTGGAAAGACTTACATGAACTGATACAAAGTAAAATGAGAAAAACCAGAAGGATATTGGACACAGTTACAACACTGTACATGGCTTAGCTATTCTTAGCAATACTATGATTTAAGACAGCTCCAAAGGACTCACGGTAAAAAATGCTATCCACCTCCAGAAAAGTAACTGTTATCATCAGAATGCAGATCAATGAATACTTTAAAAACAAAACAAAACAAAACTTTTTTCCTTAGTTTTTTAATTTTGCTTTTTTGATATTTGTTTGACTGTATATTTATAGACTAAATCAAATTTCTTGCCTTTTCAAGGTGGGTTGAGGCAAGTGAGAAAAACAATTTGGAGCTCAAAATTTAAAAAAAAAATTAAAAATTGTTTTACCTATAATTGGGAAAAATACTAAAGAGAAAAAAGTATTCTCAAGTTTCAGGGAATTTATCTGTCTAAATCTGACAATTAGTTCTTGGACTTGTTTAAAAAATATTGATATATTCTCTCATCTGTAGTGTTGGTTAGAGTTATTCTGTGATCCTGGCTGTGTGAATGATAAAGAGTTGATTTAATAAGAGCATTTGTGTGGAGTGAGTTAATAAAGAGGAGAGTAGTAGTAGTAATAGTAGAGGTAGTGGAAGTAGCAGTAGTAGTGGTAGTGGTAGTAGTGGTGGTAGTAGCAGTAGTAGTGGTAGTGGTAGTGGTAGTAATAGTAATAATAGTAGTAGTAGTAATAGTGGTAGTAGTAGTGGTGGTGGTAATAGTAGTAGTGGTGGTAGTAGTAGTAGCAGTAATAGTAGTGGTGGTAGTGGTAGTGGTGGTAGTAGTAGTAGTAGTGGTAGTAGTAGTAGCAGTAGTAGTGGTAGTGGTAGTAGTAGTAGTAGTAGTAGTAGTCATAGTAGTGTGAGAGAGAGAGAGACAGAGAAGAGACCCAGAGAGAAAGAGAGGAAGATAGGGAAAGAGGAGTATAGGGGAAGGAGAGACACAGAGACAGAAACACACAGAAAAAGAAGAGGGAGGGGAAAGACAAGGGGAGAGTGTGGAGCTCTGGCATGAGCCTATGTACTGGGTAGGGACTTGCTTTAAGTTCTGTGTCATGATCCCGGTGTTATGACATCAGCTTGGAGGACCAGGATGGAAAAGCATGCCAGAGGCTATGTCTGAATGCCAAGTGTACAAGCACTCCCTATAGCCCAGTCAAGTCAGCGAATTTATTAAGCCGGGGAAGAGGCTTATCTCTGGGGCTACGAAGAAAGGCAGGAACAGTCCCTGCCTTCCAGGAGTTCCCAACATAATCTCGCAGCCTACACAAGGCAAGGCTGTGCTCTGGGGAGTAAGGGAGCCTAGGACTTTGGCTATGTCTCACAGCTTTACCACTGAGCGGGACATTGCTAACCACCAACGTACTGCTCTTAATTCCCATTTCGATGGAGTCTGATGGGTTCAAGAGCTTTCCTCTCAACAATTCAGGAGGGAAGGAGTGAAATCTAGCTGTCGTCCTTTCCAGACTCTTCAAGGTTCAAGGACTTGCTTGGAATTGTAGAGCTGGAGGAGGATTCGGCCCAAGTGTCCTGTCCCCAGTCTGGCTCTCGTCACTCTCCTTCACTGCCCCTCCGAGACTGCAGCCAGAGCAAACCCACGGTCTCACTTGTCTGCAAATGTTAAGGGCTGTTCCGGGAGAATTCCTTGACAAGGTAGCTTTGTCAAGGTTGATTCACTGCTAACCAGACAGGAGGTTGGTAGAATGGAAAAATCCCTGAATCCAGAGTTTCCATGGCCTAATTTCACACTTGGCTTCTGTTAAGAATTACTTTTTGACCCTAGAAAAGTCCTGTCATCTCCCTCTGCCTCAGTTTCCTCATTTATGAAATAAAAGTTCTACTCCATTTGTGAAATAAGAGCGTCCCCTATAGCTTTAACACCACACTTGAAGCTGATGGAGCAATGGCCAGTTATCCCCTTGAGATACTTCACAGCCTTAAGCTCGATGTCATAAAGTAACGACTTGGGAGCCGAGCTCTTTGCCCCGTTTTGTGGCTCTCTAGACAGAAGCCAAACCTGGCATTCCCTGGAGAAGCCCGGCCCAATTTTGCCGGGCCCAGGGGAGGCTTTGTTTGGAGGGTCAGCTAAGGCCAGATCTTTCTAAGCTGTCCCTAAGACTGACCCGTTCATACGTCGAACCCAGAGCTTTGGTTTCGGGCCACGTGTGCGACGGATACTGAGTGAGGTCCTGATGGAAGGAGAGAGACTCAACCTTGTAGGTACCACGGAGAGTGATGTAGCTCGTCCAGGAGCTAAAAGCAGTTATGGGACATCACAGTGGGAGAGCGCACGAGGAAATCCAGGAGCTGGGGGTGACCAAGAGCATTTAGGCGAGGATCCGCAGAAGCGTCCAGAGAGTAGCGTCCATATTGTTTGGTCTGCTGAAGACCCCCTAGACAGAAGGAAGGATTAGATCATATCTGGGGCTGAGGAATAGAACTGTTGTAACTGGGGACTTCTGTTTTCTGGCTTTGGGGGAGAGTTTTCTCTTTGACAAAAAAAGGTAGCCAGGAAACTGATTATCAGGTAGGCTGGGGAGGCGGGAGAATACTGATGAAACAGGCAATTAGTCCATCAGTCAATGAGCATTTATTAAGTACCTACTATATGCCAGCATATATGGTATCGCTAAAAACTCCTCCTCTCACACAGGCTGGAAGTGCAGCTCCACTCGAGACCCGACTGACAGGGATTTCGTAGTGTCTTCTTGGCACTAGATTTGAACTCAGCAGGAAACTTGGGGTCCTGCCCTGTACTAACCAGTGTGACCCAGATGATACATTCACCTTCTCTGGGCCTCTATTTTCTCAATTGGAAGCAAGGATTCTTAGCTTTATTATCTCTACGTTTCATTTCCATGTCTAAATCCGATGATTTTGTCTGAAGAATGGGACATCTTAAAGAATATTTTCCATTCTAAAAAGAGAATTAATTGATTTGCTTATTAACTAGCAAAGGACTTTTTACAGGAAGGTTTAGGGATATCCAAAGCTGGCATTTGGGACCTTATTTTACATTTGGTTAAAGAATGGTCAGAAGAAATAACAATAAAGCTTATACATTAAAGAGATTATTGATGGGGGCAGAGGATCATGGGAGTCCATTTCAAAAGCATGTCGCTCTATTGATAGAGAATGTTTCTAGGCCTGGGGTGATTGGAAATGAGGTTGTTTGAGGTAGATCTGTGAAAGAGATGCTTCCCACCCACACAGAATCCAAATATAATAATTCATGAAAGGGGAACAGAGATTATCCATCTAGATGCAGAGGTGGAAGGCTGCCTTTCAGACACGGAAGATGACAGATAATTATCCAGTCTTTTGACAGCACGTCTGCTACCTAATAATTCAAGCTAATGGTACAAAGCAGAAAACCAAGTACCTCCATGAACTTGGAGCGTGGAATCCCAGGATCTCAGGAAACAGAACTTTCCTCCTCCTCTGCCTCTTCTGCCCCTGCCCTGCGCTGTGGGGGGAAGACGACTGCTGGTTCTGCTGACCGGTCCGTGTCAGGTACAGGACTTTTCTGGCTTGGCTGAGACCCCAGCTCCGCAAGCTACTCCGGAACAGTGGCTGGTGATGTTTCATGGAGGATTCAGGACAAAGCATCCGGCACACAAATCGTTTTGACTTTCCTTAATGGGAAAATAGTGATCAGTCCAATACAGCGTGTGTGTGTGTGTGTGTGTGTGTGTGTGTGTGTGTGTGTCCGGCCAAATGCAGAGGAGCTCATCTTGGATCTGAAGAGGGAGGGCTCCCGGAGGAGCTCGAGTCCAACCTCCTCACTTTACAAATGAGGTCCATAAAGGACAGTTGACCGACCCAGGATCACATAGTCAGTGGGTGCCAGAGGCAGGATTTCAAATTCAGATCATCCTGACTCGGAGGCCAGCTCTCTAACCATTCGCCCTCCGTGCCTCCCAACTTCCCAGATGTTGTGATTAGTCTTGATAGCTGTGAATATGGATGACGTTTGTCCATTAAAGTCTTACCCTGTTGTTCCACCGGTTGTAGTCCGGAGGTGGCCCCGAGCTCTCCAATACCACTCGGTGGAGAGGAAAGTCTGTCAAGATCCTTTAGGCTGCAGTTAGTTGGAACACAAGCTTGGGAGTCTCTCTATAGGGGAACCAGGCGAAACCTGAAGAGTCTGGCTGGAAGTGGCCATTGGGAGATGCTTTTCTCTCATCCCCACTGTGTCATGGTGGAAGGGTACCCGAGACCGCAGGTGGAGACAACAAATTTGGAGCTTTCCAGAGGGAAAGACCAAAGTTCAAATTTTGCTTCAGACACTTACTAGCTGTGTGACCCTGGGTAACCCTGTCTCAGTATCCTAATCTGTAAAATGGGGCTAATAATAATAATACCACCCACTTTTCCAGGTTTTCATGAGAACCACAATGAGAGAACACATGCAAAATGCTTGATTAGTGCTATTATTATTAATCTGGTTTGGAAAGAATACCTACATTAGAGACCTGGCAGACCCTTGAAATATCAAAAATAGGTATCCCACCCTTTAGGAAAAGTGATTTTAAATCATACAAATAAAGCTAGAATGTGGAGACTTCAGCTTGGGTAGTTGGCAGGGCTGGGGATAATTCAGGTTTCCAGATTATTTTCCTACAAAAGCAGGTTTTAGGGAAGGAATTCTCAGAGTAGTTGTTCTTTACTTTCCTTGATCACCCTTGCTCTCTCCCAGGTGCTTCTTTACTGGTAACGATCTTCCTTCCGAGCGATCTGATTTAATAGCTCCCCAAATGAGACACAAATCACTCTTGTCCGCTCTGATCCATCAGAGACCAGGAATCTCAGCAGGGGCCCCTGGACGCCTGTCACAGGCCCATGTCCTGCGCAGGCAGAAGGATGCTCCGGCCCACGGTGAGATTTATCAAGCTCCCTGGTCCAGTGCTTTGGAGAGGACAGAGACCATGATGGAAATCTATTAAGCCAAAGGCCTATTACAGGCTGGATGGATGGAGCTGCAGTACCTCTGTCTTCCCATCCTTTTTTCCCCTCGGAGATGGTTAAACAAATTGTCTTGGCGCCGAGAACAAAATCTGCATTTTGACCCACTAGAACTTGAAGATGAGGGATGACGTCTAGGGAGCACCGAGGAGGTGCCTTAGAACTTTTCTAAAAAGAAAAATGCACTTTCCAAGACATCATGTGTCATTCTTTCGGAGACGAGTGGAAATTTGTTAAAGTTTGTTATTTATTTTTGTGTAGTTTTTTTTTGTACTGATAAATTGAAACCAGGGCTAGATCTGCTAGTTCTGTTTTTTCCCCTCAGTACAAACTGAAAAGATGTTAAGGAACAGAATAAATTGCCAAGTGCTTGATTCCCACTCCCCCTTTTGGGTGTAGGATGGTGTGAGCCTTGTAACACTCATCTTCTTCCACTCCCTTCTTCCCTGGGTATTAGCCTAGTGAGACTAGAACAAATCTTAGTCAGGCAAGAAGCATTTTTAAAAATACTTTGTGCCGTGGCGGGCTAAGTGCTGGGAATACAAATTCCCTTCTTGTCCAGTGCTCCTTCGGCTCGAGTCTAACTGGCCGGAGAGCCCCTTGTTGGATTTTCAGTGGATTCACTTCCTCCTGGGATGTCAGAAAACTACAAATCAAGGCTGGGTTTATCTTTTTGTGGATCTTCTAAACTTGAGAGTGAAAGAGGAAATGTTAATGCAAGACCTTAAAAGTGTGTTCTGCTACATTTTCCCTCTCCCCCTTCCCCCCTACCCCCCGGGAGGTTTGGTTGTGAAACATATACCATCATTCCCCTATTCTCTGCCTTCAAGTAGTTCATATTCTAAAGAGGGAGACCAGACACTTCAGAGTTGAAAAGGAGGGATGGCCCTTGGTGTGAGTTAGGGAGAGGAAGTTTGGAGCTGTTTCTCCTGGAGAGTCACTGACCTGAGCACCTTCCTTAGGGGAAGGTTCTGGGAGGATCCGTCCAGTCAGAGGGAGACACCACAGGGGTAGAGGGGATTTCCAGAGGTGAAGGGTGACCTCAGGAAGAAGGGCTGCTGCGATAAAGGAGCCCTGGAGTTTATCCTAGAGAGGAACCTGGAGCAGCATCGAGTCTTATAGATGAGGAAACTGAGTCACAGAACGGCATCCAACCCAGGCTCTCTGAACCCAGAGCTGATTTCTGTATGCCATCGTTCCTTTTTCTAAGGTCCCACTTCAGATTAAGACCACGCGAGGAAGAATCGTCAGGTGGAAGCCGGGTTAAACGGCCTCCGAGGGCCTTCCCTTTCCTCCCTTGGGGTCTTCCCTAACTCTACTCTTGTCCTTGTTGCTTGGGGCCAGAGGGAAGGCTCCCGCCTTCCGTTTTCAGGGTAATCTGGTGGGCTGCACTCCTTACACTATCATTCACGAGCCCCCACGGTCATGTTTCCATTAACCGTCAGCAAGTAGATAGTTATTTTTTAGCAAAGGTATTTACTATGAAGACATATCTGCAACAATAGCTACAAAGTTTTCTCCCGTCTCCTGAGGGGTGCTCTCCGACAGGTCTTCACCCTCTCCATGGGAAAAATGGGCTTGGACTGCATTTAGTCCATGGGGCAGGACCATGAGCCCTCCAGGTTCTCCAGGATCCAGAACCTTTTCTCTCCGCCGAGAGGGCTGATGCAGCCCTCCGGGAGTAAGGACGTGCCCCCACTGGGTGGGTTCTTCAGCTCAACCCCAGCTGGCTCTCTTCTCTATTGCCAGGGTTGGTGCGCCATGATTTCCTGCCTCAGGGGATTGTCTTTCCTTATCCCTGCATGTTCGGAGCGTGTTCTTATTGCCATTTCCTCAATTGTCTCTCAAACTCTGGAACTGAAACTTCTGAATTGCTGAATGTGGGGGAGAGGGGGAACTGTCTCCCTCCGGGCAAATCACTGCTGGACTTTGTGACTAAGGAAAAGAGAAAAAAGTCCTCCCCTTCTCCCAGTCTCATACGCAGGTACCGAGGGATCAGGTCTCTTCCACCCCCCAGTTTACTTATTTTAAAACTCGAGGGACCGGCCTAATTTGTTTGCTCAGCCAATCTTAGAGTTTATTTTAATTCTATCAGGAAGAAGTTTTCACACAGACCCAAGGGTCAACAGCTCATTTCCCTTTGTTCGCTGCTGTTTGCTTTCTTGTGGTTGCCGGAGCTGACATGTGGGAATCCCTCCCCTTACGTGTGGCCGAGTCTCAGTTTCCTCTTCGACAAAATGGCGATAACGTTGGCGGCTCCTTGGGGTTGTAGCTCGATTCAACTCAATGAGCATTTATTGTGGGAGAAGGGAGAGAGCTGGCCTCCGAGCTGGGAAGGGCCGGGTTCAAGTGCTGCCTTAAATGAATACTGGCAACGCTCTGATTCTAAGAGGAGAAGAAGGGGCCAGTTTGCCCTGGAAGAGTGATTCCCTGCCTGACCCAGGATATTCCCAAGGTGATGAGATCACACTTGTGGACCAAAGGCGCTGTCCTGGGTACTACAGAGACATACACCAAAATAATAACAATAGTAACAACAACAATAATAGAAGAGGAACGAACCCAGATAATTAAATACAAAAACATACAAGGGGGATAATCAGGATGAAAGAACTGACTGCCCTTTGGAGGACGCTCAGCACCGTGTGAGGCAATGGGGAAGAGAGCATGCTGGGAGCCTAGGCAAAGGCTTGGTGAATATGGATTGAATGGGATCGACAGGGAACAGCCCATAAGCAATCTGGCCGGGACATAAGGCAGAGAGCCAAAGCCTGCAAGAAGTCCGGAGTCATACTGGGGAGGAGAGACAGACAGTGTTGTTGATCTCCCAGTCTTGCTATCTCATTTGAGGTTTTCTTGGCAGAGATTCTGGAGTGGTTGACCGTTTCCTTTTCCAGCGCATTTTACAGATGAGGAAACTGAGGTAAACAGGGTGAAGTGACTTGCTCAGGGTCACACAGTTACTAAGTGTCTGAAGCTGAATTTAAGAAAAAGGATTCTTACTGAGCGAAAATGCCAGCCCTGAACTTCTTGAGCAGCGAATAGCATGGTCTGACCAGTGTTTTAGAGAAATCAATTTATAATTATGTGAATATTGAATTACAGTCAGGAGAGAATAGAAGCAGTGCAGTGGATGGAGCATGGGGCCTGAGACCTGAATTCAAATCTAGTCTTGAATACTTAACCTTTGCTTGCCTCAGGTTCCTCATCTGTAAAATGGGATTAATAATATCACAGCTTCCAGGGTCCTTATGAGGATCAAATGAGATATCTGCATAGTGCTTGGCATACAGTAGGCACTTAATCAATGCTTCTTTCTTTCCTTCTTTCTTCCTATCGCACTTTACCCAGTTTATCTCAGTGTCTTCATCTGTAAAATGAGCTGGAGAAGAAAATGGCAGACCCCAGTATCATTGCCAAGAAAACTCCCACAGGGGAAGAATCAGTCATGACATCACAAATGTGAGGTCTGTAATAAAGTATTTGGAGTACTACGTGAGATCTTTAAAAGGCCCTTTCTTTACCTCTTCTCTCTTTGTACACACACACACACACACACACACACACACACACACACACTCACACACACACATACACACACTCACACACACACACTCACACACACATACACACACTCACACACACACACACTCACATACATACACACTCATACACACACTCACACACACATACACACACACACTCACACACACATACACACACACACACACACTCACACACACATACACACACACATACACACACTCACACACACACACACACACACTCATACACACACACTCACACACACACATACACACACTCACACATACACCCACACTCACATACACACACACACACTCACACACACATACACCCACACACGCACACAGATGTGTCTTGGCCCCCCTTTTTAGAACAGAATGCCTGCTCCTAGAAGTCAGAGCTGCTTTTCCTTTCCCTTTGTGCTATAACAAGGTAAACCAGCCTGTCAGTCATTCTAGAGCCTGATGCCCTACAACACATCACTCTGCCATTTCTCTGTCAGTAATAAGCGTCTCTAGCAAGTCTTCTTGGCTGTGGCCATTTCTGCCTCGTGAGGGATGAAAGGAGCTTGAGGCTGTAGATGTGTGTGTATGAGTGTGTCTATCTGTATGTGTGTGTGTGTGTGTGTCTGTGTTTGTGTGTGTGTGAGTGTGTGTATCTGTATTTGTGTGTGTGAGTGTGTGTATCTGTGAGTGTGTCTGTGTGTGAGTGTCTGTGTTTGTGTGTGTGTGTCTGTGTTTGTGTGTGTGTGTGTGTGTGTGTGTGTCTGTGTGTGAGTGTGAGCATGTGTGAGTGTGTGTGTCTGTGTTTGTATGTGTGTCTGTGTCTGTATTTGTGCGTGTAAGGGTGTATGTGTATGTGTGTATCTGTGAGTGTGTCTGTGTGTGAGTGTGAGCGTGTGTGTCTATGTTTGTGTGTGTGTCTGTGTTTGTGTGTGAGTGTGTGTCTGTATTTGTGCGTGTGAGGGTGTGTGTGTATGTGTGTATCTGTGAGTGTGTCTGTGTGTGAGTGTGTGTGTCTGTGTTTGTGTGTGTGTGTCTGTGTTTGTGTGTGAGTGTGTGTGTCTGTATTTGTGCGTGTGAGTGTGTGTGTGTATGTGTGTATCTGTGAGTGTGTCTGTTTGTGTGTGAGTGTGAGCGTGTGTGAGTGTGTATGTGAATGTGTTAACTAGAGCAGCCCGATCTCAGAGGCCTCTGGCAGGCCTTTAATGGTCCCCCCCGCAGCTGCCCCCTTTGCTAATAGCTCCAGCTCCTCTTTCTCTCCCACTGTCCCACATTTCCCGCCTAAGAACCCGGGTTCGGCCTCTCCCTCTCGCGTCTCATCTCTCTCAGATCTGGGTAATAAATAAAATGCAGCAGCCGCTCAGATTTATGATGGCCAAAAGTTTAATCAATCACATCTAATGTTTTAGCATTAAAACAGAGGCCGCTGTTTCCTGAGTCTGGAGGAAACCCAGAAGTCCAGAGGGACCCGATAATCCACGGCCCCTTGAGTGCTTTCCCTGGGGAGCGCGAAGGGCAGCGGGGAGAGCTCCCGGCTCCCTCCCAAACTTCCGTGGGACCAGCAGCAGCACAGTTCTCACCCAGAGCAAGGTCCCTGCTTGGAGTTCATCCTTGTCCTGATTCATCATCAACAGTCAGGCCTTTGTCATGGCTTAGTCTGATGCTTTCCTTGCTTCCTCCTTCACCTGCCCCCGAGACCCGCGGCTAGGACCAAGGCGGAGCCTGGGGTCTGGTCCCCTGCATCCCGGGGAACGTGTCCGCCCTCTGTGTGCAGGCGCTGCCTCTTCCCTCTGCGCAGGAAGCCTAGGATGGCGTCCTTCTCTGGGCATTTGTGCATTTGCCTTCAAGCTTTCCTCTGCCGAAGGTGCCTCCGAAGGCGTTTTTGCTTTGGGTTGTATTGGGAGCTTAATGTCTCAGGCACAAGACTGTTTCAAAGAGGTATGTCTGTGTCTAGGTCCTTGAAAACACCCTTGGAGTCTTTGTCTATTCTCTCTGGAGATAATGATAGAAGGCACCTGCTCCTGAAGCACTCGGGGATCATAGGACCCCGACAGAACCCAGAAAAGATGGGGGAGATGGGAGGTGTGTAATGAAACCATTTTTGATCGTGTCTGAATTTCCAAGACCTCCTCTGGGGCTTTCTTGCAAAGATGCTGGAGTGGTTTGCCGCTTCCTTTCCCGACTCATTCTAAGTGTGAGGAAACGGAGGCAGACAAGGTCGAGAGGCTTTTTCAGGGTCAAATAGCTGGTATCTGTCTGAAACTAGAGCTGAACTCAGGAAGATGCTCCACTGAAGCCCCAGTGAAACTATAGATGAGTTTTTTAAAAAACGGGTACGATTTTGTCCTTGTGTCCTACAGCACATGGTTGGCAAACCCATTCTCCTGTTCTTCATGTAATAAACCCCTCTGGCAACAGGCTGCGGGGCTGTGGGCTCTATTTCAAATCCAGACAACTCTGCCTCCTGAGGGATGAAAAGCTCTTGAGACTGCAGTAGTGACGTTGATAGTAGAAGTAGTAGTGATGTTGATAGTAGAAACATAGTGGTAGTAGTAGTGGTGTGTGTGTGTGTATGTGTGTGAGTGTGAGAATATGTGAGTGTGAGAATGTGTGTGTATGTGAGTGTGAGTATGAGTGTGTATGTGAGTGTGTGTATATGTGAGTGTGAATGTGTGTGTGTTTTAACTAATGGACATTGGTCCATATTAATCACTCCATCTTCCTGAATGTTTGTGGCCAAAAATGTCCTTTTCTGGTAGCCAATGTTCTGGGGATCATCATGTCTGAACTTTGAGCCGTGTTGATCATTAGAGGAAAGTCCCTGGGTCTGAACCTGAGCCTTCCTAGAAGGACAGAATGGGTCACTGTGTTCCATTCGCTGGTCTTTGATGAATTAAGTTCAATTCGGGAAATATTTTCTGTGTCACACACAAAAAAGTCAATTGGTTCTTGCCTTCAAGGACCTTTTACTCTAGTGGGAGATTGCAGATCACGCACAGATAAATGCGAAGTAGTTCAGGAAAGACTTTTTGTCCTCTGGTTTCCCTTTAGAAAGCCACAGCAGAGTTGGCTCCACCAGGGAAGGCCTCAGATGTGGGCGGGACTTCAGCCGAAGGATTATGGATGGAATCATGGAGTCACATCCCTCACCCAGGAGGAGATGGGGGGGGGGGGAGGGCAGAGGCAGGGCTAGAATCCGGCAGTGGGGGCTTTCGGAGCTTCCTTACCCAACCTCCCTCCGCAGGCCGTCCCAGGCTTTCTCCGGGGCTCTGGGCTCTTCCTGTCCCCTTTCCCCCTTGGCTTATAGAAAGACATAAAAGGAGAGAGGGTCCTGTAGTAGACAGACACTGAACTCGGCGTTCTCAACGATAATTCCGCGGGCAGTTCTCTGGCTCTCCCTCTGGATCCATGAACAGTGTGACACAGCAGAGAGAAAAGGCTGCCAAGCCAGGAGGACCTGGGTCTCATCCTGCCTCTGACAAGAGACAGCAGACAAGTCACTTAGTCTTGTAGGGGAGTGATGTCAAACCGGCAGCTGGTGGCCCCCAGCCCTCTGCCTGCCCCCAGCCTCCTGGGTGCCTCCAGCCTCCTGGGTGCCCCCTGCCTGCTCCCAGCCTCCTGGGTGCTCCCCAGCCTCCTGGCTGCCCCCTGCCTGCCCCCAGCCTCCTGGGTGCCCCAGCCTCCTGGCTGTAGCCCCAACCAGATACAGACATAGTTCCCAGGTGATTTTAATGGTTAAAATTTTTTTACTATTATTATTAATTTTATTAATATAATAATAATAAAGTTATTAAATTTTAATTAAAAAGAAATCTATGGATATGTGGATTTCTTGGGTATCCTTGGCCCATGGGACTCCTTCTGGGTGACTAAGTGACTTGATTCTGTTTGGGTCGGACACCACTGGGGGCGGTGGCTCTCCAAGGTGGGTTTTGGCAGAGGGGCTCCCCATACAAGAATTCCCCATATCGGCAAAAGCCTGGATCCGGTCCTTCTCTCTCTCTCCCCATCTGCACCTATTTCAGGCTGATGTGCACCTACCTGGGCTCAGTGCTGGGACTACCGAAGAAGGTAAATGATAGCTCTGCTCTCAAAGAGCATATCTCCTCCTCCTCCTCCTCCTCCTCCTCCTCCTCCTCCTCCTCCTCCTCCTCCTCTTCCTCCTCCTCCTCCTCCTCCTCCTCCTCCTCTTTCTTCTTCTTCTTCTTCTTTTTTTCTTAATAATGGCTTTTTATTTTCAAAATACACGCAAAGAGAGTTCTCAGCATTCGCCCTGCCAGACCTGCCGCTCCAAAATTTTCTCCCTCCCTTCCATCCCTCTCCCACCCCAGACAGCAAGCAATCCAATATAGGTGAAACTAGTGCAATTCTTCTATCCGTATTTCCACCATTATCCTGCTGCATGAGAAAAATACGTCAAAAAGGGGAAAAATGAGAAAGGAAATAAAATTCATGCAAACCATAACAAAAAGGGTAAAACTGCCATGTTGTGATTCACACTCTGTTCCCACAGCTCCCTCTGGGTGTAGATGGCTCTCCATCACTGAACAAGTTTGAATCAACTCATTGTTGGAAAGAGTCCCGGCCGGCAGAATTGGTCTTCGTATAGTCTTGTTGTTGAGGTATATAATGATCTCCTGGTCCTGCTCGTTTCCCTCAGCATCAGTTCGTGTCAGTCTCTCCAAGCCTTTCTGAAATCCTCCTGCCGGTCATTTCTTACAGGACAATAATACTCCATAACCTTCATGTCCCACAGTTTACCCAGCCGTTCCCCACTGAGGGGCGTCCACTCAGTCTCCAGGTTCCGGCCACTACACAAGGGCCGCCACAGACATTCGTGCACACATGGGTCCTTGATCAAAGGGCATATCTTCTAATAGGGGGAAGGAATATAGAAATAATTAGGTCTGTACAACACAGAGAGCCCCAGACCCGGCCTCAGACACACACTTACACATACAAACACACAAACACACACACACACATACAAACACACACAAACACACATACTCACACATACAAACACACAAACACACTCATACAAACACACAAACACACACACATACAAACACACACACTCACACATACAAACACACTCTCACAAACACAAACACACACTCACACACACATACAAACACACACACACTCAAACACACACACATACAAACACACACTCACACATACAAACACACAAACACACTCATACAAACACACAAACACACACACACAAACACACACACACACTCACACACACATACAAACACACACTCATGGTGAAAGGTGATCCAAGAGAGGAAGGCCGGGACCTCCGGGACCTCCGGGACCTTTGGGACTGGAAAGGCCTCTTGCAGGCCGGGGAATGAGCCTTAAAGGGAGCGGGGGCAGCTAAGGCTGAGGGGAGGGGAGGGAGCAGCAAGAAGGCGGGTGTGGCCACAGCGGAGAAACCTGGGCAGTTTGGGCTTGAAAAGTCCAAGCGCGGGCTGTGATCCTGGGGCTGTGAGGGAGCCCAAGCACTTCACAGCCTTAGAAAAGGCTGGATGGGAACGTCAGCGGCCCCAGCACCCGGGCAGGCTGGGGGGGGTGAGGGGGGCTGTGAGTGGGGAGAAGGGGATGGTTCCTATGTGGAAGGACTGGATGTCTGGGGTGTTTCTAGAGTCTTTGGGGCCCCGAGCTGGCGCCTCTGTGAGCAGAGCTCTGGGCTTGGAGTTCAAATCCAGCCTCAGATACTTACTGAGTGATCCTGGGCAAGTCACTTCACCCGGTGCCCGAGGTCCCTTATCTGTCGGAGGAGCTGGAGGAGGAGGTGGCCCCTCTTTCCTCCGCCAGGAAAGCTCCCAGGGGGTCCCGGAGCGGGGCAGAGCCACGTGCGGACCGCGGCCGATACCCTGGCCTTCCCCGGGCCGCGGCCGACACCCTGGCCTTCCCCGGGCCGCGGCCGACACCCTGGCCTTCCCCGGGCCGCGGCCGACACCCTGGCCTTCCCCGGGCCGCATCCCCCCGAGCGCGCTCCAGCTCCCGCCGGCGGAATTCCTTGGAAACCTCCAAGGCAGGAATTCAGGGGAACAAAGAGTCCGGGCGGGGCGGGAGCCCCCACGGGCGAGTCAGGCTCATTTGCATCCGGGCTGGGGAGAGCCCGAAACCCGGAGCTATTAAAACGCTATTTCCTGGGCTTTTGATAATTCCCTCTGGAATGCTGGTAATCACTCCCATTATCTACTTAGAGGCCTCCGGGGGCTGGATTAGGAGGAGGCCCCTCCCCGCTGCAGCCCCCGAGCGGGCTCCCGAGGGGCCCGAGACGGACAAGAAAATCACCCCCATTATGTTCTCCGACTTGCTGAAGGGAGGGCGTTGGAGGCGGGCTCCCTGAACTGCTTCTGGGGGAGAGGGAGCACAAGCGGGGGGAGGATCCCGAAGCGAGCCGCTCGGGCCCCCTCCGTCCCACAGACGGACCCAAAGCGGGGTCCGGGGCTCCCCCTGCGCGTGTCTCTCCGTGGCCTCCCAGCCTCCCCGCGCTCCTCTTTCTACTCCAGCCTCCCTGTCGTTGTCAAAGATCAGCGTAGATCTGACCATTTATCTCATTTACTCAGCATGTTCCACGGCTCCCTGTTCCTTCTGGCATAAAACAGCCAATCTTTCCCCTGACATTAAATATCCTTATCATCTGGAGCCAACATAGCTTTCTGAATTTCCCGGGAAAGAAATATTTCTCTAAGACCTACTATGTGTCAGGCATTGTGCTAAGCAGTTTATAATATGATAGCATTCCATCCTAAAAGCAACTCTGTGAGTTTTCTGCTTTTGTTATTGCTATTTACAATCGGGGAAACTGAGGGAAGCAGTGCTTGATGGACTGGGGGAAACTGAGGGAAGCAGTGCTTGATGGACTCGGGGAAGCTGAGGGAAGCAGAGCTTGATGGACTTGCCTATGGTTCCACAGCGAGTCAGTAGCTGAGGCTCCACTGGAAGTCGTGTCTTTGTGACTAGACTCAGGCCACAAGCGGCCCCAGCCGCCTCCAGGCTGTGCGTTATTCCCTTCCCAGTGGCCCTGCTTAACTCGGGGCTTTTCCCTTGCCATGAAATTGTGCTCCCCAAGCTTTTCTCCTTCCTTCTCCACCTTCTTCCCTCCGGCTCTTACAGGGAAGAGCTTCCTGAGAAGTGTTGAGCACCGGCCCCTCCTGTGCAAGGCTATTCCTGCCCGGAAATCCTGGGTACGTTTGTCTTCTTCCATCAGAAAATAAAGGCCTCGAAGCAGTGATTGTCTCACTTTGATATTTCAGTTTCTAAACCTCGGCTCGGTGCCAGGCCCAGAGTAGGAATCAGCTAAAGGGTCGGGGACTCAACGGTGGGTTCCTCAGCCCTGGAAATCTGGGCCCACAGCCCGGATCTCCCCCCTCAGGGCTTGGGCCAGACAGAGCCATCGAGGCTCCTTCCAACTGTAACTCTGCGCCTGTTAATTTTCCAGAGATTAGGGAAGGAGAAAGTGAGGGGAGCCCACAAGTCAGGGAGGTGCCTTCTCTGTGCTGGGCTTGGTTCTGGGGAGAGGAAGACCAGAAATTGGTGGGGTGCAGGGACGGGCTGAGGGGCAGCTTCTCCTCCATCGAGGATGGGCTGAGGGGCAGCTTCTCCTTCCCCGTCAGGGATGGGCTGAGGGGCAGCTTCTCCTCCATTGGGGACGAGCTGAGGGGCAGCTTCTCCTTCTCCATGGGGGATGGGCTGAGGGGCAGTTTCTCCTTCCCCATCACTTGTGAGCTGCCCAGACTCTCCCCACCCTCCCTTCTCTTCCCAGGCTGCTTCCTGACTTCCCCAAGTTGCTTTTTCTTCTAATTATTGCAGGCTCTCCAGCTGGGTTCAAGGGCTCCCGAGGCTGATTAAGGCGTGCAAACCTTTGTTGTCCTCTGTCCCTGTCCAGCTGGGGGCCTGGTTGTGGAGCTTTAATAAGCAGGCTTTGTGTCCCAAGCGCTTTTGAGCTCCCGGGCGAAATTTCAAGTGAAAAAGAAGCAGAAAAAAGAAGAGGGAGGAAGAAGCACGTGCTTCCTTCCATTGTGGAGGCTTTCGCTCAGTCAGTCAGTCAATATATGGTCACCGAGTGAGCGCTTACCCTAGACCAGGCCCTGTACTTGTCTTTGGGGGGGCCTAGAGGGGCTCCCATGGCAGGGGGAGGTAACATGTCGCCCAATCGGCCCCAAGCCACAGTTGGGAGGCGCTGGAGCCAGCTCAGAGAAGCGCTGAGAGGGATGGCAAAGGCTTCTTATGGGGAGGGGGGCTTAACCAGGACTTGGGAAAAACTGGGAAGGCAGGAGGCCCAGATGGGGCCACGGGACAGCCAGAGAAGGGGACTGCAGCTGGGAGGGAGGGCTACAAAGCCCCGCGATGAGGCCGGGGGCTAGATCGAGCCTGGTGGCTCCAGAGAAAAGAAGGGCCATCGGGCTGACAGTAGCAGAGAAGCCAGAAGCTGGGGGAGAAGCGGGGGGCAGGCAGCGACCAGCAGGAGCTGGTCAGGGCACGGCTTTGCTCAGGTGAGCAGCCTTGGCAGAGACTGGGTGGCAAAGGCTGGCAGAGGCACACAGTGGCATCCTGGGAGTTGTCAGGGACCCTGCAGGATCCACAACAAGCACCCCACCAAGTGTCCCAGCTACGTGTGCTCCCTATGAGTGCCCCTTCGTGGGTGTGCCCCTTTAGGAGTGTGCCCCATTCATGTGTGCCCTTTCATGGATGATGTGCTCCTTCATGTGTGTGCCCCCCATACACGGGCCCCTTCATGGATATGGCTGCTCTCCCCACTGGAAGTGCGACTGTGAGAGAGAGGGAGAGCTTTTACTGGACTTCTCCCATGATGCTCTGTTATTAAACGGCCTTGCTCTGGGCTGACTCGGGTCTTCTGGCTGACTGGTAAGTTAAAACCCTGGCTGAGGGGCCCGTGAGCTTTGTCTTGGGGAGAAGGAGATCCTGCAGCGCACTTTGCACTCAGGGACAGCTGTGTCTGAGAAAACCCAAAGTCGGATCCATCCAGGCTGGTGAAGACCTTCAGGGAAGGGAACCCCTCAGGCCACAATGCAGCTGCCCCTCTGGAGGAGTCTTCCTGAGGCTGAGGCTGCCTCCGTCCTCCTCCAGCTCCCTCCTCTGGCGCGGGCAGAAGATAGTCCATCCTCCTCCTGTCAGTGCCCTCAGTGCTCAGAGGTGCTGACCCGCCCCCTGAGCCTTCTCTTCTCCACAAAAACCGCCCGGAGCCTTTGATTCGGCCCCTTATAACCGGAGTTTGAGGTAGAAGGAGCCACTTCTCCGCGCCTCTGCTTGGCCGCTAGAGGGAATATCCCCAAGCCCGGCTGCAGAGGAGAGCTGGCTGGCTGGGGAGGGGAGAGGGGAAGGCAGTGAGAGCTGGACCTCATTGAAGGTAGAAATAATTATTGACAAGGGACTCATTTTCTTCATCAGAGAAGCAAAAACTACTGACCAACTAGAACCGATGGGCAGGGCCCCATGAGTCCTGGGAACGGCAGCACCGACGTTCTAAGTGCTGTCCTGCTTCCAGAGATGCCCTTTCACCTGAGGACCCCTGGGGAAGATGGGGGTCATCCGGACTCACCAACAGCCCCTCAGAGAGAGGCAGAGCGGCCTCGCGGAGCAGCAGGGACCCGGAGGGAGAAGCGGGAGACGGCATGTACCCGGCAGGTCAAACCACCGGCACTACGACCCTGACCATCCTCTCCCCCCAGAACCGGATGTCTCCAAGATGGGAACAACGGGTCTGCTGGTCTACCCATGACCAGGGGGGAGCAGCGTGAGGATCCCATGAGAAGACAAAGGGCATCGGTACCAGAGCCGTGACTCGCATCACAACACAGACACGTGTTTCTCACTGCCTCACTTATACAGCATTTGCCTCCTCTTCCCACGGGTGCCGGGCGTCTGTGGGAGAGGAAGTTTCAGGAAAATGGGACTTTTCAAAATTTAACTATGTTTCTTATAGTAAATACCTTCTCTTTGAGCTAACTGAACCTACTGACTGACTGTTAAAGGCAAATCCTCTGGTGGGGGCCCATGAGCTCCAGCTTTTTCTGTACTTTCAGGTACTCCTCGAACCTCCAGATTGTTTCTGCCTGCTGGGAAAGCCAATCACAAGTAGAAGTGGGGGTCGGTGGGGATACCCACGAGAGGAGTGACATAAGCACAAGCAGAATAAAAATAGACCTACTTTAAGGTACAAAGTTGTTTTGGGAAGGAGAGCGCCAGAGAGGAGAGGAAACGGGAAATCGGGGAAGGCCATTTAATTGATGAATGCCAGTCTTCCAAAAGCAAACTTTGTTCCTATTTATGTTAGCTTGTTATTCAATATCACAATACAACAAAAACAAGACTGAGACCATCTTAAAAGGATGTCCCATGGTCTCAGTCACATCCCCTCAGCCCCAGGCAGCCACATCCACGACTGCCAGTGTTTTGTTCCTTTCCTGTGGTTCAGGGAAGAAGGGAGGAGAGGAAGGTTGAAAGGAGGATTTGTTAGAGAGATTAGTTTGGGAAGAAGGACCGTTCCTTTGGGACTGGAATAAAGGAGAAAACAGGCAGGATACGGAGGGGATTCAAGGTGAAGGATTTGGGAGATGAAGGAGTTTTTTATGGCACGGCCTCCGTGTTTGGCAAAGGGAGACAAAGACCCTTCTTGGGAGAGAAGCTTGAAGGGCAAAGTTCAAGCTAAGTTGTGGGATCCTGTGAGAGGCGTTGCCATGTACCTGGGAGGGCCCCGGGAGCAGAACCAGCCATCCCAGATCGGTGGTTTCTCAAGCCCCGTTTAAGGGGGACAGCAGGGTTGGGAGGGGGATCCGGGACTGGGGTTTGTAAAAGAATGAGTGATAGGCTAAGGAGGCATGAGAGGAGAGGAGGAGGACAGGCCAGAGGTAAAGTGCTTAACCATAAGGAAGGGAGAAAGCTGTATCAGGCTCAGAGGGATGGGTGGGACGGCAGTCAGCTGGCCAGTCAGCAAACATTTATTAAGCACCTCCTCTGTCAGCACAGACGCAGCAGCTGGATGGGGGAGGAGGGAGAGTGCTGGGCTTGCAATCAGAAAGGCTTGAGTTCAAATGCAGCCTCAGACACTACTGACTGTGTGATCCAGGGCAAGTCATTCACCATCAGCTTGCCTCAGTTTCCTTATTTGTCAGTTGTGGATGATAATTGTGTCTGCCTCTCCCTGTTGTGAAGAAGATGTCTGAAAAGCCCTGAGCACAGGCCTGGTGTGTGTGGGGGGCACTAATAGAATACCAGCTTTTACTTACCATGTGCCAGGGGCAGTTCTGCATGTCAGGGATACAAGGCAGACCCCGTTCTCAAGGAGCTGGCAGCCTGGGGCGGTGGGGAGCACACGCATAACTAAAAACCTAGGGGTGGAGTCAGGGGAGCTGGTGTTGCCACGTCCGGCTCTCTCTGATGCCATCTGCGGTTCTCATGGCAACGATGCCAGAGCAGTTGGCCATTTCCTTCTCACTTTCCAGATGAGGAAACGGAGGCAATCAGGGTGGAGTGACCTGCCCAGGGTCACACAGTCAGTGCCTGAGGCCACTTTGAATTCGTCTTTCTGAGTCCAGGCCTGGCACTCTGCGCGCTATGGAGCCACCTCGTCGCCCCTGGAGGAGGCTGTGGGGGGGACTAGAAACCCTTCTGGGATGCACGAGGTGCGGGAACTCTGTCTGCGGGGTCCCCTGGTTCCAAGCTTGGAGACATTGAGGACCATGAGCGGAGCCCACAAGGACCAGACTCCAGCACTTTGTTCGAAGATGAGAATCAAGCTAGAGGCCCAGATGATGTGACCCTTTCTGTGCATTATCAGGAACCTCCTTAAGTGTCCCTAAGTCAGGGACCTGCCTCTAGCTTGGAAAGACCTGCCTTTGGAGGAAGCGGGGACAGGACGGGGCCTGAGAACGCTGCTGGAAAAGAGAGCGGGGTGTGGGGAACAGCCTTCGATCGGGATTCCCGTGGGTCCCTCCTGGAGGCTCCAGAGAAGTCCCCGGAAAAACAGTCTCTTGTGATTGGCCAGAATCGAGCAATAGGAGGGTCAGAACTCTCCAGCGGGGCAAGAAATGGGAGACAGAGTTTCTCTCCCAGAAACCCGGGAGGAGAATGGCATCGGTTGTGTCCATTTTGGTTTGGAAAACCCAGCAAACAACACAATCCTCCAAACCTCCAGGAGAACGGCGACGTCGGGGAAGACGAATGTCTCTCTGGAGCCGAATGGGGGCAAACTCCCCTGCACAAAGAGGTCCAGGCTCTGGGTCTCTGCTCCGTCCATCCTGTGATCTCTCTCTCCCCTTGATGGAACATCAAAAGAACCCAACTAATCCCAAATGATCCAGCGTTCCCTGATCCCCTTTCAGGATAATTATTCACACAAACTACAATAACATTATCGCGTGATCGCCGGCTTTCTGTCTTCCGTTATCAACAAATTACACTCTCGCTCCCCCTGAAATTTTAGCCTTGGGAGTTAGGTCAGTGGTTAGTCCATGAGTACTCTTGGGGAACAAAAGATACCTTTCCAATTAAAGTTAATAGAGGGATAACTTCAGACACACAAAGGGGAAAAAAGACACTTATAAGTCATGGTGAGTTCAAAAGGAAAGAATTAAGGTGGATACACAAAGCATCATGGGAAGCTCTATTCAAGCCTGCCTGTCACAAAGGCTGATTAACAGCCGCTCCAAGTTGGCCTGATCACCAGGGAGTCTTACTGGTAAAATTGTTTCCCTCTCTGGAGAGAATCTCCCTGAACTGAATAAATGTTTCACTTCTGAATAGGATTCATGAAAGGGGGAGGGGGTGTCAAGAATAAAGAGCTCTATTCAGAGAGAGATCTGAAATGTGTAACTCCAGACTGTTTATCAGCCTCCGTGGCGGGAATGAAACGGCGTGTCATACAGCGGGGCACTCGTTATCAGTCATTAAGGTGCCCCTTGGTTAAGTGGCTATTTACAGATACAAATTTAGGAGAGTCATCACAGGAAGGGAGGGCTCTGGGGGTCTGCCGGGTCATTCTTTTGTCGGCCCTAAATTTGGGGACCAAAGATGCGGAGTGTGCCCGTGGGGCCGTCGGAAAATTCCTGGTGTGGTGGGGGCTGGGCGCGCTGCCCCCGGGGCTGAAACGAGCCACAAATATTAAATAGTCCAATAAAAGAGGTGGTTTTTTTTCCTAATGTAAATATCACCCCCAGTCTTGGAGCCAATTATTTTAATCAGTTTAATTGCCTTTTCTCGTGGAAAATCCACCGCTCCCCTGGACTGCTTTCCAGAGCCAGCCGTCTTTTCCCATCGACTTGGACGGGGGAAGAGGAGAAGGGAAATACTTGGGCAATGATGGACATTCTCCACACCCTGGGAAGGACGGGCGATTCTCTGGGACCCGGGAGCACGTTCCTTAGTGAGAAGGAACTCTTCCTGGGTTCTATAAACCGCCCTCACTCCAACGAACAAATATGGCCTTGTGACACCCTATCGGGTGCTATGGCTACACATCATGACATCATAAAACCCAGGGTGACTTCATTGGAGGAGAGGCAGCTGGGTAATCAAAGAGAGACCTGGCCGGCTCTGGCTCTCCCTGAATAGCCACATTAATGCCATATACTTGAGGCGTATAAAGAGAAGTTTAAAAAATTCTATCAAATGTCTGCAGGTGTGTGTGAGATGGGGGAGGGCTTGGGGGATGGAAAACAGAATTCCTTCCAGTCTACACTTGTGAACTCGGAAGAGAAAAAGGGGGCTCCCAGCTGCCGGAGAAGTGAATGACTGCCGGGCTATAATTTGTGCTGGCCCATTTCTCCAGGAGCCCCTCCAGGACAGAACGGGCCTGAGAGCTGACCAGAACCGGCCCAGAGAGGGCAGCCTCGTGGGCTAGCGGCTGTCAGGGCCAGAGGTGTCAAACACGTCTCCCACCACACGCAAACACTCCTGAGTGTGGTCCAACCAGATCAAGATGCAATTTGGAATATTCAAAATAAGTAAAATGCAACAACACGTAGATAACATTGTATTTTTAAAATTTATATTTTTATTTTAAAAAATGAGGGCTTTGTGTGGCCCACAGGGATTTTTACGGATGGATCGGCAGCCCTAATTTCCGTCTGGTTTGGTACCCGGGAGAGGGAACGTGGGTATGAGGCTCCACTGGAGGCAGGGCGAGGAAGGGTTAATCGGGGTGCAGATGCCCAGGGAACTCGAGGAGAGGCTTTGTGCTTTTGGGTGGCCTCCCAGCATTTGATGGAATCTTGACTTGGGGAACTTGGAAGGATTGAGAATGAAGGCAGCGTGTGGAGGCGCGGCTTCCAACCTGTGCATCCAGCACTCTCGGAGCCTTGTGCTGAGCCATATGGAAAAACGCTGACATCTGGGAGAGTGATGACAAGCCCTGGAAGCTGGGAGACTGTAAATGGTCCAGTTTGGAGACGGTAATAACTGCAAGGGAAAGGACAGGACCGAGAGGGCGGCACGGGGAGGAGGACAAAGACTGGCCGGGGATGGGTCAAGATGGGGGACGATTCCATCAGTCTATGATGCATCCGCGGCCAGTGATGACTATGGCCACAATGTCATGGTCTAGAGACCTGAAGAAGATGGGGAAAGTATCCAATTGGTAGGAAAGATCACTTAAATAAGCCAAAGAAGAGAGCGTCTTCACTGATTCTTAGGAATCCTTTTATTTACTTTTCATAGACTCCCTATCTCTTCTCCATAACAAAGATTTCAAACCATTTCCTTTCTCCCTGAATCTCCCCAACCTTCACTCAAGGGGCACTTGGGTGTCTCATCCTGATTCCCCGGAAGCCACAGAAGGGGAGTGTGAGCCCAAGTGTGTTCTAAGGGGGTAAGGGACGGAGACTGGCTCAGTAATAGATGGCGTTACTGTCTGACTGCTCGGTACCAATCATCTCAAGGCCAGCGGGTTGTCCACCAGGTGATGAAACCTCTGCCGTGGTAACCTAGGAAATAAAGGACAATGGAAAGTGGTTCTTGTCTTCTTCAGTCCCTTTCCCCTTTGGAGTGCTGCCGAGAACAAGAGGAAGACGTGGGCCATGGCTAATTTTAATTTAATCTCAGCGCCCAGACTCAGATTTAGCCTTTCTACGTCCCATGACAGCTGGTTGATATGCCAAAGGCAAAGTGGAACCATGTCCAGGTTCATAATAAACTTCATAATAAGAAAATAAAGAGCAAAGAGTCAACGAAAATGATGGCGTGACTCTTGGGCTCTCCTGGAGAAGTCAATCAAACAGTCGGTAAGGCGCTCTCATCGTGCGTCCAAAGGTACCAGATACTGTCTCATGGCTCCGAAGGGCTGGGATTCTGCAGCATCTCCCTGTAGAATCCCCAGCTTGACTCAGTGCTGGCCACCTTCTCTTCTGCCAGTCCTGTCTGCCTTTCCCTCCCTTCTCCATCCTCATTCTGACTGGGAAGAAAGTCTTCTAGTCCTTTGTTCAGAAGCTGTTTTAAATTCTCTTTTCTGTGTGTCACATCTTCCCTTCTTCAGGACAGGAATTCTTTCTCTACCTTTTTAAAAATTCCCAGCCCCTGACTTGGAGCCTAACTTGTAGTAGGGACTTAATAATTTTTGAATTGACTCATATTGTGTGTAAATGATGATTTGCTCAGTCAGTGAGCGCAGCGGAAGTAATAGTAATTGAAGAGCCAATTGGGCGGCTAAATGGCTCCTGGATGGGGCCGGAGTCAGGAAGATCTGCCGTGAGTTATGGCCTCAGCCACTCACTAGCTGGGTGATTCTGGGCAAGTCACTCATCCTCTAGAGAAGAACATGATAAACTCCCCCGGTTTCTCGGTCAGGAGACCCCCAAGGACAGTATTGGTGGGATGTGGTCCGAGGGGTCCACAACTGAACCTCTGTTGATCGACAACAATGGCAGCAAAGGATGAAGTCTGGAAATTGTTTAAAAATGTAGATGCTCGTACCCATATTTATCCAAATCCATCCATGAACACACACACACTATCTATCCATTTATCTATATTGTCACTCGTATGCATGTACTCTCACACATATACACACGCTATCTAGGTACACAACATGCACACATATACATGTTCTATACACACATCCACTGCATATATACACATACACACTGTGCACACACAAATACATGTACACGTACTATGTGTGTATATATACATATATGAAAATATGCCCCAAGATTAGTAAATAAAGTGGGTAAATACCAGGGGTCCTCAAACTACGGCCGCGGGCCAGATGCAGCAGCTGAGGACGTTTATCCCCCTCCCCCAGGGCTAGGAAGTTTCTTTATTTAAAGGCCCACAAAACAAAGGTTTTGTTTTTTACTATAGTCCGGCCTTCAACAGTCTGAGGGACAGTGAACTGGCCCCTATTTTAAAAGTTTGAGGACCCCTGCATTGAGGAACTGTCAAGAGTTCTGGGGGACGAGTTTTAAGATGCTAGTCTTCCCAACTTTCTCTCTTCCCTGGCTCTTGCCCATTTGCCTGCAAACATGCTCAGCTTCTCCTGCTTCTCCACATTTCCCTTTCTCCTTCTGCCCCACCAATTTGCTGTTTCTCCATGTCTCTTGCCAAGCGTTCCCTGCTGGCAACCCCCCCTCGCTCCCTTTCTCCCCAGAGCCTCACAATCTGTTCTTGCTCCCCTTAAAGGTCTTCGGTGACTAGCTCCCGAGACCAAAAGGCAGCCATCCCCGTGGGCTCGGCCTCCATTTCTTTGCAGCTTCGTGTCCTTCCCTGTGTGTGGATTTTATGATGATGCTTATGATCAAGCTTCAATATGACCTTGTATCCTTATCCAATAGGCCACATTTTTAGCCTGGCATTCAAGGTCCTTAGCACTCTGCTCTCAGTCTCTTTTACAGATGTATTGTTCACTAAATAACCCCGTGGGTGCCATTGTCCAGCCAGGACGATGACTTACCATTTCCACTATTTGTTCACACTATCTCTGTACATGGAATAGCTCATCCTCCATTTCTACTCATTGAAACCCTCCCCATTCTTTAAGTCTTGTGTACAGAGAGGGAACAAGCGTCATCCACGTGGAAAGACTATTTTGATTCATCATTTCCTGGAGGTGTGACTTTGGACCAACTGAAGAAGGCAGTGCCTTGGGACAAGCCATTCGAGCTCCCCAGGCTATGAGTGCAAGTACCCGGCTCTTCAAAGCCCATGTAATCTGTTTCCTTCTGGATAAGTAGAACAAGACTACAAACGCTCTCCTTGCCTTTCCCAGTTTTCTCTTTACTCAAGGGCATGATTAGCTCCCAACAATAATTCACAATTTATCAAATGGCTCTGTTCCTCATTCCCACCGAATGTTAATCTTCTCTTAGTTCCAACTTTGCCTGATCTCCAAGGGATGCTGTATTCCTCTGCAGATTAAAGGGCATTTACAAAGAGGGAATCCGAGGAACAGAGCATTGCTTCAGAAAGGAGCTCTCCAGTGGGAGAACCTTTGGATCATCCTCCACCTGCTATTAGGACTTGCTGTTATCATTGGGAAGAGGGGAGTGTTGCATTTAGACATCTGGGGAGAGAACTTCCAAGTATCCTCTTGATATCAAAGTCACAGAGGGGAAGTGGGGGGAAGCCTCTTCCTAATTCAATAAGGGCCACCGTTTTCACCTCCAGGCTTGTGTAATTGCTTTCCACTCTTAGCTCCCCGGCAGGAGAGCCTGGTGTTGGATATCTCAGTCAGGTATTCTGGAAAACATGGCCGATATATTTTTCCCAACGACTGCTCCAGAGCCCCCCAAAAGGGGCTGTCACAGGGGAGGATGCCCAACGATTCCCAATTTCTTTCTCTCCAACTAGCAGGCCACAAAAGGCTGTTCTCCCAGAGGGCACTGCCAGCCCAGGGTCCTGGAAGCGGGATCAAGGGAATGGCAAAAATGCTGCCTCAAGCTTTTCACATTCCTGCCAAACCTCCCCAGCTCCTTCCTGCTCCTCGAGGCCATTCAGCTCCACAACACTTTGTCCCTTTGGGCCCAATATTAGGAGCAGCAGAAGGAAATCTGCAGCCCCTGAAGGGGGAGAGGCTTCCCAGGAAGGCTTGCGGCTGATTCACGAGTTTGTGCCTCCCCGTGGCAGCCCCACGGCATCTTACCCCTGTCTCCTCGCCACATGTAGGAGTCGGCGTCCCACTGAACGTTCCCTCGTTCTCCTTCCTCTCGATCTGATCTCGCCAACCACTCACAGCAGAGCTACCCAGCCCGTTCCACTTTGTTCTTGGGATCTCTGCCCCAGAGTGAACAAATCTGCTTGTATCTCCAACCTTGTCTTTTCTCACATCTTCTACCTTCTTGCTCCCTAAGACCTGGCTCCTTCCTGATGATGGCTTTTGTGGCCGCCCATTCCAGGGCCAGTTTCCCTTGAATTCATGCCCCTGACTCCCGGGGCCTGCTTGGAAGACTCCTTGCCCTTCACAGCCCTCGGCCCTGCAGTGTCTACACTTTCCTACCTCCTCCAGCCTGAATTCCCGGTGAGCCAGCCGGGCCCAGTCCCTCGCCTTTTTGTCCCCTCTTGTCCTCCCCAGCCTTCTGCACAGAGCCCTTCCCATCCTCCTCAGCGCTTCCCTCCGAGGCTCAGCCCAGCCTGGGTCCCTCTTGTTTGTAACTAGTAGCCCATGTTATCTCCCCATTAGAACGGGAGCTTCCTGAGATCAGGGACTTTCCCTTCTTTGTGGTCCTACACCAGAACTGGCTCATGGGAGGACTCATTTCTTTAATGAAGGACATTTACTGTTGGGTTCTGGAGCTCAGCTCTCCTTGCCGGGACGGCCATCGGCTCTGCTCAGTGTCTCCCCTCAGTGTCTCTCCTCAGTGTCTCCCCTCCTCATTTCTTCCCTCTTCAATCTCTCCTCCACACAATGGCAAAAGTCACCTGGTGCAAGCCCAAGCCGGTCCAGCCCCCAGACCCTCCAAAGTCTCCGGATTACGGTTCTCCGAGACAAAACACAAGCTTCTCAGCTTGACATTTGAGACATTTTGTAATTTCCCTTGGGCAGCAAGGCCCCCCCTTTCCAGAAGCTCCCTGCTCAGGCAAGCTCACCTCTGGCTCTTTCCTGGGTCCAGAATCTCACTTGCGGCCTCTGTATCCGTCCTTTCTGCCCCTTCCACGCCTTGTCTCCCCCCAGCCCCCCAGCTTTGGTGGAAGGCCTCCTGCACCCTTCAGTCTCTACCTGTTTATCAGGTCCCGTTTGCTCTTTTGGGGTGACGGGTGTGGCCAGGGCAGCTTGCTGGGGCCTATTCATTTTCATGTGGCAAATTAAACACAGTGAGACTGTGGGTCTGTGGAAGGGAAGAGCGAGGAGCCAAAGCAGGAATTACCTCCTTTTCTGCTTCGGGATAAAGGAGATTCCCCATCTTTAAAGTTAGAGGGGTCGCCTGATGTAACTCTGTGGGATGAAGGCAAATTAAAGGCTGTTTAATCTTTCTCTGAGTCTCTGTGGGGCGAGCCGGGAGCCCCACTACGGTCAGGGAGGAGAATCGCCCGTGGTGGAGGGCCTGGTTTCTGAGCCGGAAGTCAGCGTGGGCTGTGACTGGGGGCATGTGCAGGATCCGGGCCCATGGACCCAGCAGGAAGGAGGGAGGTCATATGTCCACGGTGGAAGGCAGAGCCCGGACACTGGGGAAGCCACTGGGCCAATACCCGCTGTGCAACTTGCTACCTGTGTGAGCTTGCCGTGGTCATTTTACTCCAAGGGCCTCCAGTCCCTAATGTATAAAATAAGGGATTTGAACTAGCTGAGCCCTGATTTTGAACTAACTTCCAGCCTCCGGTCTCCGGCCTGGTCAGAATCATCTTTTTTTCTTAAAAGTGCTGCCTTTGTCTCCAGATCAAAGCCCCTTCCAGGTGGGAAACTTAAATTATGTTCTGTCTTTCAATAGTTTTTCTATCATTCAGAAAACAGAAGGGGACTTGGAGCGGCCGAGACCAGTGGATTTCAATAACGACCTAACTAAACAGAAACATGTCCCTTTTCCACTCCCCATCATAATTGACTCTGGTCCTACAATAAAGGCCCTATACAGACTCTGCTGAGAAATTATATTCTATAAATCCAGGCCTGTGAGGTTAGCTAAGCATTAGCCCGGCCCCGGTCCCCCCAAAAGCTCGCACCGGCTGCCAAAGCCAACAACGCCGGGCCTGGGCCATATGTTTCTCTCTCCCCTGGAAAAAGTGCTTCACCCTGTGAGGGAAATGTGAGCCTCACCAACCGTCGGCTCTGCAACAGGGCAGGTTTTGAGAAGCCGTGTTTGGGGAGAGAGCTCCAACTTTCCGTCCCGGCCCGGGCTCCGGGGGAAAAGGGCAGCACCCGCAGCAATCGCAAAGGGGGCCCGGTCGGGAGGATGGAAAGCCAGCCAACAAGGCCGCCTGCCCTGACAAAGATGGCGGCCCCGGGACTGGGGTACACCATGGGAAAGAAGTGGGGATCTCGCGTCCCCGCCGGCTCCTCGGGTCCTCTGTCCCGTCGGTTCCTCGGGTCCTCTGTCCTGCTGGCTCCTCGGGAGCTCAGAATTGGCAGGATCCTGCTGTAAGCGTTCACACCCTCAGCTCCTTCCTGGAAACCAGCTTTGGGGAGTCTGAGAGGGGGGACACCTGAGAGGGGATGCAGCCGAGGGGGGCAAGAGCTGGCATTTGGGGCGCCCCCATCTCCTGCTTCGCAGTCTGCCCGCGGAGGCCCCTGCCAATAACCACAGTGTGGAAAAAAAATAAAAACAATTCGCAGAAGAGATTTATGTCTTTTAATTAGTGAGTTCCATTTATTAATATTGGAAAAAAATTTAAATGAAAGGAAACCAACACATGCTTTTAATGTGCTTCCTGGCCACAGTGAGCTGGGAACACTGGGCTTTTTGTTACTGGGAAGGGATGGTGAGTCACTGCAAGGGGCTTGGAGACATCCACTAAGCCGGGATTAGAACTGGCAGGAAGATGGAGGACGAAAATGAGGGCGGGAGGCTCATCAAGGGGGGGCCCTCAGAGGGCAGGAGTCACATAGATATTTACACGCCGGGGTGCCCTCACGCTCCGTCTGCTGCTCCCGGGGGGACCGAGAACCTCACCACGCTAAAAACACGGATATTCCACCCCAAACACACAAGGGTCTTCTTGCTGTGTTCCAGGAGAGAAGTTTCCCTTCTGAAGATACAACATCCAGAGAAGTGGCCCTTGGTGCAGAAGATGCGTGTTAACTTTTCCTGAGCGGAGGCTGTCAGAGCTCCAGAGTCTCATCCACGTGGCATCCCTCCATGATCCAGATTGTGACCCGTCCATGTCTGCAGAGATTGGGCTCCTCCTGTCTACATCCTTCCACGAACATCCAGATTGTGACTTGTCCATGTCTGCAGAAATTGGGCTCCTCCTGTCTACATCCTTCCATGAACATCCCGATTGTGACTTGTCCATGCCTGCAGAGATTGGGCTCCTCCTGTCTACATCCTTCCACAAACATCCCGATTGTGACTTGTCCATGCCTGCAGAGACTGGGCTCCTCCTGTCTACATCCTTCCACAAACATCCCGATTGTGACTTGTCCATGTCTGCAGAGATTGGGCTCTTCCTGTCTACATCCTTCCATGAACATCCCCCAAGGAATGGCACTTACTAGTCCAAGGACGTCGTCCTCTTTGTCATTCTCTTGGTATGATGAGAGAGACATGGAGGGTTTCCCTGGATTAACTTTCTCTCTTGTCAAGCAGCTTGTTGATTTATTTTTGTCGCTGTTCCAGGGTGGGGACACATGTCCTGAGAAAGCTCTTTTCAGCCCCCGTGGTACGCAGGACAAGGCAATAAGTCCCAGAATGGCTTTTGGGCTGGATTTCACTGTTACAGAATATTAAAAGCTAATACTAGCTAACATTGCCAGAGTATCTCCCGTAGGCCAGGAACCTCACAAATCACAAATCATTTGATCTTTGCAGAATCCCTAGAGATAGGTGGTATTTTTAATCCTCATTTTACAGAGAAGGAAACTGAGGCAAACAGAAATGAAGTGACTTGCCAAGGCCACATAGAAGTCACCTGGGGGCTTCTGAGTCACTTAGTTTCCCTTCCACTAGGAAAGCTTCCTCTCCCCGTGCAGGCTGTCCTCGTTTCGCCCCTTTTAGTCTCAGAGAAATGCTGGGGGACGGGACCACTCAGGCCGGAGGGGACGTTGGTCTCCTCAGGCAGAAGGTGAGTTCTCTGTCTACTTGGCCACTGTTCTCAAGCCCTGAGATATGAAAGATAACACAAGCCCACAAGCGAACAAGTCCCTAACGGATAAGAAGAGCCATAGTGACAGCTGCCACTGGTGATTCGAGGCTTGCAAAATGCTCACACGTATTGTCTTCCTTCATTCTCAGTGCGACCCTGCGAAGTAGACAGAATTATTTTTCATACCCATTTTAAGGTCGGGAACACTGATGTGAGGAGCCCAGTGTAACACGGAAGTGTTGGAGACAGGATTTGAACGCAGATCTCCCTACGCCAATTCTGATGCTCTAAAAGACGGACTTCGTGAAGGCGAAGGGGAGCCAGCTCCAGACCAAACAATCCCAGGGGATTTGAGTGGAACAAGGGACCGTCCTTCTGGTCCCTCTGAGGCTTCTGGTCCTCTGGCCCTCATGACTGACACATACTCTCTGCAGAACTCCGAGACTGAGAAGCATCTGAGAGGGGCTTGGGGTAGCACCTGAGGGGCCCTGGAGGAAGGGAAGGGTTTCATGCTGCAGAGCTAAAGCGGGACCAGGTGGGGCGGGAGCTCAGAAGAGTCAGGAGCTCAGAAGAGGTCAGGCTAGATCCGGACCTTGGTTGGATAATAAAGAACCTGCACGACCCTCAATGATTTTCTTCCTGTTACATTCTGAGAAGCACAATCCTGGTTTCATATGCTTGCGTCTGGGACCCTCATATTTGTAGGAAAATAATCTGCGTTTCTGGGGGACAAAAACCAACGTCAACATCAAGAGCTCCTAGGATTCCCAGGATCCTGTGCTGGAGCCGAATGCTTTTCCGGGGCTTCCCAAGGGCAGGGATGTTTGCCGTCTGGCGCACCCGATCCATTTTCCAGCTTCCACGCTGTGCGCTTCGGGCCGCTCCGGCGGCTTCCCGGGTTTTCCCTGGTTAGCGTCTCCAGGCTGGACCTCGGTGTAATTATCCCATCTGATTAAAGAGTGCACTCTTCGGGATCACTTGGAAAGCATCCTCTGTTGACATTTAAAACCAGACAGGGCCGGGGTGGGAGGGGAGGGGAGGGGAGGGAAGGGAGAATCAAGTTTGCAGCTGCCGGTTATTTAGTGTAAAATTGGAAAGTGTCCTGTGGTTCTCGATATTCTGACTTTGGCCATGGAATCATTAGATCTTCTGAAGTGTCAGGACCCAGATCACAGAAACGTCTTCAAAAACTTCGGAGTGCGATGTCTCCCGAGTCAGGAGGCGCAGGGAAGGCGCCCAGGTATCCTCTGATGACAAATCCCATGTCCCCATGTGTCAGCCTCCCCCGCCCCCAACCTTTCATCCTCCTTTCCCAAACTGTCCATCAGAGCTCATCATTTCCCATCAAAGCTGCCTCCCAGGGTTACTCCCTCCCTCCCTCAAGTCCCTGGAAGAGTCATGGAGACGCATAATGTCATGTTGGCTGAAGAAGTGCAGATGTAGCTTTTGTTTCCATTAAACACACACACACACACACACACACACACACACACACACACACACTGCTCCTCCTCTAAGATAAATGGGTCCAAGGAATCTAGACCTCCCTGAGCTTCATCACCTGACCAGGAGTCTAGCTGCTCCCTGGGGAGTAACCAGGGGATGTTCACCTTTGGCTCCCAGGCTTTTGCTTTTCACCAGCTTCATTAATCACTTGAATCCCTAGTTTTCATCAAAGTTCTACTCAAGCCCCGTCCCCTGCACTCAACCCTTGCAAATTCCTCCAGCTCCGGGTGCCTCCCCTTCCCCCATTAGTTTATATTAACCTTTCTCTGACACGGACTATGTAACCGCTCAAGTCCATCCTCCCAGCAACTCTCTGCGACTGTAAATCATACGGAAAGTGTCAACCTCCATTGAAAGAGTTTCCTGGTCTGAGAGTTCCCAACATTAATGAAATCAAGTCCGGTCCTGAGCCTCCATATTTGGTGCAAATGAGTCTCTCGGATGATAGAGTATCAGCTTCTTGAGGGCAGGAATCAGTTCATTTTGGCCTTTGTTACCCCAGCACCATGGACAAGACCTGGCACATAGTGTATAAATATACACTATTGTTCATTGTTCATAAGTAAATAAATAAAATATAATAATATAAAATAAATAAAAATATGTTAAAAAATATAAACATGTCATTGTTCATAAATATACACAATGTTCATCGATTGATCCATTGAATCACCAATATTGAGCTTGAGGTCCTGAATCTCTTGTTCTGGGACCCAGAGGCAGCTGAGTTGTCAGACTTTAGACATCTATGGGTCTGATCCTTAAATATCCTTTTTTTTCCTTTCTCCCACAGCTATTGTAACTGGATATATAAACCTGGCACTCATTCTCTCCCTCCTCCCCCTCCCCACTAAACTAGCCTTTTGAAATACACTTTAAAAGAACCTTTTAATTTTAATTTTTTGTCTTTTATTTTGCAACATGGATAATATGGAAACAGTTTTGTATAATTTCATATGTACAATATCAAATTGCTTGATTTTTTTTCAAGGTGGAGAATGGGGCAAGAAAGGGAGAAAATTTGAAACTATCTACTGCACAGTCCAAAACATGAATGATTCTTTGGGACATATTTACAGGAAAAAAACAACTACAAATTCAGAGATAATGTGCTGGGTGTAATTAGAAGTATATAAAGGAAAACTACCTATTCTCTGACCAGGTGGTACTTCACTTCAGTCCGATACATGAGCAAGTCAAGACAGCACTGGTAATGTCATTGATCCTCTTTGAGAAGGAAGAACCAACCAAAAAACACATGAAGAAACTAAGGCTGAGTGGTTAAATGGTGTGCCCATGGTTCTATAAGATGGCACCAGGAAAAGGGAATCAAACTTGGGTCTTTATAGATCCAACACTGACCCTCCAGGTCTTTCCTCATCACAGTCCTGGGAGATAGGCAGCCCCAGCATGATGATGCCCATTTCAGAGGTAAGGAAACTGTTTTTCAAAGAAGTGAGATGACTCCCCCAAGAACTTATGGTTACTGAGAGTCAAAAGCCAGAATTAATTTTTGGCATGTCTCATTATTGTTATTTTCTTGGATAAAGTTATTAATCAATAATAAATCTATGATTTATATTTTTTTTACCCATTCATTATTTAGGATTAGATTATTTAGCTTTCAATAAGTTTTTGATCTATTTCCCCCTGGCCTTTTATTGCATGTAATTTTTATTGCATCATAATTTGAAAAATATATTAATCATTTCTTCCTTTCTGTATTTTGAATCTGTCAGGTTTTTATGCCCTAATACATGATCAATTTTTGTATAGGTTCCATGAAAAACCAAGAAAAAAGTATGCTCCTTTCTGTCTCCATTCAATTTTCTCTATAGATCTATGATACCTAACTTTTCTAACATTTTGTTTATCTCCTTAACTACTTATTTATTTTGTGGTTCGATTTTTCTAGTTCTGAGAGAGCAAGGTTAAGATGCCCCAGTAGTATAGTTTTGCTGTCTGTTTCTTCCTGCAGCTCTTTTAACTTCTCCTCTAGGAATTTGGATGCTATACAGTTGGTGCATATATGTTTAATATTGATATTGCTTCATTATCTATGATAACCTTTAGCAAGATATAGTTTCCTTTATCTCTTTTAATTAGATCTATCTTTGCTTTAGCTTGATCTGAGATGAGGATGCCTATCCCTGCTTTTTTACTTCACCTGAAGCATAATAGATTCTGCTCCAACCCTTTGCCTTCACTCAATACGTATCACTCTGCTTTAAATGTGTTTTTTGTAAATAACATATTGTAGGATTCTGGCCAAAAGTCAGAATTAAACTCAGGGGACGTGACTTCCAATCTGGGGATTTGAATCCATTCTACCAGATTTTATCCCTTTTTTGTTGCTGCGGTCGTTGTGGTTGGCGTGTTTGTGTGTGTTGTCCTTCCTTCTTGAAAGAGGACCAATGATATCAGATGATGTGTTGACTTACAAATAAACCAAATTTAAGGGGACAGAGCTGTGCAAAATCATCAGCCTTGCTTTCTCCACTAGGATCATTGGAGTTTAGTGGCAAGACATGGATCAGGACCACTAGCAATGGTCCTAGATGTGTGGGAGACCTCGACTTTTATAAGTTAAGATCTTTCTCAGGTCTCAGTTTTTCCAAGGGAGCACCAGACTGCTATTAAGCATTTTATATTTGCTTCTCTGAGTTCCTTTTCCCCCATTAGAATGGGGGCTTCTTGTAGGCAAGAACTTTCTTTTCTGTCACTTGGTCCTAGTAAGTACCTGGTAAATGCTTGTTGAATTAAAGGCTTGAAGGACATGGACCTTGAAAGATATGAAAGATTTAGCTTAATAAAAACATATTAGACTGGGTTAGATTGGCTAGTGAAGGCCTCTGACATATTGGAGGTAATTTGGATGCTAGCACCAAAATATTAAAAGAGGGGATATTTCAAAATAATTGGGAAAACATGTGCTTCCTTCCCTTCACATCCTTGTAGAGCACCTTCTCTCTGGGGCAGGCATCCATCCATGATATTTGAATGGAAAACCACAGCCCAAATTGATGTGACCCCATCTGAAAAAGTCTTTGTATCAGAAAATTTCCTGAAGCTGATGCTGAGAGACAAGATCTCCAAGGGGGAGGAGATTCAAGGAGAGGAAGTAACTCATTAGGAATGAAAGGAAGGAAGGAAGGATAGAAGGAAGGAAGGAAGGAAGGAAGGAAGGAAGGAAGGAAGGAAGGAAGGAAGGAAGGAAGGAAGAAGGAAGGAAGGAAGAAAAGAAGGAAGGAAGGAAGGAAGGAAGAAAAGAAGGAAGGAAGGAAGGAAGGAAGGAAGAAAAGAAGGAAGGAAGGAAGAAAACCTTTTGCTTTAATGGTTGTGTGTGGGAGAGGATGGCCTGTTCTCTTGTTTAGCCTCTAAAGATGGTCACTGTTACAGGGAGATATCCCCACAGGTCATCCAGGAGAGCCATTATTTAGACTCATCCTGGCTAGTGTCATGGGACCCCAGTGGGTCCCCACAAGGCTGTGAGCAGACCTCTTCAGGGAGGCCCACCAATTAAAGACTGCAATCACTGGAGTGAGCCTGGAAAAGGCATTTACAGGAGGAGATGCCCTGGTGTACCTGCCCAGGTCCAGGAGAATACTTTACCCAGATGATGCTCCCCGGTGACTTCCAGGTTGAGGATACCCTCAGGGAGGAGATGGCAGAGAGGGACTTGGTAGGGATTGGAAGGGCAGGACTCAGTCCCCTGTTCAAGAACACATGGGTTTATGGGGCTGGGGTTTAGACCCACATCTACTTTGGGTCAGGGGAGAGCATGCTGGGAAAATCTTGATAACAAAGCCGACTATCAGCCAAGGACACAAATGGGTAGACATATTGAAAGCAGCAGACCGCTGACCTGAGCTTTCAGGAAAACCTCAGAAGTTCCAGGTTTCAAAGCAGAATTAACAAGCTGCTGATTTCTTTTAAAGACTTCTCTCACCAATAAATGACAAAATTGCCAAGTCAATCCAAGAGATTGCAATCCACTGGGCTTAAGGGGGGAGTCCAATCTTCTAAAAGGGAAAGAAGATGGCATTTCTTTCTTGGGGAGAGGTGGACTCAATGAGCTTTTGATTGTATCATGCTGAGATAAATGGGGAGACTGAGCCACAGAAATGTGTGAATTGCTAGCAGTCTGCAATGTGCCCAGAGAACAATAGGGCACAAAAATCTGTGAATTTAAAGAAGGTTTTGTTGCTCTAGTGATATATAGTAAGCCCTTATTCAAGGCTCATCCATCTATCCCTGACCTTAGTCAGTCAATAAACATTTATTAAGCACCTACTATGTGCCAGACATTATGTGAAGAGCTGAAGATCCAAAGAAAGGCAAAACCAAACCAAACCATTTTCTGCTTTCAAAGAACTCACTTTTTAATAGGAGGGAGTGTAGGCACACAAGCCACAGACAGGAGATATTGGAGATGATCACAAGAAGAAAAAGACTGAAACAAAAGGGGCTTGGGCAAGAGGCAAGAATAAATACAGCAGGCAGCAGGCAGTCGGCTGGAAAGCACTTATTAGGTACTAAGTGTTGGAGACAGAAATACAGACAAGAAGAAAGGTTGTTCCTGCCCTCAAGGAGCTCACATTCCTAATGGGGAAAATTACATATCAAAGTCAGGGATGTTGAGGGGGGAAGAGGAGTTTGGGGTCTTTTCTGGCAAAGTCTGGAACACCAGAAGTGAGGGCAAGGGGAATGAAGGCTGGAGAGTCTGGTCTCTTCTCCAAATGGAGGCCCTCATCTACTCACCAATGGTGAAAGAAGCCACAGCAGAGGAGTGTTCTAAGGTAAGGCAGCAGTAGACCTCAGGAGTTAATAGCTGCCCTGGGATCAGCTCGGGGATTTTCTGAGGCTGTTTTGTTGTACCTGGAGATCTGATGGCTGAGATCAATAATGAAAGGCAGAGTGGATTGATCACTGATCTCTGGAGTCAGAGAGACCTGGATTCAGATCACACCTGACCCCAAGCAGGTCATATGTACCACTCTGGGGCTCAGTTTTCTTTGGTATAAAATAAATGGGTTGGAGGTGGTGGTCTCTAAGGTCCCTTTCAGCTCTGAATCAATGAGCTTTTCAAATGGACAAACTGAGATTTCTTTGGGGAATAAAAATTAAAAGAAGAAATTGACACACTAGAGACCACCAAGTTTAACTTTAGTTTCTGGTAATATTAAAAATGTATCCCTCAAGACACGATTGGGGCACATCTAGGAAAGTAAATGGAGATCACAACAAAACCCAGCAAATCTTCCCCAAGAAGAGATTTTTGTCAGAGTACCTTCTTTCCTTTTTTGGAAAAGGTCATTAGGGTCCATCTAAGTTACAGCAAATGATCTGTGTGGAAAGGATGAGAAGATGGAGGCTTTAGTTGTGAGAGGGGTCGGTTCAGAACTGGTTGAAGGACTGGCTCCAAAGAGCCGTCATCGATGGGTCAGTGCTGAAATGGAAGGAAGTTTCTGGTGGAGTTCCTCAGAGATCTGTACTCTTAACTATTTTCATGAGTAATTGAGATAGAGGCATCGATGGCCTGCTCATCAGCTCTACAGATGACTCAAAGCTTGGAAGGATGACTAACACATTGGAAGGAAGAGAGAGCATCTAAAAAAGTCAGTTACCCATGGCAGAACATTGGGTTAAACCCAAGGAGATGAAATTTAATAGGGATAAAGGTCAAGATTTACAGTAGTTCAAAAAATCATCTTAAGAAATAACCCCATGGAGGAGATGGGGCTAGATAGGAGTTTATTTTTAAAAAAGAAAGAAAAGAAAAGAAAAAGGACCAGGGAAGTTTAGAAGATTTCAACTTCATTCCAAAAAAGTTAGTAGAAGTATTTAGAGCAATCTGAAATACTCCCGCCATCTTAGGCTACATTAGACACAGTCTTCAAGGCGAGAACAGTGAGAGCATATTGTTTTTTGCCCTGGTCAGACCCTATCTGTTCACTTTGGGATCCCAGTTTAAGGAAGGTGGTAAAGAATCACTGGGAAGAGGAGGCACCCAGAAGGGGAAAGGTTCAGGCTCCAGGAGACTCAGCTGAAGTAAGTGGGAACATGTCTCCTGGAAAGGTTCAGGGGATATAAGGGATCACAGTATTTGAAAGACTGGCAATGTTAGAGAAGTCAGACATTCTGTTTGTCACTTGAGGGTAAAGACAGGAGCAACGGTGTGGAGGGAAGGGATGTGGAAGGAGGAAGAGATTGAGGCTGGATTCAGAAAAAAAAATCCCTATTAAATAAAGTCGTCCTGAAGTGGAAGGGATTGCCTCGGCACCTAGTGGGACCCCTTTTGGAGGGCTTTCAGCGGAGAGCCCCTTGAAGCATGGTGGTCGTGTCAGGGATCTGGTTAAAGGGATCCTCGGTCAGCCCCTGATGTGGCTGGAGCGTGTGGGGAGGGGCAGGGGGCACTCGTGGCAGAGCTCAGCACAGTGATGTGAGCTCATCTCCTCCAAACTTCAGTTTCTCCATCCATAAAATGGGGAGCAGGGACTTTCCCTTCCTCCCTCTCTCCCTCCCTCCCCCCTCTCTCTATATCTGTCTTTGTGTTTCTGTCTGTCTGTCTCTCTGTCTTTCTCTTTGTCTCTGTCTGTCTGTCTCTCTCACACCCACCCACATACACACACTTAAAGTTCACAGGTACCCGGTTAAGAGTCACTTGTCTAGACGAGCCCTGGGGGGATGTCTCGTGCTAATATTCTGTTCTCTTTCAAAAGTGCAAAGCACTAAGGGAATGGGCGCTGCTGTCTCGCTCGGAGGAGGAGGAGGGTAAAGGTGACCATGTTATTCTAAGGCTATACAAAGTGTGATGAAAATCACCGAGGGAAGCCCCGGCAGTGTTCCCATGGGGACTCCAACTTTGGACCAAGAGGGAAATTCCCAAGCGGCCTCAGATATTTCCTAGCTGTGATAAAGCTGGGGACATCACTTAACTTCTCTTTTCCTCAGTTTCCTCAACTGTAAAACACAGCCAATAATAGGCCAAACTCCCAGACTTGTTGGAAGGATCAAATGACATCATATTTGTAAAGCGCCTAACACGAATCCTGGCACATAATAGCCACAACATTATCACCTTCTTTCTTCTCTTTCTCCTTATCATCCTCTTCCTCCTCTTTCTCCTCCTTCACTTCTTCCTCTTCTTCCTCCTCCTCCTCCTCTTCTTCTTCCTCCTTCTTTTCCTCCTCCTTATTCTCTTCCCCCTCCTTCTCCTCCTCCTCCTCCTCCTCCTCCTCCTCCTCTTCCTCCTCTTCCTCCTCCTCCTCCTTCTCCTCATCACTATAGTAACAGCCATATTCCTTTCCCCCCTCTCATAGGGACCATACTGAGGACGCACACCTTCTAAATTGCGAGGGCTTTGACATTTAAGTTACTGTTGACTAAGTCTCCCAAATGTTAGAAACCAATATCCAAGCTCTTTATTTTGGGTAAGGGGCCTTTAAAAGGAAGAGTGTAAGGGTGAAAGCAAACAGGCTGTGTCTCCCATCAGCGCGAGAGCTCTGACCCTGACGGAACCTGTACTTGGCAATTATGTTCTAATATTATGTATCCACATCTTCTGGTTTGAAGAATGGGTCAGAATGGCTAAGAATCCAATGGTTTGCTTATTTAACTGCTGACCGCTGACTCCAAGGTGGAACAGTTAACATATCAAGTAGTGATTAAGGTTGGGATCATGTTAAATTTTACGGGTGACCTCTGGGAAAGTTGCTGACTCTCAGCTTTCTCATCTGTACAATGGGGAAATAAAATCCGCAGTATGATCCAGAATTTCAGTGGAATACTTGGGTTTGAAAGAAGTGATGCAGGTAAAATACTTCATAAATGTCAGTTTTTATGGTTATTATTATGTCTCTCTTCATTTTTTTTGCCCTAGGGCTTCCATTCCATTTTTTAAAACGCCTTTTGATGTGGGGAGACCTTTAATTGTGACTATTAAATTGCCAAGCCAATAGATTGGAAACAGAAATCTTAACAAAGTGGTTAGGTTAGGAAGTCTTCCCAGGACTCCATCTTAACTGCTCAAGTACATTTGAGAATTGGGGAGGAATTCTTCAAATAAGGAAATAAGATGCATTCTCCAATGTGCAAAATGTGGGAAACGAACTGGGGATACAAGTTCCTGCCACAAAAAGCAGCCCTTTACCAGGCCTTGGGAAGCAGATGCAGCCATTAATGAATTCCAAAAGTGATCTCAGTCCCCTTTTATAAACACCATGGTTCATTTAACCAACACAAAGCCCATTTCCTCCCTCATGAGACTGGAGAAATGCGTTCATTTTCCTGGGTTCGTGTATCATTTCAAACCTCAAACTCAAGCCATGCTGGCTGAACCGCCAGCCCATTGCTTGCCCTTTCAGCGTACCTGGGCCAAGATTCAGGCATGTCAGAGCCAAATGTGGATGCAGTGAATGATTTAGGAAAAAATGGCTTAAAATGTGTCCAATCGGATAGGATTTTCATTGATGAGAGAAGAAACTTTTTTTTTTGATAAATTGATATTTTAGATCTTATTTCAATATGAAACTAAAAGTACTTAAAATAATCCTCAATACTTGATTGAAGATGTTTAGTAGATTTATTAACACTAGTGGTTTCTGAACATGAACCAGAATCACAAAAGTTCAAGAAGTTAAGTAAGCCTAGATTGTAAATGGTGTCCCCAGTGATATCCATATCTCATCGTCAACTGCCTTCCCCTTAATTGTACCCAATCCCCTCCTCTTCTGGAGAATCTCCTTTTACTTGGCAACAGGCATGAAAACATAACCAGTTCCTCTAATATCCAATGCTCTTTGTCTGGGACTTCCTAATCTTTAGAAACACTTCCTGACTCCCTTGGTGAGGATGCTCTTCCTCCTTGTCTCTGCCTCTTGGCTTCCTGGCTGCCTTGAAGATTTTGTTCAATGGAAACTGAGTGAAGTGAACAGAACCAGAAAATATTGTACCCAGCAACAGGAAGATTGTATTAGGCTCAACAGTGATAGACTTAGCTCTCTTCAGCAATTCTCTGAACCAAGGCAAGCCAATAAACTTTGGATGGAAAATCTCATCTGCGACCAAAGAAAGAACTATGCAGACTGAACATGGATGGAAACATACTATTTTCATCTTTTTGTTTTGTTTTGTTTTCTTTCTCATGTTTTTTTTCTCTTTTGTGCTAATTTTCCTTCTTCTCCAACATGACTCATATGGAAATATGTTAAAAAAAATGAATGTACTCTTATAACCTTAAAAAAAGACTGTTCAGGGATAACTAGGTGGAGCAGTGGATAGAGCACCAACCCTGAAGTCAGGAGGATCTGAGTTCAAATCTGGCCTCAGACCTTAATACTTCCTAGCTGTGTGACCCTGGGCAAGTCACTTAACCCCAATTGACTCAGGAAAAAAAAGAAAGAAAAAAAGACTGTTCAAATTCCACTTTCTGTAAGAGGTCTTTCCTGTTCCTCTGGTCTGTCAAGTACTGTTCCTGTCTTCCCTCTGAAATGATCCCTCATTTACTCTACATGTAGTCTCTCCCATTAGACTGGGATGTCTTTGAAAAGAGGGACTGTTTATTAGATTTTTGTTCTAGTCCTTGCATTTTGCATGACAGAGTACATGGTAGGCACTTAATAAATATTTTTTATTGATGATGATAATTATGATGATTATATCCATACAAAATACCAGAAGTAGGCACCAATTGCATACTTTTTAGTAAATCAACAAACAATAAATAAGCACCTGATATATGTCAGACACTGTTTTAAGGCTTTGGATCCTCTCCATTTTACCATACTTATCCAGAAATGAGTCATGAATATCTTGGTCACTCATCATTTCTTTTCCTATTTTTCAATGACCCCTCACCTGGTGGTACTTCTGGATTCCCATAAAGATTTCTGTTTCTTTTAGAAACTTCTCAGTGCCGCCTCCTCCAGAGAAGCTTCACAGCTCTAGAATACCCACAAAGCCAGGGGCCCTCCTGATATCCTCCTGCTTTTGTAACTCTTCTCTCTTCTTCCAGTTTCCTGATAGAGTCTAAGATTCCTCTGGGCTTCTGTATGTCTTCTTTCTTCTTTGTTGCTGAAATTTTTTTCTTTGAAACATATACATACATACATATATTATATTTCATATATGTACATGTATATCTATCTATCTATCTATCTATCTATCTATCTATCTATCTATCTATCTATCTATCTATCTAATTTTTTATCCCTTCAGGAACATTTCATTCTCCCTGAAAACTTTTAGAGATAAGATTCATTGGTGGAAAAACAGAGTACTCATTCATGTTTAAACAACAAAAACTATAGGAATGAAATCTTTAATCTTTAACATGATACAAAGCATTTATCTAAAAACAAGAGTGTAACTCTGAAAGCTCTGCTGCTAAGATTACAACTGAAACAGGGAAACCCACCATTTCCAGTATAATTTGACAAGGTGCTTAAAAGTGATAGCTGAAGTAAAACTAAAATAAATGTAGGAGATGAGCAAAGGCAAAATGGAGATAAAATTACTTCAATTTATGGACAACATCAGTGTGTACTTAGAAAACCCTAGAGAATCAATAAAAACAAGCTTTGTGACAGTTTAGTTTCAGCAAACCATCAAGACAAAAAAATGAATCATATTAATCAGTAGTAACTGGGTAACCACAAAAGAATAAATGTAGGAAGAGGTGTTAGAACTGATGCTTGGAGGAAACCAGGAGTCCTGTTAGGTGCAAGTGTCCCAAGGCTTGGGGATAGGAGAGGGAATGTTGTGTATGAGGACAGGAAAGCACCACTGGAATGTTGAGCATGTGCTGGAAAGTGATTTGTAGTCAGCTGGCTGAGATTGGCTGAAGTCAGACTCAGTATGCTGGGTGGAAGTTTGTGTTTTAGCTGAGAGAAAGCAGCTCCCTCAATAAGCCATGTTCTTGAAGAACAGCATGATGAATTTATGCTTTAGGAACATGGACAAATAAAAGTCTCATAGTAGTGGCCAGCATGTGGGGAGCTGGGGAGCTGGGGAGCTGAAGAGGAAGACTGGACTCATTGACACCTTAATGTCTTCCCCTCAAGCCTCTAACTTGCTTCGGATAGGGAACCTGGAAAGAGAGTCACATGAAGCTACTACATCTCAGGGAAGTAATTCTAGTTCTCTAATTACCAAGCTTCTCACCAATACACTTTGATTCAGATTATGCCTTCGTTTCTTTCTTGGTGTAAAATAATTTAATCTTCTCCTTACTTTGAGGGTGCTAGGATGACAGGTATCAACAAAATCTCTTTGATTTTTCCCCAAGCTCCCCAGTTGATAGCCTTGGCAATTAGATCTTCTCAGCTGTTTTTGATTAAATTAAAGACATATAGAACAGCACTGCCTGGGCTATTAACAACTTTATCTTAACTCTGGTCTTTGAAGACAAGATGGACCAAAATGAAAATAGATTTGGAAGAAACAAATGTAAGTTTTGGAAAGGACACATGTTTTGTCTGAGGATAAAGAAAGGAAGGGAAAGAGGTATTTCAGAACACAGAGGTGGCTACGGTTTTTCCCTTTGCTGGCTCCATTGGCCTTACAGCATCCTGCTATTTCTCAGAATCTCACTCTGCTCTGGCAGCAGTTTCAGAAGAAACACGTACCAGGATTGAGCAGCTACTGTCTCACCTTTATCTTCGTTTCTCACCTTTATCTTTGTCTCTCACTGGTGCTGTGGAGGAGTTAGAAACAGTAACCTTGGAAGCTTATTGATTGGAGGCGAGGTAAGAGTGAGAAAGGGAAGTCTGCTCTGAGGCTGGGAAACTGGCTGAAACAGAGATGGGTTTTGAGGAAAAGGAAATGAATTATGTTATGGACATAAAATCCCAATTTATTTTTGATAATAACAATATTATCATGGAGCTACATGGGAAAATCATTGAATCCCACATGAACCTCTGAAAAATAGAACCTGTGGGAGACCTAAGAGGCAATGGAAAGTTAAATGTAGGTGTAAGGACATTTTGCTCTCTACCAAGGTAAGAGGAGACCCAAGTCATAGGTGCCAACATGCTTATAGACAGTTGGTTTCTTGGGTCCCACAAAAACATAATGCCAGATTGAACTATAATTGGGAAATATTTAACAAAAATTAAAATGTCACACAACATAGGTAGTGTTATAATGTGGTTTTCTAAGTCAATATTCATCCATTAGGGATGTTTCTATTTGAGTTGGACATCTTTGGCTTAAATATCATTCAAGGTACATCGAAGTGGAAAAGGAGAATAGGCAGCATACACAGAATTAGCAAAGGGCCATTGACAAATAGTCCTGATCTGAAGTGGTTCCCACTCAAGGTTAAATGACCCTTGGGAAGGACTCCAATCAGCTTCCTGTAGAGCATTATGGGAGGGCATGGACAAGACAAGAATTAGAATTTGGAGAGGTCTTGCAAGTTGTACTGTTGTGGGGAGGGGGAAATCACTGAAGAGCCTTAAGGCAAATTCATATCTGTGGTTGGGTAGATTTTGATATTGTCTTCAATGCTTCCATCCCACTTCTCCACACAGTGTAACCAGCCATTGCCTTATAACCTCACTAAAATGGATCTATCTGGTGAACTGGAAACCTTCCTTGCTTCCTTTTGGAACACTCAGACTATCTCTTTCCTTCCTTGCACTCACCATGTGACCAGACTTAACACAATGCCTGGAACATAGTAAATGTTTAATGAATGTTTGCTGATTGACTGACAGCCCATCTTCTCTTTCTCTCACACAATTGGTCCACTATGGGCTATACATTTTTAATTCCTCAGAAACTATTGTGCTGTCTATATCTATATGTCTTCATATACTAGATAAACGTAAACATTGATAAAACATTTTGTATTAAAAGTATGGGTCTCTGTTCCTAGTATAAGTTTATGATCATAATAGAATTTTGACATTTCCTAGAGGAAATCCAGCTTCCATCCTCTTCCTATTTAACTCCGGGTTCAACTCATTCCCAATATATATGGATGGCTGTAGGAGCTGTCCATTAGAATTCATGTCACAAACCTTCTTCAGGCAATGAACTTTCTTCATCCATTTGTCCTTTTCTATTTGGATAGTCAGGTCTTTCCTTTGAATGATTGCTGGTTTCTTTTGAGAGGTTCTGTATTCAGAGCTTGATGCAATCAGCCTCATGACCTATGCAAATGGAAACTATAGACGTTCTTACCAGCCATAGGGGATCTGATTTGGATTCTTTCCTCACTCTCCTTATACAAATGGTGAAAAGTTTTGGCGAGCATTCATCTCTCTGTTTTATGATTTGACAGGTGATTACGACAGAGGGTTTCCAAATAAGATCATTTCTGTGGTTACTATTCTAAGGAATGTTGAGTATTTGTTATATGTATAAAATACAATCTTTTTGAAGAAGAGCCAATAAGGGAAAGTTCTGCTTGACCAAATAGAATTCTTTGTTATATTTGCAAAAGTAATAGTTGCAATCACTATTTTCTACTTAACTCCAATATCTTTCTCTCTCTAAATTTATCACAAGTATAACCAGAGCAGGACATTTCCAGAATTTCAGTTAATGTGATAGATAGTCTGTTCAAATTGTTTGAAGGATTTATCCAAGTTCTATAGGGTTTGTGTAATAGTAGGGAGATAGTTTGGGACCAAAAATTCAAGTATTTGAGAACTTAGTAGTGGGAGTCCCCAGTCATGCTACTGAGAAAGAATCTAGGGGAGGGGAAGTGCCTACCTCAGTCTTTTTCTACCAACCTTGACCAGAGGAGGATCTTGAAAATGTCAGAGGACCAGGAAATTTGGTTGTCGTCGTCGTCATCTTCTTCTTCTTCTTCTTCTTCTTCTTCTTCTTCTTCTTCTTCTTCTTCTTCTTCTTCTTCTTCTTCTTCTTCCTCTTCCTCTTCCTCTTCCTCTTCCTCTTCCTCTTCCTCTTCCTCTTCCTCTTCTTCTTCTTCCTCTTCCTCTTCTTCCTCCTCTTCTTCTTCTTCCTCCTCTTCTTCCTCTTCTTCTTTTTCCTCTTCCTCTTCCTCCTTCTCCTCCTCCTTCTTCTTCCTTCTCCTTCCCTTCCTCCTCCTCCTCCCCTTTCTCCTTCTCATCTTCATCACCTGTCGTGCTCCCTTAGAGCAGATGGCTTTTATCAGTATTTGCATTCATGAGCTGAGGATGGATTGGACATGCTATGGAAAGGAAGATACGAGGATCTCCAAGAGTTCTTAGAGGAGTGATTCCATACCCAAGGGGACTAGTGTGAAGGCGCTGGCCAAAGGACTTGTAGGAACAGTGAGTTTTCACTTTGTCCCATGTAGTCTGAGTTTGAGTCCACTTTCTCTTGGACTCTGTATGTGCTTGTGGGAGGGCATGCTATAGACTTTTTGAGAGGTGTTTTTTTGCCAACAATTCTCCCTGTCCAATATAATTAAGTCTGATTAATTAATTTAAATCAATTCATAATTAAGGATGTACGGAAGAAGAGGCTCATGAACCACAGTATTGGACAGACATCCACTCCCAACTATTCCTAAAATCCTGAGGGAAGACCTAGCAGCTGAGCTCTGTGGCTCTGACCTGCCAGGATGAGTGAGGGCTGGGGGAGTATGTCCAGATCCTTTTTGCTCTCAGAAACAGACAATAAATGGGATCTTTTCTCTTCTCTCTCAGTCACTTGGCAAATGGTCAAGATGTGGTACATTGTTGAATATTGCCATTGACATTGATGTCCTAAAATAATGATTAACAAAGGTTTGGGCTATATATTTGTGTAGTACACGTGACAGTGTAAACTTTGGGGGTGTAGTAGGGCTTTATATACCAGGAATCTAATTCAACTCAATTCAATTCATTAACAGAAATTTTACAAGTACCTAAAATGTGCTGGGTATGATTCCAGGCACTGAGGGCACAAAGACAAGGATGAAAGTGTGGTTGCCCAAAGTCCCAACTCTATTGGAGGCAAATGCTGTGGACTCAGGGAAGTCGAGGCTACAAAATGAATACAAAAACACTTCCAAGGGAAGAACACACTAAGAACTGAGGGAAGCAGGATTAGCCGGGTGGAGACAGGCACAAGCTGGCAGGGCAGCTGGAAGGGCAGACCAAGTGAACAATTAACTTGCAAAAGTCCATGTGGGCAAGAACCAGTGGGATCCCACATCCTCCTGAGAGAAAGTGGTGTCTGGGACTTCCTCTAAAACCCAGTGGCTGGTAACTACAAGATAGTATCTTAAAAAATAAATTTATGGCAAATTAGAGTTTTCTGTACCCAAGTGTATGATTTGGTTTTTTATCTTGTCAGTGGTTCCTTAGTTTAAGGGGGAAAAGCTGATTTTTATCCTTTCAGGGCTGGATTGAAAATTTCTTGGCTTCGATTCTCCTTGGGCTGGCCTAATTGGGCCTGGTTGCCGATAATCTCCAGCGACAGCATCTGTGCCCGGGGTGTCTGCCATTCATCAGCCCAGCAGCCACGGGCTGAAGCCACTGGCCGGGAAACAAGAACCGATGGCCTCCTTTCTCAACTCCCTTTCCCAATCTGTCTTGATTTAACTTGGAGAAATGGAAGGCAAAACGAGGCCGGGAGCGATGCATCTTCTCAATCTGGATTTTCCAAAGAATGGTAGTGGAGTCGTTGAAGGCAACGGCTCCGTCGTGTGCGCAGTGCGGAGAAATCAAAACAAACTCGGGCTTACCCCCGGCTTGAGCTGAGAGAGACTCGTCCTTTTCATGGGGACGGGGCTTGCGTGGCTCTTCAGAAAAATGAATCAAGGCTGAGGAGTGAGATTTTTATTGAACAAAACTCTAGTTTCGACCTTTGCTCGGAAGCGAGACAGGTACCCAGGCACCCTGAGGGTCAGTGAGAGGCAATAGACAAGTTGGAAGAGATAATGAAAGGTCTCCAAGGGACATCAGAGACTTGACCTGATCTTTGAAACCTTCTTTCTCTGAATGAACTAGTGATTCATCCTGAACTCTGATGGAGAGGCAGTTAGTGGGCCCTCTTTTCCTCCTCACCCCCCTAGAGTCTAATTCTTAGCATGCACCAATTGATCTACAGAGAATTCTGGACCCCATTAAAAAGACTCGATTTGGTGGTTTATCCAATGACGGCTCATTGGTTTGTTCAATTTTCATCCGTGCATTGTGAAAGCTCTGACAACCCCTAGAAAGGAAAGGGACCGAACGACGACTAGGGCTTTGTAGAAGTGGGGGGAGAGGTCACAGAGATATCAGAATCCGATGTCCCCTTTTTACAGATGAGGAAACTGAGGCACAAATGTGAAGTGCCTGGCTCCGGAACAGCCAGAAAGTCAGTCAGTTGGCAAGCATTTATTAAGGGTTTGCTATGGGTGAGACACTGGGGTTACAAAAAAGGCCAAAAGTATCCCTGCTCTCAGGAAGCTTATATTCTAATCATGGAAACAACAGGGAAACTGTATAGAGAGTATAAAGGGGAAGTGATCTCATGAGGAAGGCAAAGCAGGGAGGGGAACGTGGTGGGGGAAGAAGCTTGGGGGAGGCAGGGAAGGCAGGAGCCATGTAAGTGGCAGAGGCAGGTTAACTCCAAGTCTTTCTGCACCCACTTAGGCCGCAGAGACCCCAGGATGAGAGCCCTGCTGCTGCCCCGTGACCCTCCAGGTGCCCCCGCCAGCCACGTCTCACGTCCCGACTCTCTCTGATGGCCCCTGCTTCTCTCCCTTGCCCCCCTCAGCTTGCTTGTACGTTATATTTACGTTTTACATTATTACGTTACATTATTTTTACATTATCTAGTGTATTACATTGTCCACTGGGCCGTAGGCTCACCAAGGGCAGGGATTCTTCCTTTCTACGTTTTTCTTTATTCCTCATCCACAGCACAAGGCTTAATGCACAGTAGGTGCTGCACTAATGGTAGTTATTACTGTTCCAGAAGCTCTAGAATCTTAGGCTCTCCATACAGGTAGCTGATGAATAAAATCAGAGACGAGACCGAGCTGACAAGACATCCCCTGGGCAGTCCCAGGTTTGTCCCTCTCTCCTTCATGTCCAGTGCCATTACCCTTGCAATGGTCAGCTAGTTCTACAATGGAGGGAAGTTGGGAAAGGGCAGAAGAAGTATCTATTTTGCTGAGTGCCCTCCCCCAAAACATCTTGGCCCCCAAAGTCCCAAGTCAGAGATCAGGAGGTCTGGGTGACTTCTGCCGTGGCCCAGGAGAAGGCCTTGAGGATTTGGCCGATGGGGCCGATCAGATCGCTAAGGGGGGCGGCCCATGATGGAGTCTGTGCTGGGGTCTCTCTGAGGAACTCCTTGTTTCTAAAGCCTCTTCTGTCAAGGGTGGAATGAAGCTCCTAACACTTCCCATGTGGCTCTTAGGGCTTGGGATAATGACTTCTGGCTTTAATCATGGTTTCTGGCAAGCAAAGCCCTTTATGTTCCATTTTGCCAATCCCCAAAGAGAAGGCTAGTGAGGTGCCTTGCATTTCAAATAAGAGCCACCACTGGTCTCCACACCGTTTCCCTCCTGTTGCTCTAAGAGCGATGATTGCCCAAGAATATCTCAGAATTCTCTTCTCTCTTGAGCTGAACCGACGCTGAGCATCCAGCAGCAGGACGCTTCCTTACTGGGGACGCACCATTAGTTTCCCCAGCCAGGGCTGTCTATGGGTGTGGGTCATGGTGATGCAATCTTGGAAGAATAACAATGAATAGACAGAGTGGAGCCAAAATTCCTGGTGCAGGAGGGAAAGTGAAGTTGAGTGGGAAGGGGAGAGAGAAGGAGAGAAGGAGAGAGAGAGAGAGAGAAGGAGAGAGAGAGAGAGAGAGAGAGGAGAGAGAGAGAGAGAAGGAGAGAGAGAGAGAGAGAGAGAGAGAGAGAGAGAGAGAGAGAGAGAGAGGAAGACAGAGACAGACAGAGACAGACAGCTTGAGAGAGTGAGAAAAAGAAACAGAGACTGACAGAGAAACAGAGAAGAGAGAGTGACAGAGGCAGAGAAAAAGAGAAAGAAAAAGAGAAAGAGGGAAAGAAAAAGAGAAAAGAGGAAGAGAAGGAGGAGGAGGAAGAGGAGAAATAGGAGGAGGAGGAAGCAATAAAAGAATGGGCACAGTTCAGATCCCCCTTCTGAAATTCTTATGAAGGTCTTTCTTTTGTCTGAATTTCCATCAGTTCTTTGCCTGCTGATTCTTTCTCCCTTCCCCTCTAGCCCTCAGCACACAGCCCGATCCTTCTCCTTTGTCTGCTCTTGGGAGCAGAAGGAATGGGACCCTTCCTTCGGTGCCGAGCCGGTTTCACCTCAGAGGTGGAAAGGCCGTTGCAATTCCAGGTCTGATGGAATCTTTTGATTTCCCCCTCCTCTGTTCTGTCGTTCCCCTTGTTCTCCGGGATCACAGTTAGGAGGGGGTGCAGACGCTGTTGACTTCTCCACCGCTTGCCATTAGGCAGAGACACACAGTTCAGGAAGCTATCTGATTCTTGTATGAATTCTTTTATCCTCAAAGAGACTTCCTGCAAAGGAAACTATTCGTTTTTCACTATCGGGTTTCTGCTCCCCATGGTGTCTAAGAAACCATTCATTTAATTTTTGACATTTTGAGAGGATTTGGAAAACTAAGCCTATTTGAAAAGACTTGCTCCTCCATGGGAACGACGAGGGGGGAACGTGAACAGAAGCAGGCAGAAGAAGGAAGCCCTCCAGCAGGGCACAGTCTCGACTCCCGGGTCCCGATCCGTACTCCGGAGCCTCGGAGTCTCTCGCCAGACTTTTCAGTACATTCCAATTCCAATAAACAAATATTTATCGAACATCAGTTTTGCCCAAGATGCTCGGGGTGGAGAACAGAGGAATGAGGACGTAGCCCCTACCTTCATGAAGTTTGCCTTCTACCCGGGAGAAATAAGACACACACAAGTCAATATTCTGAAGAGTGGGAGCTTCAGAGAAAGACAGAAAAGCTTTCCAGCCATGTCGTCTGTGACTCTGCTCCACTCCGGCCAGTAACGTCCATAATACTCTTTAGCCTGAAAAGTTGTCGTCTCTTTTATTAAGATCCCTTCCTGGCTGGTTTATGCAAGTTGGTGACACATTTTAATTCAACAACCGTTTATTAAACTTGTATTACGCACTCTGCCCAGGCCGTGATCAAAATGAAAGTCCTTTCCTCAAGGAAAGAGCTTGCCTCCAATGGTGGAAGTGGGAACAATGGGAGAAGGGAAAGGAATGACTACAATATGAATCCAGGCAAGCAAACATAAATATAAAACAGTTAAGTAAACATAAAGGATATTTAAAACAACCCATACAGAGCAGGATGCCAGGCTATGAGGAGAAGAAGAATGAGAGAAAGAGAAGGAATTATTCACAGTCCTTTCTAGTTCCAGCTAGGCCACAGGTTGTCCTCCAGAGAAAAGAAGGAGCCACCAGAGAAGTTAAGGTGATCTGGTGTCTGGCCTCCCCCCAGACCGGGAGACTTTTAAAAAGTGATCCAGAGGATGCACAAAGCAGAGAATCCATTCGTGGGTAACTAACTGGCCTGGACTCCCTGGTCCCCAGACCAAAGCAAGCTCCCATGAGAGCTCGGGATCCCGTACAATGGTTGTTGCAGACAGATTGTCTCCTGAAGAAGTGACAGTGACAGAGATGAGAAGAATCTTGGCTTTGTTCTAGCTTGTGGTGGTGACAGCTTCCCCTCATTGTTGGCTTAATATTCAACCCCAAGGAACCTTGCTCTGCTAGCCAAGAGGAGGTCAGAATAACTCACGTGTCGTATAATTGTGCTTTCAAAAAGCTGTCCACTAACTCAGGCCCACCCCAACCAGTTTCGGGGCAGACCCATGAGGCTCTGAGAGAGAGTCATGCTGACAGAAGAAAGAATAATCGAAGCTAACTTTTCTGAGACTTTTCTGAGACATTCTAAATCTGGGGGGACACTCTCCAGAAATCACCACATTTTAGCCTCCCTGTGAGCCTATGGATGTTGAACACCTGGAATTATCAGTGTTTATATTAGTGGTGCAGCAAGGTGGCTCATTGGGTGGAGGGTTCCCCAAGTTCCAAGCCGTTGGAAAGGTCACTTAATCCCTGTTTTAATGACAAATTCCTCCAGAATCTTTGCCGAGAAAACCCCATACAGGCTCATGAAAACTCAGATATGACTGAATAACAAAAAACCCCAAACCATGTATTTATTACCTTTACACTGAACTCTGTAATTAATAGGATTCCAGAGTGTAAAGACTATATAGGTTACAAATTACATCTGATAGATTGTTTAGTAGCTTTCCTTCACTGCACAGATCTCTATTTGCCATGTAGTTGTCCAGAATTTTTCAGTGTGTATGTATATTGTGATTATCTATCTAGCTTCGTGAAATGATTTCTCTGAATTTTACTTAATTTTTCTAATGTGCATAGTTAAACTGATCTTTCACATCACTGAGGAGTTTGCTGAGTGGGGTGCAGAGTACTCCACGTCTTATAGTTATTTGTATAATATTCTTTGTGAGTGGAAACATTTGGAAAGCCTGGTCATGATTAGAATTGATTGGGAATCCTCAGTTCTTTATACCATGTACAGAATGTCCTCCAAGACACAGGTGAACTTTTTTTCTTTTTTTAGATATATTTTTTCTGGTTATACATGTACATTAATTTTTAATACACATTTCTATATGAATCATGTTGGGAGAGAAAAATCAGGACAAAAGGGAAAAATCATGAGAGAAAAAAAAACAGAAGAAAAAGAGAAAAAAGTGAACATAGAATATATTGATTTATATCCAGTCACCAGAGTTCTCTCTCTAGAGGCAGATGGTGATTTCTATCCAAAATTTATCACAATTACCTTGGATCATTGAACCTCTGAGAAGATCTGAGTCATTAATAGTTGATCACTGCACAAACTTGATGCTGCTGTGTACACTGTATTTCTGGTTCTACATTTTTGCTCAGCATTGTCTCTCACCTAGTCCATTGATCCACTATTCTATTTCTTAGTACCAAATGGTTTTGATGGCTGCTGCTTTATACTATAGTTTTAGGGTTGGTATTACTAGGCCACTGTCCTTTATATTTTTTCTCCATTAATTCCCTTGATATTCTTGCCCTTTTTCTTCCAGATTTATTTTGTTATTATATCTTCTAACTCTATAAAATAAATTTTTTGCAGTTTTATTGGTATGATACTGAACAAGTAGACACTTAAGTAGAATTCTATTACACTAACTTGGCCTACCCATGAGCAACTGATACTATTCCAATTGTTTAGGCCTGACTTTATTTGTGTGAGAAGTGTTTTATAATTGTATTCACACAGTCCCTGGGTTTGTCTTGGTAGATAGATAACCCAATTATTTTATTTTGTCTACACTTATTTTAAATGGGGATTTCTCTTTCTATCTCTTGCTGCTGGGCTTTGTTAATAATATATAGAAATACTGATGATTTGTGAGGGTTTATTTTATATCCTGCAACTTTGCTAAAGCTGTTTAATTGCTTCAAGTAGGTTTTGGATGATTTTCTCGGATTCTCTAAGTATATCATCATATCATCTGCAAAGAGTGATAGTTTTATCTCCTCATCACCTATTCTAATTTCTTTAATTTCTTTTTCTTTTCTTGTTGCTAAAGCCAACATTTCTAGCCAATACTAAATGATAATGGTGATAATGGGCATCCTTGTTTTACCCCAATTTTATTACAAATAATGCTTGCTGACAGTTTTAGATCTGATGCTGTTTATCATTTTAAGGAAAATGCCCTTTATTTTTATGTTCTCTAGTGTTTTTAATAGGAGTGGTGTGCTGTATTTTGTCAAAAGCCTTTTCTTCATCTATTGAGATTATCACATGATTTCTGTTGGTTTTTTAAATTGATATTCTCAATTATGACAATAATTTTCCTAAAATTGAATCAGCCCTGCATTCATAATATAAATCCTACTTGGTCATAGTATATTATCTTGTTGATAAATTGTTGTAATCTCTTCGCTAGTATTTTATTTAACATTTTTGCATCAGGATTCATTAAAGAAATTGGTCTGTAATTTTCTTTCTCTTCCTGGTTTAGGTATCAATATTATATTTGTGTCATAGAAGGAATTTGGCAGGACTCCTTCTTTACCTATTTTCTAAGTAATTTACATAGTATTGGCATTAATTGTTCTTTAAATGTTTGATAGAATTCACTTGTAAATTCATCTGGCCATGGAGATTTTTCTCTTGGGGAGTTCATTGATGGCTTGGTCAATTTCTTTTTCTAAACTGAAACTATTTAAGTAATTTATTTCCTCTTCTGTTAATCTGGGCAATTTATATTTTTGTAAATATTAATCTTTTTCAATTAGATTGTCAGATTTGCTGGTATACAGTTGGGCAAAAAAGCTCCTTATTATTGCTTTAATATCTTTTTCATTTGTGGTAAGTTCATCCTTTTTATTTTTGATGCTGATAATTTATTTTTTCTTTCCTTTTTCTAATCAAATCAACCAAAGGTTTGTCTATTTGTTTTTCCCCCCATGAAATCAACTCTTAGTTTTATTAGCTAGGTCAATAATTTTCTTTGGCTTAATTTTATTAAATCTCTCCTTTGAGTTTAGAATTTCTGATTTGGTATTTAATTGGGAGGGTCTTTAATTTGTACTTTTTCTAGCTTTGCATGCCCAATTCATTGATCTCCTCTTTCTCTATTTTATTCATATAATTATTTAGAGATATGAAATTTCTCGTAAGAACTGCTTTGGATGCATCTCATAGGTTTGGGTATATTGTGTCATTATTGTCATTCTCTTGGACAAAATCACTGATTGTTTCTATGGTTTGTTGTTTAACTCACTCATTCTTTAGAATCAGAATATTTAACGTCCAACTAGTTTTTAGTCTTTATTGTATTGTGAGAATTTGCATCTCTGCCTTTCTGCATCTAATTGTGAGGTTCTTATGTCCTAATACATGGTCAATTTTTGCACAAGTGCTATGTATTGATGAGAAAAAGGTGTATTTCTTTCTGTCCGTATTCAATTTTCTCCAGTCTATCATATCTAAATTTTCTAGGATTCTATTAACTTCCCACAGTTTCTTTCTTGTTTATTTTATGGTTAGATTTATCTAATTCTGAGAGAAGAAGTTTGATATCTCACTAATATAGTTTTCTATTTCTTCCTGTAAATGGCTTAATTTCTCTAAAAATTTGGATGGCCTACCACTTGGTGCATATACATTTAGCATTGATACTATTGTATCAATCATACATTGTCTATGGTACCCTTTGACAAGATGTAGTTTCCTTCCTTTTCTCTTTTAATTAGATCTATTTTTATTTTTGATTTATCTGAGCTCAGGATCACCACCCCTGCCTTTTTTGCTTCAACTGAAGCATAACAAATTCTGCTCCAGACTTTTATCCTTATTCTGTATGTCTTTGTTTCAAATGTGTTTCTTGTAAATAATATATTATAGCATTCTGTTTTTTAATCCACTCTGCTATTTGCTTCTGTTTTATGGAAGATCACAGTTATGATCACCAGCTTTATATTTTCCTCCATCCTATTTTCTCCACTGTAGAGGCTTTTGTTCTCTCTTTCCTCCCTGAAGTGTTTTGTTTCTAATCCATCCTGTTCTCTACCTGATCTTCCTTCTTTCACCTTTTCTCCCTTCTCTACCCCTACCCTAGTGTTTTCACCCTCCCTTCTATTCATTCCTTCCTTTTTCTTTCCCCTCTCTCCTCCTACTTCCTTGTAGGGTAAGACAAATTTTTATACTCAACTGAATGATTATATTATTCCCTCTTTGAGCCAAAACTGATGAGATTAAGCTTCAGACAATGATCATCCCCCTCCCTTCTTTCCCTTTATTGTAATAGGTCTTTTGTACCTCTTCATGTGACCTAATTTGTCCCATTATAGATCTTCTTCCAGTACAATCCTTTTCCCACCTCTTAATGTCTTTTTTCTTTGATATCATCACATCAGAGTCCATTCATATCCACATCCTCCATCCATGTATGCCCCCCTGTAACCGCTCCAATAACACTTACAGTTTTCAATAGTTACAGATTTCATTTTCCCATCTAGGGTTGCAAACAGTTTAATTTTTAAATAATACATATTTTTTTCCTGTTTCTATGCTTCTCTTGAGTCCTGTGTTTGGAGATCAAATTTTCTGTTTAGTTTAGTTTACCTCACTAAAGACCCATCTTGTCCCCTGAAAGATGATTCTCAGTCTTACTGGATAGTTAATTCTTGGTTGTAACCCTAGCTCCTTTGCTTTCCAGAATATGATACTCCAGGCCCTCCAATCCTTTACCAGATCCTGGGTATTCCTGACTGTGTTTTCTCCATATTTGTTATGGGTCAGAACTCTGAACTTGAAACAAGGAGCTAAATCAGTGGAATCGAGGAGACAATGTTTAGCATGGTTCAATATGGTAGACTTAATCTTACAACAAATAATGGTTTCCTAGTGATATAATGACTGGTTTTTACTCAGTGTGGAACACTGGAAGAAGCTCTCAGGGCCAGAAAGGACAAGTGCACTAGAAGCTCTCGGAGGCTGAGACAGATTCATTCCATCATCCACCTTTGTGGTGGCTGGAGGCTGAAGCATAAACCTTTGGATTTGGGGAGATTCAGAAGCCAGAGAAGGAGGCAGGAGCTCAAGCTCTCAGAACCAAGGAGAGAGACAGGCCTTCAAAAAATGAGCCCAGCCCCAAGTGAAAGAGATAGGACGTTGAAGGAGACAAGAAAGGATTTGGACTTTAACCCCTGGTTGCACTCACGGTGATTACTGAACTGAAGTGAAGGCTCCTCTCAGAGACCTCCAGGAAACAGAAACAGAGAACATTACACATATTGGAATTGTTTTCTCTCTGGCAGTTTGCAGTATTTTTAATTTGAGATAATAGTTCTGGAGTTTTGCAACAATGTTCCTTGGAGTTTTCCTTTTAAGATCTCTTTGTGGAGGTGATTGATGGATTTTTTTTTCAGTGATTACATCCCTCTCTGGTTCTAGTATATTCAGGACAGTTTTCTTTGATGATCTCTTGAAAAATGCTATCCAGGCTCTTTTTCTTTTTTGGTCATCACCTTCAGGTAGACTGATAATTTTAAAATTGTCTCTCCTGGATCTATTTTTCAGATTGATTGTTTTTCTAATAGTACCATCGTAGCTTTCTTAGGTCAAGATTCTTTTCTATTCCTGATCATTTTCTTTCCTTCTCCCCTTTTTAAGTCCTCTTTTGTGCCTTTTATGGCTGAGCTTTGCTCCAGGGGCTAGAGAAGGCATTGTCCCAAACCTCCCATCCAGCTGTGAATTTTGGTTTTGAGCACAGGGACCCCTTTATTTGGTGTTTTGCTCACTGAAAGGGTTGGCTTTTCCTGCTCTTTCCAGGAAACATCCTGGTTTCCCTACTTGGCAGTTTGCCTTCTGAGCTGGGACTGGAGGCTGTCTCTCTGGTCTGCTCTGCTACTGATTGAGGACTGAGAATCTCATTAGTTGATCTGCTATGATTAAGACCTTCTCACTAGCTTTCCCGGACACTGTCTGGGCTGGGCTGAGCATCCCTTTCACTCCAGTGAGACTGATCTTTCTGGATGTCCTTCCATCTATTTTGAGATGAGGAGTGATTTTGTTCCATCAGACTAAGTTCAGAGGCTTGGTTTCATGGAGTTTTTCAAGGGAAACTGGGAAAGCTCGTGCAGCTTCCTGGCTATACTTTGCCACCTTCACAGGTGAGCATTTTAGGTGAATATATATCTGTTTTACCTTTTCATTGATGTAAATAATCAGTGGGTTGTTGAACAAATTTATCTTTGTAACTGTATCTATTGTGCAGTGTCACACAATTTTAACATATGAATAGGAGATAATGTCTGTCATTGCTTAGAAATTTGGTATAAGATCAAATAAGGAGACCATTTTCTGGCACTGTTATTGTGCTTAAAACAGTGTTAATGTATAAATGTGTGAATTAATGAATGAAAAACTATTTATTGATCACTTATCTATTTGTCAGAAACTCTGTTAAGTCCCTGGGAAACACTGAGCAAATTTCTTGACTTCTATTTACCTCAGTTTCCTTTTATGCAAAATGAGGACAATAATAGAACCTCCTTAGCAGGGTTGCTTTGAGAATGAAATAATGTTATTTAACTGTAATATATATGTATATATACATATATTATATTATATTAAACTGAATTATAAAGCACTTAGCACAGTGTCAGGCACATAGCAAGCTCCATATGACTATTGGCTATTTTATCTGTCTCTTTTAGGAACTGTAGTTGAATTTGTTCCATTTTCCTTTGAGACTCCCCTTCTTTTTGGGTTTGTGCCTCAAGCACTGCGTCACCACAATAGCTTTTAGGGTGGTATTCCTTATTGTTGTGATTTTCTCCTTCTTCCAGCCCAGTTTCCCACTTCAGATTCCATGCTAGAACCAGATTCTGTCCATTTCTGAAGGGAAGGTCTAGCTGCGCTTGATGCTGCCTTCTTGGAGTACTGAGCGTAGCATTGTTCCAGGACAGCCCAGGCTGGGGACCTGCAAGCTTTCAGTGGTCTGATCCAGGGCAAAGTCTCATTGCTACCCCCACTCCCTGATTAGAGCTTTGTAAATTCCTGGCTTGGTTTTAGGTTTGAGCAACGTTAGCCTGCTGCTGTACTTGGCTGTTATCAGCCATCTGGAAAGCTCTGTTGGCTCAAAGTAATAGAACTTCAGGCTCTGGTCTGGAATCCTTGTCTTGGTTATTCCTTTGTAGGTTTCAGAGACACATTGCTGCTGATTGCTTCAAGACCTGTTCTTTCTTGGTGTACCACCCAGGTCCCCATCCTCTCATCATTCCCCTGGTTCTGTGACCAAAGCGTTCAAAGTTGCAAGGTGCACCTGTCCCCACTGAGACACCCCAGTCTAGGTCGAAGCATGTTTTGGCAAAGATCTGGACCTCTCCTTGTTCAGGAAAACAACTTCTTCTTGTGCTAAAATGCTCCCTACAAAATGCTCCTATCTAGGTACTGTCACAAGTATCCATAGACCTCTTGGCTTCCTTATACTGACCTGGCTTGGGAAAAAAATGACTTTATCTTGTATTTCCCCATTGAGATTTAGTCTGGTGCATTTTTTTTAGATCTGTTTGGAGAAGGTTTTTTGGAGGAGCTCATTGTGCCAACTTTGTCTTGGCTCTGCCCATCCTCAAAGATCTTGTTACCTCCGTGCTGTGTCCTGTGCCATCCCTATTTCCCAGTGAGGTAGGAGATACTTGAGGGCAAGAACAATCCTGGTTCTGATCTCAACCCAGTGGGAACATGCTATCGATCACTTACACAGAGCAGAGGCTTAATCTGAGTTTGTGGAATTGAACTGAATGGTTGGATGGAAGGACAATCCTTGATCTTTTTCTGCTCTAGTATTTCTGTTAGGAAAAAAAAAGGTACTGGAGCAGAGGAAGAACACTTTAATGAGAGGATGCATTTCATTCCAGGATCTCGGCAATCTCCGCTAAGAATCTCCCAGGAATGCATGCTGGAATCTGCTGGGAATGTGTAAGATGCTATGTGCTTCATCTTTTATAGCTCTCCCTCCTCTTGGACAGAAAATCGAGGTCCTCAGGTATCAAGTGATACTCTTAAGGCCACCCAGATTTGAAATCAGATAATCTCCCTCCAAATCTAGTCTTTTCCCCCCTGACCCAGTTGTCTCTTATTTCATCCATGCTCAAAGGGGCTTGTGACTCATCTAAGTTCTTTGAAGAAAGAATTCTGTCTTATACAGTTTTGCTTTTTTTCTCCCTTCCTAGAACAGTAAATACCTTTTACATAGCAGGGGCTCAAAAGATAAAAAAAATTTGAGTGAATCAGTTGTGAAACCCTTTGCCTCACAAGTGACTGGCACATAAAAAATAATTAAGAAATGCTTTTTGATTGATTGGCACAGCCAGGAAGAGCTGAAGGGGCTAGAGAAAGAAAGTCATGAATTTTTCTTGAATGACATGAGTGAGTGGGAGGGAGGTCTTGAGGGGTTCGGTGCCCTTCCAAGAGTATTATCCTTCCAGCTAGATCTTCATAATGACTTCAGGAAGCAGCATTGCCAAATCCAGTGGAAAAAGGGCACCGGGGGTAGCTTACTCTTAATAAGGGAGGGATGAAGTTAGATAGTGAGCTCTGGCTTTAGTGACTGAGATTTCATCAGCTGAATCTTTTCCTTGTGCTGGCTGACTGGGCTGATGGATGGACACACATAGGATTAGAGCTGGGAACAGCCTGACAAGGTGGTTAAGAGATTCAAAAAGATCAAACTGAGGATTGGATTTCTATTTTTGGATCTGATGCTTACAGTGCGATATTGGGCAGGCCATTTCACCATCCGACTGCCTCTTTGTCGCTAGGAGAAAGTCCTTATCATCTCTTTTCTTTCTATCTTTTCCCAAAGAGTGAACGTCATTGGGAAAGTGGAAAAGTTATCTCAGAGCGTGGTGGTCTCAAAACTTCCCCTCAGCAAAGCTCAAAAAGCAAAGCATCATCCTTAAAGTCCCAGAGGCTCACTCTACCACTTGGGCCATATATCATATTTCTCTTTCTATTAACCCAAGAATAGTGCAATGCACATGCTAACATAAAACTTCTCTACCCCCTCCCTCCACACACCTACTTTTCCAGCTATCACTGGCTCTGGTGGGTTGGGTCGCTAGGAAATCAAGGACTTTTCCCCTGAGAGTCCCAAGGGTGTTTCAGAGGGTTAGTGCATTCAGCACTATTGCTCATGAGCCCCCATTCTGTGTGCTCCTCAATCTTTCAACCAGCTGGCTGACTTTTATAAAAGAGATATTTACTGAGAAGGAATAGCAAGAACAGTGATTATAAAGCAATCATCCTCAAACTAGGAGCATCCTCTCCACCTGCACCACAAGGTACCTGGGGGAGGGTGGAGAGAACACATATATTCAAAGGGTAAATCTGGTTACTGGAAGTCTTTACCTCCCTTTGTGGAATTCTAATTAAGCTCTGAGGATGAGAGCCTTTGCAGAATCCTGCGCTGCCTTTCCTTAGTTTGTCTAGTTTTTAGTTGGCTTCCAAAGTAGATGCTGCCAGCAGCCATAGCTACTCTGGGGACAGCAGTCTATAGAATAATATCCTAAGCAAGGGAAAATGGTAAAATGCATCTGAGATATGGAAGCCAGTTTAACCAAAGCTGGTTAGCTGGGCTGATGGATGGTCATGGATAGGATTAAAGCCAGACAAGGTAGTTAGGAGATTTAAGGAGATACTTGTATGAATTCAGGTACCAAATCAAAAGAAATAATTTTTTAAAATTTTAAAATTTTTAATTTTTAATTTTTTTAAGAAATAAAATTAAAGCAACGATAACAACAGCTTAAATAGCTAGAGGGATAGTTAGTGTTCATGACTGGGCCATGCTAATATAATAAAAATGACAAGACTACCAAAGTTAATTTACATATGTAATGCTATATCAATCAAACCACCATTTGGATAATTACAGAGGCAGACAATGAAAAAAAAAAGAATTCATTTGGATGATAAAAGGTTGAGAATATCAAGGGATATAATTACTAAAGGGAAAAATGTACAGGGAATATCACTTCTGGATCTTAAGTAGAAAATAGGATCACAAGTAGATGAAACACGTCTGGCAGCATTTTCTGAAACAAAGCTTTTAAAAAAAATTAGTGATAGTAAAATCAACTCTCATAGCTAGCCTCTGCTAGTACCCTCAACTCGAAAGGAATAGCTACTAACAGCTCTGAAAAAGACCCAAACTGGGCAAACAGCTAGAGCAGTTCAAGTATGTACACATACATGTATGCGAACATATATGTATCTGTACTTATACATACATAAAAATGCTGAAAGCAAAATCATTTGGGGATGAAATGATCGATTCTTTGGTTATCTGAAAAAGGACATGCTGAACAATGAAAAAAATATGTTTGGGGGTTGCTAAGTGGTATAGTGGGTTAGAGCAACAAGTCTTGGAAATCAAAAGGACCTGGACTTCTAGATACCTCCTAATTGTATGACCCTAGTGTCCAAATGACTGTGATTGCCTCCAAGAAGAAGGAGGAGAATGAGGAGAGAGCAAAAGAGAAAGGGAGGGTCGAAGGAAAGAAAGAAAGAATAAATAAAGGAAGGAAAGGAGAATGAGAATAAGGAAGGAAGGAAAGAAGAAGAGGAGAGAAATAAGAAAAGAAGGAGGAAATGAAGGAAGCAAGGAAGAAAAGAAGGGAGAGAAGGAAAGAAGGAAGAAGGGAAGGAAGGAAGGAGTGAGGAAAGAATGGAAGGAAGGAAGGAAGGAAGAAGGGAGGGAGGGAAGGAAAGAAAGAAAGAGTGAGCTGAAATAGGTAATGGCATGGTATTGCAGAAATCTTGGTGCTCTTGGAATCAGAGACTGTGAGTACTAGACTCAGTCTTGTTCCTAAGGGATATCTCTGACCATGAGAAAGTCCCACCTCTCTCTAGACTTTGGTTGTCTCATTGACAAAATGAGTTGGCCAGACCAGTTCATCTCTGAGGTCTCCTGCTCCAAGTCTTTAAAAATGATCTAGGAGCACATCCCTCCATGCTTACTTTCTCGTATCTAGAAAACGTTCATGGGAAAGATCTGTTCACACAAATGAAGGACTAGATTAATTGACAAATTGAAAGACAAAAATGACAAAACTAAATATATGATTCAGTGAATGATGGAGGAATTTTGTGGTCAGGAAGAACTGAATTTGAGTGCTACTCCTGACACACACTGACTATATCACTCTAAGTGTTAACTTATATACAGGGTGTCTACAAAAGTGATAATGTATTTTTAAGTCTTTAAAACTTAAAGCTGGACACTGATTTTTGGGGATACCCTTTTGTGCTCATGTCTCTTTGGGAAGGTCAAGTAATCTCTCAGTGACACAGATTTCTTTCTAAAACTTGCAGCTGATCTACAATGGTAGAGGAGGATTCATTAACTTATACAGATAAAATTTGAGATCTGGTCTCCCCTAAAATGACAAAATATTGGAAAAGGATTGGTCTTTTCCATGGCTATTTAGCAAAAGATCCCATCTTCAAAGAGGTGTAATTTTGAAGGATGCAAAGAATCCCACATCTGAACTTATGTTTTATTATTTATTAATAAACATTGACGTGCTGAGGTAAAATGTCAGTTTATCGGCTCATTTTCAACAAAGCGTCACCTGCATGTATGGTAAGCAGATTCCTACACTGTTCCTGATGAGCAAGATAACAGGGATGATGTTGGTAATCATCATCAGCTCATCCCTCTCAGGGGAAGGAGAAACACAGGTGTGCGCTTGCCAACGGTGCTGGTTATTGCCACGGACAGTGGGGTCAAAGTCGATATTTGTTTTTTGTTATTTTTTTTGTGTTGCTAAATATTTCCAGTTGACATTTTAATCTAGTTTGGATGGGGAGTGTGAACTGCAGCTTTGACATATCTGCCATGGGGGATGTTCATTGTATCCTGGGATCATGGCCTTCGAGTTGGAAGGGAAGCCGGTCTGTTTTTAATTGAGAGCTTATTTTTAACCATTTTTTATGTCCTGATGCTCTCTGACAGCAGTCTGGGGAATCCTATAGATTCTTTCTCAGAAAAACGTTGCGTTCTTAATGGAAGAAAACACTAACTTTCAGTTAGAGGTTAATGAAAATAACTGAGTTCAGAGATCTCATAAAATCTATCCAACAGGCTGTCCTTGGAGCCCAAGTTAAGAACTCTTGAGCTCTTCCGACCCCCTTTCTTTAAAGACAGAGAGATTAAGGTCCAGTAAAAGTATTGTTTCCTAAGGTCCCACAGGTTTCAAATGGGAAAGATGGGATTCAGGCAGCATCCTCTGATCTCAGAATAGATTCTAGACACAATACTCTGGTCCCAGAGCTCAAATGGCAAAAGAAGTCTCTAGAGAGAGTGAGGGTCCCTTCTATTTGAGCTAACATGGGTTACAGCCAAGATCCAGAATGCTCCAGGGCCTCCGGTGCTTTATTTGATGGGAAGGTGGCCCTGGCCTTTCCAAGCTCAGCCTCCAGAGCACGAGCCCAGGCTCCCGCAGCCAGGCGGCATCTCTTGGCTAAGCTCGGCTCGGCTCGGAGACCTCGGCCCAAGGAGACGAACCAATCTTGTGGCGGTCCGGCGGGAATGACCAGTTGGAGTCTTGACACATACACACAGAGGAGGAACATATCACGACGAGATCATTACCTTTGGAATCAATTGCCATGAAATCGAGGCCGATAAAACGGACTCCTGCTACCGAAAACCTTGGCCCGTGAGTTCTCCCTACAAGAAGGAGCTGGCTCCGAGCGCTCCTTTGGCCAGGGGTCTGGTCAGCTGCCATCTTGGCGCCCAGAGGCCCGCTTCTGTTACCACTCAGCAGCTGCAGGAGAAGAGCTGGGTGACTCATGTTTTGGCTCCCTAGCAGGTGAGCCATGAGCAGAGCAGGATCAGCTCATGTCCTTCAAATATCCTTCTGCCAAGGGAAGATAAAAGCACATTGCAAGCTTAGCAAAAGCCCAAACCAACTCGAAAGTGATTAAAATCAGAAGCAAAAAAAAATTCAGCGCGCCCAAGAATCTCCAGATTCATCAGGAGATTGGAAGTCAGGGTGAGCTGGCTGTCTGCTCATGACTGATAGGATGTAGAGATTTGATGGTAGTTGGGGAAAGCATCCTTGGCTGAGAATGCCCAGCTCCCCATTTCAGAAGTGACATGCAAAGAGACGCACAAGCCCTGGCTGTGGCTGTGGGACCTTGCCGCTCAGGGGTCTGGGAGTCCCGTGACCCGTCAGAACATCTCTACCACATTGGGCCAGGTGTCAGATCTCTTCGGGTCTCGGCTCTAAAAGGAGGATCTGGATCTCGTGATCTCGAAGGTTTCTTCCAGCTTTATGATGTGATCCTTCTTCATTACCCATATGGAAGCTCCCATAGCATGGGCAGGGCAACCCAATCAAGGGAAACTCAATCTCCATTTTTCAGAGACCAATTCATCAATCAATTCACAAAGTGCCTTGGTACCCTAGGTGTTAGTACAGAGATAAAAGAGAAAGAGCCCCCGCCCTCTAGAAACTTGCATTCTCCTGGGGGAAGCTACATTTATGCACATGCATTTATACAAAATATATGCAAGATAAATGCAAATTTTTTTTTGAGGGAGGGAGACAATCCAAATCAAGGTAATCTATTTGAGTCTCTTCTCTCATCTTTGCCTCTTTGCACAGGCTATCCCCATGCCTCTGTTTATCTCTTGGAACTCCTAGGTTTGTTTAAGGCTCGAATCAAATGTTGGGGCTTAGAAGAGACTTTTCTTAATTATCTTCTTATTAGTGGCATCCACCCATACTTCCCTTAAATTGTCTCATTTATTTATACTTATTTCCCTTTCAATGCATACATTGATCCCAGGACAAAATATTATCTTCTGGAAGTCGGGGAGTGCAGTTTTTTTTTTTACTTTATATCCCCAGTGCCTGACATAGTAGGTGCTTTATAAGTGCTTGTCCAATTAAAGTGATCTGTTACGCCGAGTATGGCACAATTGGGAGGTAAAGTTGGGAAACAACAGACAGTTGACACTGTCTCTATGACCAAGGACAGATCACTTGCGGCCTCAAATTCAGTTTCTTCCATTGTAGAAATTGGGCTGAGAACACTCCTTTTTCTCTCTTCCAGACTTATCGCAAGGTTCCAATTAAATCACCCAACAAGCCTTTGTTAAGAATCTCTGAAAGTGCAGAAAGTGCTCTGAGAACTATCCTGTCTCTCTCTGTGTCTCTATGTATGTCTCTGTCTCTGTCTCTGTCTCTCTCTCTCTCTCTCTTTCTGTCTCTCTGTCTCTGTCTCTGTCTCTCTCTCTCTTTCTGTCTCTCTGTCTCTGTTTCTCTGTCTCTGTCTCTGTCTCTCTCTGTCTCTCCATCTCTGCTTCCATATAGCAAACACAAGCACACGCACTCAGCATCCCTAACCACACTTCCCACTTCTTTCAGCAGTATCACTTTCTGGCTCGGTTACAGGCCGGGGAAGCCTTAGGGATTCGGCCCCAGTTTTAGATGTGCTGGGAGGGGACGGGAAGCAGGCGCACCCCCAGTCGCCCTGGGTGTGATGGACGGGCCAAGGCCCCCCGGAAGGCTGAAATTAGTCTTCCTGGCCCAGGTGGATCCCTCCACACTCCTCACTCGGAGGACCACTCCCGCTGGACAGCTGGGAACCCCCCCCCCCCGACAGTTTGCTTTGTCTAAGGCACAGGCTGGTTGGGGGCTCCTGAAACATTACCAGAAAGAGCCCCTGGCGAGCTGGGCAGAGGCCGAGGCCTGGAAGCCGCCGTGGGCACCGAATGATTACTGAGCAAAACACCCGAGAATAGAAAATGGCAGCTCCCGCTCCGTAGTCAGCGGTCCCACAGGGCTGTGCAGCTGAGTTGGGGTCCCGCTGAAAACTTCCTGCTCCCCCAGCACCTCCTGCTCAGAGGACCATTTCCCCGCCTCCTTAGGGAGCTCCATAGTGGGCAGAACACTGGATTTAGAGTTAGGAAAAGCTAAGTTTGACCCTCTCAGACACTTAGATGGGTGATCCTGGACAAGTCAACCTCTGCCAGCCTTAGTAATTTCACCTGTAAAATGGGGATCACAATAGCATCTTCCTTCAGAGTTGTTATGAAGATGAGCTAATGAATGTACAATTCTTTGTTGTCTTTATGCACTGTCACACACACACACATGTACACACACATATGTACATACACACATGTACACACACATATGTACACACACGTACACACATATGTATACACACACGTATGTACACACATACACACACACACACACACACTCTATTATTATGATCCCTCCCGGGGACTTTTTCCATACTCCTCCCGAGAAGGGAGATCTGGCGAGTTTTTAGGACACGGACCAGTTTACACCAGCATTCTTTCAGGGACACAGGGAGCCAGCGGGATCCCAGCAGTGGGACCTGGGGGCGTCCTGAAGCCTCCACCTATTTCAGCCATTTTCTGGGGGCCAGAACGAGTCACCACCAATTGTGGGCTGACAGATCCAAAGCTGTGGCTGGGTGCCAGGCTTTTTTCCCCTTGGTTAAGCCCACTAGCAACTTAATGGTTCCTTGGAGGCATTTGCAGTTTAATTGGGTAGAACAAACTTTCCCAGAATGCTCCTGCACCAGGGCCCACAGAGGCAGGAGCAAAATGACAGCCGGTTTGTGGTTGTGGAACTCGGAGGCTCAGACTGGGAAGGGGCTCCCGAGTCCAGCGAGTCCGATGCCCGTGTGGCCAAAGGGTCCCCGGCCCCAGGAGGCGACCATCCAGGTCATCCAGCCTTGGCTGCCGCGAGGGCGTCCGGCTGCTTGTTTCTGACGTGATGTTGAAGACCTGTGACTTGGTCAGTCTGCCAGCCCAGCTCACCTTCCTCCTCTGCCCCTCCTGGGGCTCAGCAGGTTCATCCCCGGGAGCCAGGGGTCTGCGCCGGGTCTCCCCCCAGGGGCTTGTCTGCTTGGAAGGCTCCTGGGAAACGAGCTTTCGGAGCTAGGAGAGACTTCGGAAGCCTCTAACCCAATACAGGTGATGGGAAGACCCTAGAAGCTACTCCAGCCCCTTATTCCACAGATAAAGAAACTGAAGCTTATGGAGAGAAGCTCCTGAACCAATGTCACGCGGAGAAGCATCGGGGCAGGATTTGAACTCGGGCTCCCTCTGTCTGCATTGCTCTGTCCAGTGGGCCTTCTGGCTCCCTCTAAATGGCTGAAGGTCCGGCAGTGCTCCAGGATGGTCCCTCTGAGCCTAGGAAGTGTATGCACTAAACTGCACAGGTTTGGGGGTGAATCAGACCAAGCAAAGGCAAGTGCATTCCTTGGACACTATACATTGGGCCCCCCGATGGGGACCTCCCTTCCTTTCCCCCCGACTCTCTGTTCAGGCTTTCTGCAGCTCTCCATTGTACCCCACGGTCAAGGAGAGGAGAGCCCCGTGGCCCAGCCAAGGGAGTATCTGTTAGAGGATGTGCTCCCGGGACCATGGGGGCTGTCAGGTGTTTGGGGAGGACTTCTGTGTCTCGTGTCTGACCCTGGAAAGCACAGCCAGGACGAATGAGGGCCTAGATGAGCATTCATTAGGCACTTACTGTGAGCGGGCCTGGGCTCAGGGCCAGGGATGCAGCCACACGGCTGCTCTCCAGAAGCCCGTATTCTCATGGGGAAGGGAGCACAGAAGGGGCACATAAAAGGTACTAGGAGCAGAGGTTTGCACTCTCGTATTTCTACAATTTGCTGAGAAGTGGTCAGCTGGCCCCCACCTCTAGAAGCCCAGGGCCCAGGAACAGAGTTCTAGTTAACAAGCATTTATTGAGCACTTGCTGTGTGCCTGGCATTAGGCTCTATCCTGGAAATGCAAAAAGACCCTCGAGGAGCTTGTATTCTAGTGGGAAAGAAAGTTGGAAAGGGGGCGGAGCAGAAGGGAGTCAGCAAACGGATGCCAGAAAGGAAGCAAGGGTGACTGTGGCTGGGTTCTTGAAGGAACCGACCACCAAAGGGAAGGGGTCCCTGAGCACAGTGACTTTCTAAGGTCAGAAGACTGCCTGGGGGAGGGGGTTGAGGAAGATTGAGGGAGGGGAGGTGGGAGGTTTGGAAATGGCCAGAGCATGTCCAGAAACAATTTGCCTTGGGCCCAGGAGCTCTGATGATCTTCTAGCCGTGGGGGACAGTGCCCCCCCTGATGCCATCTGGGGTCTTGGCCAATGTGCCAACGCACCCAGTGGAGATCTGGGCCAATTGTCTTCCCAGACGCATGATCTCTATAGTGCGCCCTGTGGGCAGGCACTACCCATTACCCAGCTGGTCAGGGAGTCAGTGCCCTTGTGGTCCAAGGGGGGAGGGCCCCTGTCCTGCTGATTCTGGGAATCTGGAGTCCAGGAGGGGTCCAGACCCGGTCAGGCCATTGTGTCCATGTTAATGAGCATCTGCTCAGGCTCCCTGGGCAGCAAGAGCATCTCGGGGCCTGCGTTCAGCATCCTCGGCCCTGCCCTTAATCTTTGTTTGCCGCATTCTCTTGCCCCGGCCTCCATGTCACTACAGAAAAAATTCAGTTCAGGTCACAGAAACTCAGAATCGGAGTCGAAACTAGTTCCATCAAACGCTTCTTTCCCCTGCCCCCTCCCGAGTCTCTGGACCCCGAAGACCTCTTCACCCGGAAATGCCTCTGGCCCCGCTCCCCTTCTCCTCCCCTCGGTGAGATCCCGCTCAGAAGCTCCGCTGTGAGCAAGTACCTGGGACAGCCCCACTCCCTTCTCCCCGACTTCTGACTCTATCAGGACTCAATGACGCCATAGTTTTTAAAATTTGGAGGTGCCCGCGCCCATGGGAAACCACAAAAGGATTCTGGGATGAAATGGTCCTTCCGCTGAGCTTTGAAAGAAACCAGGGATTCTGAGTTGGAGGAAGAGCATCCTGGGGAGACAACTGCAGGTCCTGCCTGAGGACCATCGGTACCGAGTCCTCCCCACCTCAGAGAAGACTCTACTTGTCCCTTTCCTTCCTGTAGTCGCCCGTCCCCCTCCCACTATCCCCTCACCTTCCGCTCCTCTGGGCTAGTGGGGGTTCCTTGATCCTGGCCCCAAGGCCTGAGCATTGAGCTCAGCAAAAGAAATGAGCAGGTTTTTCCATCCTCTGGAATTTCCACTCAATGATTCCTTTAAAAAAAAATAACAATAACTTTTTTATTAAAGCAGCTCAGAATCAACATTAATCACTACAGGAAGTGTCTAACTCACTAATCGGGCGGGTTCCAAAAGGTAATTTGCTGATTCTTGGGGATTCAGGGCACACTTACCCCTCCACACGAGTGTGTTAAATGGGGGTCGGCCTCCCAGGCTGCCCCGCGAAAGCCCATTTCATCCATAACGGGGCACATTCGCAACGAAAAAATCAGAGACAAATTCCATTGCAAGGCTGGTAACCAAACCAAACAACGAGGGCCAATTAAGTGAGGGACAGGTGTTTATTGTGTCCTCTGGGGCTTTTGGGGAAAGCAGATTTAATTGAAGGGGACGGAGAAAAGAGGGTTTTGTTTTTTGGGAGATTTTGAGGAGCGTTTCTGGGCATTGGGAGGGGTTCTTTCTTTAGTCTAATTTCTCTCCAAACCCCGAGGATTTCCTTTCCTTGAGATCAGGGTCTTACCAGAATCACTGCTCTGCTTCTCAGCTGTGATTAAGAAGATGTTTTGGAACTGCCAACGAGATTCAAAAAGCAGAGGACACGGTTTTGCTGAAGTAACTGGGCAAGGTTAGGAGATTGAGGGCAGCGAGGAAGGGGAGAGAAGGGGTGTGTGTGTGTGTGTGTGTGTGTGTGGTCACAGATTGTCTAAAGTGGACATGGCGAAAGGGAGAGGGAAGGAGGTCACCCGTGTCTGCGAGCCTCCGAAGGAGCAGGTTGGGAAGGAGAGACACCAAAGAGGGGAAGAAACAAGAACTAGGGGGGTAGTTTCCTGGGGCTGCCATTGGCCCAGGACGGCAGGATTAGGGAATGGCAGAGACTGAGCAAGCAGCATTTGTACAGAGGATGGAGGAGCCCGCGATGCTGCTCATTCCCGTCGATGGGACATGGGGTGCTAGTGCAACTAGAAACATTCTGCGTGATGAAGGCCGATGGAGGCCAGTGGCCGGGGCCGGGAGGATGTGAACTCATGTCCCACCTCTAACATATCATAGCTCAGTTTTCCTGGGCAGCCCTTATTTAAAATAGAACCTTGTGGCTATCTTTTTATATATATCACAGCCATTTTCCAGTGACTCCTTCCCTCTCTCTTCCAGGGAACCATTTCTCATAATAACAAATAAAAAGAGGCTTTGGAAAAACTGGCAGCGTATTTCGGGCCCAGAATCCCGTCTCTGCAAAGCAGGTGGGGAAGGTGCCCAAGCAGCTCCTGAGATAAGCGGCTGGAGAGGAGTTGAGGATGTGCTTTGGGTAATAGGAATTTCCATGCTAGGATCTCTCTCCCCAAATGGAATTGTAAATCCAGTCCAGAAAACAACGGCTTCAAACCACTCTATATTTAGAGTTAAATTAAGCCACAGAGCGGAGGTATAACTCAGTACCTTTCCTCTAATCCGTGGCCGTTGCCAGTTCCCGGATCCTTTGGCCCCAGTTCCCTCCATGATTCAGCAAAGCATTTCTTGGAATTCTCCGCTTACGTCGGGGGACAAAGACTGGCCTGGAGACTCCGGGGCATCAGCGGCTTCCCCCTGGGCTCCTTACTCTTGTATCATCAGTGACTTTCAATCCCTTCCAATACTGTCAAGGGTTTTCTCCCCAGTACTACTCTCTTGATCTGACTTTCAGTGTCCTGACCCAGGTAGGATAAAGATAATCATCCACCCAGCCATCAGCATTTATTAAGCACCAACTGTATTCCACTGTGCTAAATTCTATATTCCCTGTCCTCAAGTTTCATAGCATGACTTTCCAAAGGGGAAAGCAGCCTATGCTTCCCAAGCAATGAGCTCATGGGATGGTTTTTTCTATAACTGAGAAAAATGTCTTACTCTTTTTTTGCTCCAGCGCAACCGCCTTCCTTTCCTACGGGTCTGTTCTCTTTTACATTCTTGTTTCACACTGAGCCCTGTAACAATGGTGCCATATATAGGTCCGAGAGGGTGAGAGAGCTTGGGGAGCAAAGCTTCCGACACTCCCCTGAGTTCCCTTGGTTCTAGATGGCCTGGAACATCTGGAAATAAGGGATGGGAGAATGGCAGCAGCCAGGGAGCACTCTTAGTCCTGGAATACTTGGCTCTAAAGGGCAAGACTTTGCTCCCAAAGTCAGGATTAGGATCCGAGTAAAAGCTACAAGCGATTGACTCCCAGACCAAAATATGGAAAGATTTCCCAACCAGTCTCCTTTCCATGGCAGAAGGAGAGTCAGAAGGAGGCCTCGCAGGGAGAGGAGATCCTCATGACTAGAAGCATTCAAGCGGCAGCTGGGGGACTGTCTGGCATGGAGGGCTTCAGGTCAGGACTAGACTCGGTGCCTTCTAAAGCTTCAAGGTAAGTGGATGATAAGTCTCGTGTTTTCTCCTGATTTCTAGCCCACCCAGATTAATCCCGAAAGGGATGGATTTGCCATGACTCCGCCCGGGGATCCTGGGATGGAGGTGGCGGGACGAACTTGAGGAGAAGCGGATTGGGCGATCTCGGGCCGGTCCTTCTCTCTACCTCAGTTTCTCTGGCCGTGCCCTGGGGGTGTGCGACCTCTGAGGAGCCTTCCGGCTCTGACAGCCCTGCCTTTCTCCCTGTCTGGGCTCCTGACGCTCATACAGACTTTTCCACATGGAAGTGATTCACAGCATCCCGAAGGGGGGGGTGGGATCTCCCCCTTATCTCCCTCTGCATGGCTGCCTGCCGACAGCCGAGATGTATAACTCCCCGGGAACATCTAGCCAACGGCAGGTAGGAACACCCATAGATCACCCTTCTCTCCTTCCAGAAGAATTTCCTAATTTCTGTAATCTCTTGGCAGCTCCATATTTCACTGCTTTATCCCTTCCTGCCCCATCACTGATCTCTGATAGGGGTTTGGGCAGCAGAGAGATCAGGCCGGAGGCTCCGCGCCGCGGGCTTTCCCACCAACCTCATTGCGGCTCGAGCTGAAAATCAGACTCTGCTTCCCCCAGTGAAGAAAGCCCAGGGGCCGCCCCCCCCCAGCCCTCCGCCCCCCGCCGGCCCCCCGGCTTTCACCAACGGACGTGTGGAACGGGGATGGATTTTCCATCTGTGCCCAGCCTCTTGGCAGGGGCCGTGCGCGCTGGCAACACATGTGCTAAATTATTGCATTTTACTGTGTTTTGAATTATTTCATATCCGACCTGTATTTGCAGAGCTATGTGGCAGCTGGCCAATTTTCTCATTCTGCCTGACTTTTACTCTTATATGGATTAGGACGGGGCAGGCTGAAAGCCCGGCTTTGCGGATGAAAATCTGCCCAGGGCTCAAGCCAAGTCCAACACCAGCACAAATGCCCCAGTGTTCCCTGCTCGGGGCTTAACTGTGCAGCTGTTCTGCGGGACCCTAGTGGTCCTCCAGCCCCCGGGGAAGGGCCCGCGCAGGGACCAGCGGAGAATTCTCCACACTGAAAGTCGCCGTGAACATGAGCAGCAACTCGGGATGGAGACCAGTCCTTGTGACAGAGCCATCCCAAAGGGAGGAGAGGCAGGAGGGGCCGCGGCCCATGCCCTGGATTGGAGGTGGGAAGACCACTTTTTAGCACGCAGGTGGATGCTCTTTCTGTTGGACTAGATCCCACTGAGATTCCCTTCCCATTGGGAGAAGATTGAAATCCCACAAGATGTAGATTGGGAATAAATGATAAATGAGAGAGAACAAAAAGAGCTGGCTTATTTAGTCCTGGGGCTCTCATTAACTTGCTGTGCCATCTTGGGCAAAGCCCTCAATCCCTCTGGCTCTCAATGGCCTCATTTTCAAAACGAGGTGGTTGGAGTGGAGTGGGAGCTCTTAACCGGTCCTTAGATTTTCAGTTTATGTTCTAGGGGGTCACCTCAGGGGGCCACACAAAGGGATCCTCAGACCTCTCTGCCGGAAAGCCCAGCAGACCTTCCGATTGTCAGTCGGATGATAAGAGGACCTTGGTGTAGCGGACCCATTTTGCAGGTTTTTGCCCATCGGTTCCCATGCAGATTCATCCTGTTGCACAAGGAGGACTCCTTAGGCCCTTCTAGCCCATGAGCTGATTGCCGCACACACAAAACTCAGTCCCAGGGAGAAGCAGCCCTGCTGCCTTTTCCTGCTTTTCAGGGAGCCTGTGGGAGCTTCCAAGGATCTTTGGGTGTTGTTTATTCTGCTTATCACAAATTGAGAGAACCTTAATCCTCACTGGAGTTAACACTTTCACAAAGTGCTTCCACAGCTTTAAAGGGCTCTTCACACCCCAGGGGACTCTGCTCATCTCAAGTGGGACTTATTCTCCATTAACAATGCCGACCATCAATGGTACAGAGAATGCTATATTATGCATCGGACAGTCTATTATCATTAATTATGAATAATAACCCAAAACTTGGCACAAAGTAACTTGATAAATACTCGTTGACTTTAATGGAATCGATAATGATGAAAACAAGACAAGAATTTAGTAACCTCCAGTGAAGTCTGCAGCACAGGTATTATTAGTATCCCCATTCTACAGACAAGAAAGCTGAGGCTTAGAGAAGCTGGGAGAACTGGCTAAGAATGCACAGCCAACGGGGAGAGTCAGGGCAGCCCCAGCTAAGGACAGCAATCTTTTTTTTTTTTTTTCTACATTACCCTGCTGTCTATTCTCGGCCATTTCTTGGATTTCTTTTTCCTTTTCTCTTTCTGCAGAAATTTTAACCCTCTTCGTCCCCAGTCCATAACAGTTTATATTTACCGGTATTGTTTAAGGTTGCTAAGTTCCACCCCTCCCTAGGAGAACCACCCAACTCTTGTACAAGTGAAGAGTATTTAAAGATTAAAGTGAAGATTATTTTAAAAATGCAGACTTCAGATTGACAGAACATCAAGCAGAGATTCAATTTTTGATCTTCAGTCCATAATTCTCTTTCTCGGATTTATCCTTCCCTAGTTTAGGTAATAATTCTACATTTATCTCATAAGAGGATTTTAGAAGAGTGTTTTTTTCTAGTTGAAAATAACTTATGAAGTATAAATAGTAATTTTTTTTAAAGGTTAGAATCCATTTGCATCATTCCTTCTACTTAACTGCACTCCATCCCCGTTCCTAAAAAGCCAGTTAAATTTTCTTTTCTGAAATGGGATTGTTTAAAATTTCCATTTGGTTCTGTTTATTGGCACATTTCACATTTCTGTAGCTGGCAGGAAGCTCCGGCTGCTGTAGAGCAGGTTCTGAGACTGGTTTTTACCTCTTCTCTACTAGGTGACAACTGGGATTTTCAGTGAGCCGCCCCGAGACAATGCCGGCTCTCAGGAAATGTCTCCCCTCCCTCCACACCTCCCAGTTGCATTCACTGCTTCATGAAGGCAGGACAAGAGCTTCCTCTAACTTTGGCCTTCTCCAGTGTTTATTCGGGCTCAGCACAGAGAAGATGCTTAATGATTATTTAGTGATTGTGAAAGGATCCAGGAGAGTGTCCAGCAAGTTGGAGAGAGGGAGAGTTCTCCACATTTACTGACATAAGAAGCAGAAACAAAAGACTTTCTCCTTCTCTCCCTTTTCTCCTTCTCTCTCTCTCTCTCTCTCTCTCTCTCTCTCTCTCTCTCTCTCTCTCTCTCTCTCTCTCTCCTTCTCTCTCTGTCTCTGCCTCCTTCTCTCTCTGTCTCTCTCTCTGTCTCTCTCTGTTTCTCTCTCTCTCTTTCTCTCTCTGTTTCCTTCTGTCTCCTTCTCTCTCTGTCTCTGTCTCTGTCTCCTTCTCTCTCTCTCTCTCTCTCTCTCTCTCCTCTCTCTCTCTCTTCTCTCTCTCTCTCTCTCTGTCTCTCTCTCTGTCTCTGTTTCTCTCTCTCTCTCTCTCTCTGTCTCTCTCTGTCTCTGTTTCTCTCTCTCTCTCTCTGTCTGTCTCTCTCTCTCTCTCTCCTTCTCTCTCTCTCTCTCTCTCTCTCTCTCTCTCTCCTCTCTCTCTCTCTCTCTCTCTCTCTCTCTCTCTCTCTCTCTCCCGATTTCAAATTTTGTCTCTGACTCCCGTATTATCACTCAATAGCAAAGTGCTTCAGGCAAATTGTTAATATGGCAGATAACAAATGAGTTACTGAGTCCCACTTTTTGAGGGAATTTCAGCACTGATGAAAACAAATTCCTTGGTTCTTGCCCCCCCATACCCTCCCCCCCCAAAAAAAACCTTGCATCATCTTTTTAGGTTTTTTGTCAAGTTTACATGAGATCACATGTGCAAAGCATTTGGCGAACACTGACCAGGCAAAAAACAAAACAAAACAAACCAGGTTATAATGTTGATAGGGTCATATTCAGCAGATTAAAAGTTGTATTCACAGAGTTATTTAGGGCTTTGCTATATTAGGGTTACATATAATGGCTACCCCTATCTTTTGATAGGCTGAACAACAATATCTGTCTTGCTCCCTAGTCATCATCGTTACTACTTTCCTGTTGCTCAGCTTTTTTCCAAGTGGTCATTATGGATCATGTCCACAACAGGTGGAACTGAGGTCATCTTTTTAAGAGCTCCAGTTTTTAAGTTCTCAATAAGAACTTTTGGTGGGATCTTATTTCCCCATGTATTCCCCAAACATTAATTTGTTAAACATTATCCCCATCTAAAGCAAATTAGGAGCCAGTTCTCGTTGCCCATTATGAGAAAAAGAAAATATTTTGTCATTTGATAGTAAATGAATCAATTTGCTTTTATGAGGTGCCTACTAGATAATATGGTAAATGCTGGGGAGAATAAAAACAGAATGTAAGAAAGTGAGAAAGGAATGGAGAAAGAGAAACAGAGAAAGTGAAAAAGACACAGAGAGAGAGACAGAGAGAGAGACAGAGAGAGACAAAGACAGACAGAGACAGAGAGAGAGAAAGACAGAAAGAGAGAGACAGAGAGACAGAGAGAGACACACACACAGAGAGAGAAAGACAGAAAGAGAGAGACAGAGAGAGAGTGACAGAGAGACAGAGAGAGAGACACACACAGAGAGAGAAAGACAGAAAGAGAGAGACAGAGAGAGACAGAGAGAGACAGAGAGAGAAAGAGAGACAGAGAGACACACACACACAGAGAAAGACAGAAAGAGAGAGACAGAGAGAGAGAGATCTGTCTCCTGGTTTCCTTCAGGTTCAATTCTCAGTTAAAATTCTAGCTTCTATAAGAAACCTTTCCTTGATGCGAACTCGTTTTCTCTTGTTCAGTAGTTCTGTGCTTCTTGTCTCCCACCCCAGCCCGTTAGACTGAGGACTCCTCGAGGGCAGGGCTGCCTTTTGTCTGGCCTTGGGGTCAGTGCAGTGTCTGCCACATGGAGAGAATTGTTCTGGAGGCCGTCCCCACACTCACCAGCCAGAAAGCAGGGACGGATCCCTTCTCCGACTCTGTGTTGCCTTTGACAGCCTGGTCTCCCCAGCTCCATCCACTCTAGACCTCTGAGCACATTTCCATCGCTTCTCGCCATCGGTGCCTTCTCCGCGGGGGGTGCGGGTCGTGGGCCACCTGTGGTTCTCGGGGAGCGTCTCTCTTGGGACAACCCTGTCTCCTAGATGTCGGGGGGGGATTGGGCCAATTACTGGGCATTTCCCCCTACAGAAGGAGCCCTGGATGCCCCATCTCTGGCAACCCCCTTCTCTTCTCTCTTTGTCCTTTCCAAAGACCTCGGCATAACGGGGTCCACTATGAGCACAGTGTTTGCATATGGAATTTATCATCAACATAAATTCAATAAAGCGTGCAAACGGTGAATGTTAAAATGGTGAATGTTAAAACGGCGAGCCCGGCCTCTCCCCTACGCTCTCTCCCAGATACGCCCTCTCCCCAGCAGTTCTCAGATGAGATTTCTCCAAATTAAGGAGTTCTGGGGAAAAGGCCGTGGGAGTTTGGCGAACGTTTGCCCCTGCCCAGGCCAGCGAGTGCAGGAGCCCGGGCCGTGTGCAGGTGGTCGACTCCTGTCCACAGTCAAAGATTCAGGACTCTGGGGGAGCTCTGGGCCCAGGCCGGCAGCACCCTCCGCATGGGGGCACCCCCTGTGACTGGGGGCACTTGTGCTCTTTCACCGGGGAGGGGGCCTGGCAGTCTGCTGGCTCATCGCTCATGGTGTCATCTTCCCCAAAGCAAATTTTGATTCTGTTAGCCTAAAAATAAGTTAAGTTTTAAACTCATATCTCTATAATTGGATTAAATAAATACTTATTAACGCTGTCTACACTTGTAGTGGAAGAAGTGCTAAAACTGAGTGATTTGCCATTTCAGTGAGGGTCTAATTTTCTCCACATACAGTTTATAGATCTTCTGAAACTTACCTTGACCCCAAATCAAGAATTCTCGCCCTAGAGAGAGGGACTTTGGGTGGATGGAGTCCTGGATAAGGACACTGAATATGTAGTTCACAGATCTGAAGCTGGACGGGGCCTTCCCATTCAATGCCGTATCTTGCAAATGAGGAAACTGAGTCACGGGGAGTTTCGGTATCTTGTTCAAGATCAAAGATATAATAAAGCATTTGAGCACAGGCTCCCTGACTCTGGGGCTCGGTTCTTTCCACTGATGCCCTGGGAAGGGGGGCACCCACAAGGGAGGGGAGGGCACCCACGAGGGAGGGGAGGACACCCCAGGAGGCAGCAGAACCCTGAGAAAACCTTTGCCTGCTCTGTCTGAGGGCTGGCCCTGATTACGGACCAGAGGGAGATTTGAGAAGGGAAGGGGCCGCGATGGGAGGCAGATAACAAATGGGTTGTAACTCCCCCACATTGTCAGGAGATTCTGGCACATCCCTGCCCGCAGCCCGCTGCATCCCCCATTCCTGGGCCTTTCATGCTACGTGATCCCCGGGTTCGTGAACCTCTAGAATTACGGGCTGCTGCGCTTCTGGCTCAAGGGGCTTCTCTGTTTGCAGCCCGCACCCTAATGAAAGCCAGGGCCCAGCTGGAGCCGCCTTGATGAGAGCCAGGTAAGGCGCTGCTCAGGGAGGAACAAGTGCTGGGCTTGAGTCATGTTTTCCACGCGGGGCTGAGCTATTTCTAACGGCTGGTGTTGACGAGGTGGCTGGCAGGGAAAGAGCCTGCGGGCCTGTCAGGAAATTTACTGTCCTGGGCCCGGGGGGTAATTACTCACTCTGGGTCTGGGGAGGGGGCAGACCTAGGGGGCTACGTTCTGAGCCAGGCCCAGGGCAGACAATGAGCCCGCTCAGCAGGTGGCATTCAGAGGCTGACGGGTGATAGGGGATGAAGGCCTTTTTCTTTCTTTCTTTCTTTCTTTCTTTCTTTCTTTCTTTTTTCTTTCTTTCTTTCTTTCTTTCTTTCTTTTTCTTTCTTTCTTTCTTTCTTTCTTCTTTCTTTCTTTCTTTCTTTCTTTCTTTCTTCTTTCTTTCTTTCTTTCTTTCTTTCTTTTCTTTCTTTCCCTTTCTTTCTTTCTTTCTTTCCCTTTCTTTCTTTCTTTCCCTTTCTTTCTTTCTTTCTTTCTTTCCCTTTCTTTCCCTTTCTTTCTTTCTTTCTTTCTTTCTTTCTTTCTTTCTTTCTTTCTTTCTTTCTTTCTTCTTTCTTTCTTTCTTTCTTTCTTTCTTCTTTTCTTTCTTCTTTCTTTCTTCCCTTTCTTTCCCTTTCTTTCCCTTTCTTTCTTTCCTTCCTTCCTTCCTTCCTTCCTTCCTTCCTTCCTTCCTTCCTCCTTCCTTCCTTCCTTCCTTCCTTCCTTCCTTCCTTCCTTCCGAGGAATGGGTTGTTGGGAGCTAGTCGTGTCTGCAGGGGCTGCTCGGAGTGAATAAAAGGTGATGTGCTTCATTCGGAGTTGAAGGCCCTGAGGACCTGGACCCAAATTCAAGCTTCTGACTTGCTCCCTGTGTGACCTTGGTTTATTTAATTTCTTTGGGCCTGAGTTCTGTCAGCTTCATCTGGGGCGCTGGAACTGGAAAGGGATTTGCGGTCCCTTCAATCACAAAATCTGTGAATTGGTAAAGGGCGGACCCAGCTTCATTTGGGAAAAGCCCCCCAAGTGGTTGTTGGCAGGGAATTTAGGTCTCTGAGAAATCATTATATTTTTCCCCTTAAAAATAAGCAGATGAATAAGGCTTCCCCTGCCCCAGCCCTCATCTTTGTCCTCAAGTCCCCATCAAGTATTGCCTCTCTGACCCCCTGAGTCTCTGGTTGAGAATTTCCTGGGTTATGGAAGACCTTCCAGAAGGGACCCAGGTGGTCTAGTCAGATATGGAAGGAATACTAGTGTACACTGGTGGGAGAGCCCACTGCCAATAAAGAAGTGCTGCCTTTGGGGGGGGCTCACTGCCACCTGAGGCAGCCCTCCACATTTTGGGGTGCTGTGGCTTCTAGAACACGCCAGGTTTGCAGCTGAAGGGGCTCAGCCCAGCCACAAGGTTAGGAGGGCAGTGGGGGCTGAAATTTCGGGGAACACTTTCAGGCTGAGCTTAGGAGCCCTGTGGGGGGAGGATGTCCTGTTCTTTCACCACTACAATCCTTCTCCCCCATCCCATCACCAAGCAGAAAAAGCAGCCTTTGGGGTCATCTGGTGCAGGGGCTGCTGGCCAGTCCAGCGGGGTCACAGGACGGGCTTTGAGGGTCAGACTTTCCTCTCAGGCCCCAGACCCGGGCGGGAAGGAGAGGGCGGCCGGGGAGAGCAGGTCTGCAGCTGCCGGGCCAAGCCTGTCCTCTGGAGGGGGTCAAGGCGGAGAGAAAGGCCCAAGATCCAGCCTCGTAGCTGAAGGGAAGGGCTGAGAGAGTGTGAGCTTCGGGAGGGCAGGGACCACTTCATTTTGTCCTTGTATTTTCAGTGCCTAGTCCAGTGTCAGGAACACAATCAGTGCTTAATTATTGCTCGTCGATCAGCTTATTAAGAGCAGACCTTTGGGGTGGCAGCTATACACTAAGCACCTACTGTGCTCTAGGCAACGTGCCAAATGCTAGGAATCCCATGTGGAAACGAGATAACCCCGAACCTTCCTGAGTTTAGTGTCTGATGGGGAGACAATATTCCAAAAGGAAGGTGCCCGGTGGGCACAGGCTGGGTATGAGGAGAAGTGTGGGCTGGGACATCCTGAAGGGAGGGAGGATTTCCCCACCCCCCATCAGAGCGGTCTCTAGGTGAGGTGGGAGGACCAGGGCTGGTGCGATCTGGAGGGGCCATGGAGGAGGGGTCCAGAGGAGAGTAGGATGGGCTGGGGGTGGGCGCTCGTGGCCTTGGGCTCCTTCACTGAGCCTGGAAACAGGAGGTGCTCAGAGTTCTAATCCTCACCCTAACACTTACCAGCTTTGGGGTGGTGAGAACCTCCCCCAGCCTCTCTGAACCCCGGGTTGCTGGTGTGGGGTGCTGGCCCCGGCCCCTGATTTCCTATTTAGAGAGCTCTCTTGGCACCTGTTGCAGAGAGTTGATTCCTGTCCAATTTATAATTTAGCACACGAGGGGCTATGCTAGAATATGTGCAAAGTATGGAACAAATCTGAAAGGCCCTCTGGGCTTGGTCCATTTTTAATGTGAATGATCATTTTTAATCGACTATTAAGTGCCATTCCCACCATTACATAAGGGATAATAATCGCCCTTGCTTTTCCTACTTTATGTTATCAACCTTCACCTTCACGTCTTCTAGGTCTAAGACTTTCATGATTAAACCTTGTTGGGGGAGGGGAGGGTCTGGCCCCCTGGCAAGGCTCTGGCTGAGGCCATGGAACTGCCCAGGCAGAGAGAGGGCGTCCTGGAGTCACTGGAGGGGCTGGTGACAAAAATCTTCAACCAGGGGTGAGTCTTGTGTTTGTAGGATAAATATCACATCAGCTATGTCAGCATACGTTTCTATAGATACCCATAGTTAGCCAGCGCCCCAGACCACGAGGTGCCCACCAATGGGGAGACAAGGGCCAGGAAGGGCTCGGCCGCGGTCGGAAGGAAAGGCTGTGGGGGCACCGAGCAGAGCCGATGGGCGGGACTCTTACTCCTGTCACAGGCTGAAGGCCAGGCCTTGCTCCCTTCCCGCTTCCCCACCCCATTATGTCTTGTGAGCCATGGATTTCACATTAGGGTTACGGCTCCATCACTGCAGGCAGGTCACATCCCTTCTCTGAAAATCAGTTTCTGCCTGAAAATGGTACCCGTTGGGGGAGGATTCTGGGGCCTCAGCCTGAACCACAGAGACTTTCACCCCCTGGAGCATTTATGGAGTCAGGGAAGACGGAGTGAACCAAGGAACACCAGGCCCAGCTGTGCTGCAGGGCCTGGGCCTGGGGAGAAGGAGCCAGCACACTGGGAGTACGGGGCAGGAGGGCAGGGACGCTGCTGGCTGGGGGCACTTACAGGAGGCGGGAGCTGTGGTTTGGGGTTCCAGGTCAGAGGGGAGAGCTGAAGTAAAGGCAGAGGTCATTCCTCCCACCCTTGATTACAGGTGCTTATATTAATACCTCTTATTTTAAAAGAAAAAAAAAATGAATGGGCAAAGAAGAAAGAACCTCACCATATATACTTACTATGGGAAGAGAAGACTGGGGTTCATCTTCATAGGACACTAAAGCAAAAACAAACAAACAAACAAACAAAAAAAAAAAAACTTCTCCAAAGAGTAACATGAAATGGCTCCCTGCCCAGAGAAAATTTATAAAACAAACAAAAAAAATTAAAAATAAAATGAGAGAGATTGAGAAAAAACAAAAAAAATTGTCCAAGAAAAATAAGATTATGCAAAAAAGTTAACCAACTAGAAAAAGGAGTACAGAGTCTCAGAGATGAAAATCATTCTTTGAAAATTAAAATTGGCCAAGGGGAAGCCAATGAAGCTCTGAGATAACAAGAAATAAAACAGATTATGAAGACTGAAGCAATAGAACAAAATGGGAAACATCTTATAATAAAAATAAAAGTTTTGGAGAACAAATCAAGAAGAAAAAAATATAAGAATAATTGAACTACCTGAAAGTTATGGTCCCCCTCCCCCCCAAAAAAAAGAACCTTGACACAATAATGCAAGAAATAATCCAAGAAAATTGTCCTGGAGTGATAAAACATGAAGGGAAAGTAGAAATAGAAAAAAATCCACCCATCACCACCTACACAAGATCCTTTGTGGAATACACACAGAAATATTATTGCCAAATTTTGAAAACCCCCAAATGAAAGAGAAAATTTTTCAAGAAACAAGGAGAAAAATAATTCAAATATGTTGGAGCTAAAATCAAAATTGTACAGAACTTAGCAGCAGCCACAATAAAAGACAGCAGCTCCTAGAACCATATTTGCCAATAATCAAAAGAATTAGGCCTGTGACCAAAAATATCATATCTAGCAAATTATCTATAATATTGAATGAGGAAAAAAATGGACATTCAACAAACTTGCAGATTTTCAGGACTTTCAACCAAACTGAAACTTAATAGAAAATTTAACACATTAGAGTCAATATCAAAATTCAACTTCAAGGAACTCAATATGGACAAATGGTGTGGTTTTTTTACATGGGAAATGAATATCATTGGTTTAAGATCGACATCAACAGTAGGGCAGCTCAAAAGAAAGATTGGAGCATAGTTAAAGTAAAAATAGTGATTATGTTGTACAAATGAGCTGCAGAGGAAGAACAGACACGGAGGCGTTGGAGGGTGTGGAGGGTTTTGTTTTATTTTGTTTTGTATTCCTTTTCTGTTTTTTTCCTTATTCTGCTATTTTTTAAATAAAATAAAGTAAGAGGGAAAAAATGACGCCCTGTTCTTGGTGCTGCCTCCTTGTGGGACCACTGAGAGGAAAGCCCTTGGCCCACTGGACAATCCATCAGGAATCATGGAAAAAAACCACCCAAGACGGTCAGCTCCTAAGATAAGCGATGTCAGGACATGCCGGGAGGGTGGGCCTGGGCTCTGGGCTGAGCCTGGCCTAGCTTCTTGCCGCTCGCCATCTTGGGCAGGGTGGAGGCTGCCCTGCGGGGAGGGCAGAGGAACAAGCCCACTCTGGGACTCAGGACTCCCATCTCCCCGCTAGGTGACCTTGGCCAGGTTCTACAGAATGGATAATGGGAAAGACCAAGGGTCTGAAAGCCCACCTTCACATCTCATCTCTGAAGAGTCCCTCGGCATCCTTGCCCCCATTGGTGAACGGAGAGTGTCAGACGGACATCCTTTGCATCCATGACTACGTTCTGCTGGGCTCTGGGGTCCCGACCCCCCCTCGGGATGACCCCAGGACTCGGAGGCCCATCCCAGGGTCTTCACGTGGACACCGGCAAACCCCCCGCGCTGGGGATCTCCCCCTGCCTGGCTCTTTTCCTAACTGATATTTAAGCATCTGTAAGACAGAGATTTGTGAGAAGGACAGAAGATATTCCCCAGGCCTTCGTGGGGGGGTTTGTCTTTGGGGGCAGCGCGAGAGCCTGCCGGTCCAGGAAGCTGCGACGCCGTCCCGATATCATCACCGGCTCCTCCCCGGCTGCTGGCCAGCTCTTCTGGGGCACCTTTGTACGTACCAGGAGCTGTCACCTTCTGAGGCAGATGGATTATTTTCCAGGAGTCAGGAGTGGGAGAAATGCAAAGGACATCTCGTTCTTTGCTTTAACCTTGGGGGGGACGCGGAGAATCTGGTTCGGACATCTCTCCCGGGGAGGGAAGGAACAGCCCGTGTGTGCAGGAGCCCGGAGAAAACTGAGCATCCCCGGCAAGAGAGGGTGAGCTCCTGAATACATCTGAATAATAGGCCCAGGCAAGAGGCCCGGCTCGGGCAGCCCGCTCGCCGGGGAATAAATCACGGCGCTCCCCGCGAACAGCCCATCAGATTTACCGAGGAGCCATCCGGCTCATCTCTGGGAATGGCGTTCCTGAAGTTTGTGCAGATAAATTCAAGTGGCATTGTTAAGACATACATATATATCATATTTATATCTCGGGGGTGTGAGCGCGTGTATTCCTCTATTCCCGTGGCAGCCTCTGAGCAGCCTCCCGGCTCTTCTGTGGACAAGATCCTTCCTAGCCAGACTCCAGACATCTCCTCCCGCTGCCCCCCGGCCCTCCTCGAACCCCCTCCCCTTCTGGCCTCCTTTAAGTCCCAGACAGGTCTGCCCTTCCGTAAGAAGCAATCCCTTCTCAGCCCCCTGCATCCAGGGCTTCTTTCTCTTCATACTTCCATTTGTCCTATTTGAATTTGGGTGTTCGTTATCTTCCCTTTAGATTGTGAGCTCCTGGAGGGCAGCTCTGACTCTTGGTTCTTTTTGTCTCCCCAATTCTTAGCATAACATCTGCCATACAAGAAACACTTAATCAATTCTTTCTGTGTCTCTGTATCTCTGAGTCTCTGTGTCTGTCTGTCTCTGTCTCTCTATATTTCTCTTTCCCCCCTCTGTCTTTCTTATCTCTCTCCTCTTATCTGTATCTCTCTCTTTTTTTCATTCTGCTCTGTCTCTCTGCCTCTATCTCTCTCTCTTTTTCTGTCTCTGTCATTCTGTCTCTGTCTCCCCATATTTGTCTATTTCTTTCTCATTCTGTTCCTTTTCTCTGATTCCATCTGTCTTTCTCTCTCATTCTCTCTCTCTCGTCTCCCTCTCCTTATATCTCTTTCTCATTCTGCTCTTTCTGTTTCTGTTCTCTATCTTTTTTTCTCTCTCTGTCTCTCCCTTCCCCCTCTCTTGTTCTCTGCTGTCTCTCTCTCATTCTGCTCTGTCTCTTTCTGCCACTCTCTCTCTGTGTCTCTTCCCTCTCTCTCTCTTTATCTGTCTCTCTATCTCTTTCAGTCTGTTTTGGCTTTCTCTCTCTCTCTCTCTCTCTCTCTTTCTCTCTCTTTCTCATTCTGCTCTATCTCTTTCTGCCATTCTCTCTCTGTGTCTCTGTCTCTCTCCCCTCTCTCTCTGTGTCTCTGTCTCGCTCCCCTCTCTCTCTCCCTGTATTTATCTCTCTATCTCTCTCTTTCTCATTCTGCTCTGTCTCTCTCCCCTCTCTCTCCCTGTATCTGTCTCTCTATCTCTCTCAGTCTGTTTTGGCTCTTTCTCTCTCTCTCTCTCTCTATCTCTCTCTTTCTCATTCTGCTCTATCTCTTTCTGCCATTCTCTCTCTGTGTCTCTGTCTCTCTCCCCTCTCTCTCTGTGTCTCTGTCTCGCTCCCCTCTCTCTCTCCCTGTATCTATCTCTCTATCTCTCTCTTTCTCATTCTGCTCTGTCTCTCTCCCCTCTCTCTCCCTGTATCTGTCTCTCTATCTCTCTCAGTCTGTTTTGGCTCTCTCTCTCTCTCTCTATCTCTCTCTTTCTCATTCTGCTCTCTCTCTTTCTGCCATTCTCTCTCTGTGTCTCTGTCTCTCTCCCCTCTCTCTCTGTGTCTCTGTCTCTCTCCCCTCTCTGTCTCTGTCTCTGTCTCGCTCCCTTCTCTCTCTCCCTTTATCTGTCTCCCTCTCTATCTCTCTATCTTTGCCTCTATTTCTCTGGGTGCCTTTCTGATGGGCCTCCGCAGCAAGAAAAGCTTGGAGTCATTAAAATAACTTTGATTTCTTGAAGAACTTCCAATCCTACCTTAGTGCAGATCACCCGTGACCCTGTTCAAGAGCTTCAAGCTCTTGATGCCCTCAGGCCTTTGCTAAGTCTCTAAGCCAAAGAGAAGTGGCCAATCAGCATTTGTGAAGGGATTTTCCACCCTGGGACTTCCCTATTTTGATGAGGTCACAGAACTGGATCTAGAACATGCATATAATCACTCCCACAACACACACAACTCCATACACTGCACATTTACTTTCATCATATATATATACATTTATATACTCTTCTAACCATATGTTTATATTTGTATCAATAGCTCCAGTCACAGCTGATAATATGGATATAAATTATCTATTCACACACACGTACAAGATCCTCTGTGGGGGCACAATCCCTCAAAATGACGTCCGACGAGCCCCCACCGGTGTTGGCTTTTTAACGGTCAGCCAGTGGACAAATGAGCTCAAAGCAAAGGCCTCCCTAAAAGGAATAATCATGAGAAAATCGGCCTCAGAAGATGTCCTCCCCAAAGCTGGGGGCTCGCTCTCTTGCAAATACACCAGGGGTCATCAGGGAGAATGGACAAATGGAGACATCGTGGAGAGATGATGAGACACATGAAAAGCAAGGAGCGCCTGCTGCTGCTAAGGAGTGGCTAAGGGTCAGCAATGAGAGCCAGCTCCTCCCTCCCTCCCGGACCAGGCTGACTGCTATTTCTGTGTGGCTCCCACTCCCCCGAGTCCTCACTGGACTCCGCCCGCCTGGCCAGGGATGGCTTCTGCCCTGATGGGCCCTGCCAGACTGTGCTGCTGCAGCTGGAAGCTACTGGGCTACAGACTTAAGAAGGAAATAAGCATTTGTTGAGCACCTGCTCCCGGTGTCCGTTGTCTGACCACAGCCCTGTGAGGTGGGTGCTCTTATAATTCTCAGTGGAACAAACTAAGCCAGAGAGAAGTTCACTGATTCACTCAGGGTCATGGAACAAGGGCTGGAGGTCTTCATGCAAACCCCGTGTAACCCCTGGTTGGTTCCACTGCTGCTAGAATCCGTAACTGGGGCGCTACCTTGGTCCTTCAGAGAGAGCCACAGAAGCCTCCCGAGCATCTATTTAGGAGAATGTCCTTGGTGCATCCTTGACCTACTGAAATGCAGATACAGCCTTTCGAAGCCTTTCTCTCTTAACTTGACAGAAAGAATTTACTCTTCCTCCTGCCTTTTTCTGTAGGAGACACTAGGCCAGGCAGCCAGTGAGCATTAATTAAGCACCTGCTATATACCAGGTACTGTGCTTTGCTCAGGAGACCAAAAGACGGTCCCTCGCTCAAGGAGCTCACAGAATGACGAAGGAGGCAACAAGCAAACAACGATGTAAAATGAGAGGCGGATGTTGGCCCTTCGTCGCTGAAGAGGATGGAGCCTTCGGAGCTGAAGCCACGACCTGCAAGTGAATTGGATGTAAGGGAGGGGACTGTGCAAAGTCGCCAGCCTCGCTTTCCCCTCCAGAGCCCTCCAATGACAAGCTGGAGAGCAAGATGATGGAGGAACTGGGCGTCTGTGCACAGGAAACGGACAAACAGGAGGCAAGGCCTTGTAATGGAGAGAGCTGGGCTTAAAAGATGAGGGTTTTAGGGGCCCTTAAGAGAAGGCGGGGAGGCCAGTGGTCAGAGCTTAGTTGTGGAGCAGGGAGAGCGGGAGAAAGTGCCTGGAGCTGAGAGGCGGAAAGGCCGGGAGGTCGATGCCTTTGGGGGGAAGAAGGTGGAAGAGGCCTGGAAAGGAAGAGAAGGCTGGTTAGGAAGGGCTTTGAAGGCCAAGCTGAGCATTTTGCATTTACTTCTTTGTGTCCAGTTTCCTTAATCCAACGGCCGAGGACCACCAGCTTGTCTGGCTCTTCAGCTTAATGACAAACAACGTTCCCTGCTCTGTTGCCATCAGGTTTTTAAAGACACCCTTAGGGGTTATTGGGTATTTAGGAAAATTCAGTTGGATCAGGGACTTCCCCACTTAGCTCCTTTACACTTGTAAAGTTTTACATTTGGGCCAATCAGCTCTGACCAGGGCAGTTCTGATGAGGTCCAGGAAGCAGCTCACAGCCTCCCTGAGTTTGCTTGAAGGGCTGGACCTTGTCCACTTGTGTCTGACTCTGCGTGATGCTCTGGGCTCTGGCTCTTCAGGCCTTCCCCCTCCACTGTCTCCCCAAGCCTGTCCAAGCTCACATCCTCTGCCTCCAGGACTCTCTCTCCATCGCATCCTCTGCCTCCAGGACTCTCTCTCCATCACATCTTCTGCCTCCAGGACTCTCTCTCCATCACATCCTCTGCCTCCGGGATGCTCTCTCCATCGCATCCTCTGCCTCCGGAACTCTCTCTCCATCGCGTCCTCTGCCTCCGGGACTCTCTCTCTCCATCGTATCCTCTGCCTCCCCCTTCGATCTTTCCCAATGTCAGCATCTTTTCCAATGAGCGCCATATTCTCACGATGTGTCCAGAGTATTTAACCTTTAACTTCAGTATTTGACCTTCCAGTAAATAACCTGAATGAATTGCTTTGAGTAGTGAATGATCTGACCTCCTTGCTGTCCAAAGGACTCTCGGGAGTCTTCTCCAGCACCACATGATCGAACTTTAGGAAAATCCCTTTAATACTGGGAAGGATGGATTGGAATGGGGGGAGCCTGGGGGCAGGCCCCGGCTTGTGCCCCAGCTGTTATTCTGACAGTCTGGGCTGAGGTGATGGCGGCTTGGCCAGAGTGGGCAGTGAGAGTGGAGAGAAAGGGACACAGATGTTGACCCTGGCAGCAGCTTGGCTAGGAGGGCGAGAGAGAATGAACCGGGCAGGATGTTCCCCGGGGGACTGGGAGGGAAGGGAAGGGGAGAGGGCGGAGAGTTAGGGGGGAAGAGAGCGAGTTCGGTTTCGGACATGCTGAGTTGGAGATGTCTCTGGATATCCAGCCGCAGACATTGAAAAGCAATTGGAGATAGAAGATTGGAGGTCAGCAGAGGGCTCCGGGCAGGAAGGGCAGATCCCAGAGTCCTGGGGCCCAGAGACAGACGTTAATTAAATCCCACGGAGCCGAGGTGGAGAGAGAAGAGCAACGGTGGGAGAGCATCCTGTGGGATGCCTGAGGTCGGAGGCCATGGGAAATGCAGCACCTGAAAGTGGAAAGCACGAGTTCTTCAGTGTGGACTTGTTATAGTCAGGGCTGCCCAGGACTCGGCTTCCTTTTCTCAAAAGCTTCTGAATCATATTGTCTGGAAATCTGTAATTCCCCCTCCTTCACACAGGACTGAGTCTCAGGAAGCAATATTATGGAATAATCAGCAGCACGAGCCTCCCGTGGCCGCGCTTCTGGAAAGTCACCATTGCTACGAGGGAAAGGGGGAAGGCCGAGTCCTCCTGAGCAGAGCTAGCAGAGAACATCTGCTGGAGACGAGTGCTCACAGCCAGTCCGTTTCCTTTTTTTTTCCCCCCCAGGCAATTGGGGTTAAGTGACTTGCCCAGGGTCACACAGCTAGGAAGTGTTAAGTGTCTGAGACCAACTCAAACTTTACACAGGCCTGTGACTGCTCAGGAAGCAATCCTAGTAGTAAGTGTTAAGTGTCTGAGTCCGATTTGAACTCAGGTCCTTGACTGGTGCTCTCATTCAGCCCCTCCATTTGCTTTTCATAGGCCCAAGGGATGTGAAGAACTCTTCACGTTTTAGAATTCCTTAATCCGATGGCCAATGAGCTCCAGGGTGTCCGGCTCTAACAAACTAATAATAACAAGGTCAGTGTGCTATTGCCATCAAGTTTTTATTGCCTTACAATGTTTTCAGGCTGTTTAGGAGAATTGAATTGGATCGGAGACTCCCCACTTACCTCCTTTACACTTGTGTTAATCAATATTGACCAGAGAAGTTCTGCTGAGATCCAGGAAGCAGCTAGAAAGTTCAGTTGACACATACTTAGGGCTCTAAAGTGATTGTGCTCTTAGTAAGACTTCACAAGGGGACAAACAGGATGTGCTAGAGCGAGCTCACACCCGCTCATGGGAGCCTTGGAAATCCACAGGCACCATAAATCAGGGCTTGATTTTCCCTTGATTTTTTTTTTTTTTAACTTGTCTGGACTTAAGAAAGTGATGGAAAAAACTGCTAATCATGTGCTAAGCTTGCAAATGGGACAGCGGCCACACTTTTTTGTTGTTTTGTTTATTAAACATTTAGCAACACATCCACGGTGACGTCAGTGGAAAAAGCTAAGGGGGTCTCGGGCTCCAGGAACAGGGGTGAGTGGCCGGCTTTTAGCTTGCGCGGGACGTGAAAGTTGTCTTTAAATGGTTAAATGTCTGCCATGTGCAAGAGCGATGGGGTGCTTTTACTTAGCCTCAAAGGTCGGCACTAATAGCAACGGCTGGAAGTTGCAAAGAGGAAAATTTATGCCGTAAGAAAAACCCCACCTTAACAATTACAATTTTCCCAAAGGGGAGTGATTCTCCTCAGGAAGCCACAGACTTTAGATGGAGAACTGGGGAGATTTTAGAAGTCAGCTTCAATCCAAACTCCTTGTTTTAGAGATGAGAAAACTGAGTCACACAGTAGGTGCTTAATATGTATATGGATATAATTATAATATATAATAGGTACAGCAGAGGAGCTTAATACATGCTCGAGGTCTTAAGAACTTAACCACTTTTTCAAAGACACAGAAGTAGTAAGCAGTGGAACTGGAAATCAGGTCTTTGAAGGATCTGCCCATAGTAGATGCTTAGAAGCTGCTTGTTAAATATAATTGTATTGCCTTGCTTTCCCATCCAGAAGTCTTTCTATTGTACAAGCTGGTGAGGTTCCCATTTTGGGGGTTCTCTGAGCAAAGATCGGATTGAAGAGGGGACCCCCAAACTCTGAAAATCCTTAAAGGAGAAAATCTCCTTCAAGATGATGGATCGTAGTGTGGGGGAAGCATTAACAAAGATTCTTGGGCAGATGGCCTCTGATGTCCCTTCTAGCCTGAGATTCTGGGGTTCTCTTGCTATTTTCAATTCTCTAAGGGAACTGAAAGATGACCCCACTTGGGATGAGCTGGAGCGGCCGGGCCAGCCCACACTGGAAGAGGAAACTCTTTTTGTCTTCTGAATGCTGCTTCAAAGCGGGATGAGCTGATGGGTGTGAGTTCTGGTGCCCATTGTCAGTCAGCTCCTTAGATTTATTCAGGAAACTTTTCTAAACAGAAAAATAAAAGTGTCTCCTGGGGACAATGATTCCAAGGGCTCTGGCTCCCTGGGGGACACATCCTGCTTTCTGAATCACATCCTACTTCCTGGACTGCCCTCAAGACATTTTTGTGCTACCCACACTGCCTTTGGGAGCCCTCATTAGCGTGTTATTCCACGCTGGAGAAGAAGGAGAAAAGCACATTTCGGCTCTCCCATCTCCCTCCGCCCGGCACTAGCCAAACGCCCTATCCCCAAACTTGCTGAAGCAGGAGGCTCGGTGTCGGGGAGAAAAGAGCTCCCAGCCCAGGAAACCATGAATCCCTCCTCCACAAAGGAAGCCAGCGTCCCAAGGTTTTGTTTTCAAAGGAAGAAAGTCTTTGTGGAGGCAGAGCTAAGGTCAGGCGGGGCAGCATCCCAAAGGCTCCCCGGCCACCTGTATTCCTGCTTCCGCTCAGCCCGGCTCCAAGCACATTTTTTACTTAATGACGTGTTGTACAAGGGTCAAATTCCTCAGGTCCCAAGTGCAGATAAATCTGCTGCTCACAGCTCCTCGGCGACGGGAGGCTCCTCACGGCCCCGAGAGGGGCTTCCTTCTGATGGAAACCGACTGCCCTTCGCTGGGCCGAGGCTGGGGACCTGCATCTCATTAGTGGTCAACGGCTGACCCGAGAGAATGGCCAGCGAGCACAACGGATGCTGGGTCTCCCCAGGCTGCCTTCTGGTCAGGGGAAGGGGCCTGAGGACCATTCTTATTAAGGGACAATGGGGAGAAGTGGGACAGTTCCTTAGGCGTAGGTAGGTGGCAAAGGTCTCAGGTAAGAGAGCAGAGGGCCCAAGATGGAGAATCGAGCCTCGGAATTCAAAACAAGCAAAGGGCCTGGAATTTGGGGAACTCTCCATACCCGAGTGGCGAATTCTCCTTTCTTCTTTCTTTGCGCCAGTGAGTCCTAGAATGTTGCAGCTGGAAGAGACTGATCCGGGCCAATGCTCCTGTTTGACAAAGTGGGAAACTGAGCCCAGTGAGGGGAAGGGGCTTGCTGAAGCTCTCCCAGCTACCTGGTTGCAAATCCAAGGCTTGAGAGCAGATTTTCATGACTCAAAACCATATTCCCTTTCATTCATTGTTTCTCTTTTGAAATATAATTATAATTATTATCTTCTCTATCACCTTCCTTTCCATGTATTCCTCTTCTTGTATCTCTAGAGAACCATCACTTGTGACAAAAGTATAATCAGGAAAGAAGAAAAAAAGGGGGTTTGCAACCAAAATATCAACTGAGCTTGACAGTATAGGCAGAGTTCTGTGCCCATAGTTCCCCACCTCAACATGGAGGAAGCTCAACGCTCCTTTAAGACCCTGTAAGCACAGTGCTTCATTCATTTTGGGGCCATTATTAAAAAGCGGCTTCAGTTTCCATCTCTCTGAATACAGATTGACCAGGAGATAGGAATAGTAAATAGTAATTGTAAAAGAGACACAAAATTGTGAGGAATAACAAATGTGAAGCTACAAGCCTCTCCATCACATAAAAGCTCTCCTTTACATGTCTGACAACTCTGGGAGCCAAGGGTTTGCAGGCCTGCATAATCTACGAGACCCTCCTTCCTCCTGGAGCAGAGAAATTGGGTCCAGTCCTGGTCCGCTCTTGGAGTCTTTCAGATGGAATCTGTAGAAAAGAGTTTTTAATATTAAAATATTAAATTTAATTTAAAAATATTTTAATATTTAATATTAGAAGCAAAAGATCCCGTGTTCATTTCATGACAGGCCAAAGTTGTCCTATAGCATGTAGTTCACTCCTTGTCCCAAGATAACTGCTGGGGGACCCCCAGCTCAAGGATTGCTGCATGTCTGTGGAAATAGACAGATGGCTACCGTTGAACACTTAGGGTTTGTGCTTATGAGCAATTGTGTGATGTTTATCTGTAATTATGGTCTTTCAGTCACCTCACGGAGGTTCATGTAGGAAAGGTCCTTAGACTTAACCTCAGAAGAAGCGAGGTAGAATTCTGCCTTTGCCCCCAGGAGCTGTGGGATCCTGCTCGAGTTGTCCCACTTCTCTGAGCTACGATCTTGGCAAGTTGTATCAGTTTTGCGTTCTCCACCTCTCCAACATGTCCCCTTCTTACCTCTGCCACCATCACCACTCTGGGGAGGACCATTATCTCCCCCTCCCCACCCCCGGACCCTTGCAGCAGCTGCTGGTGGGAATCTCTTCCATGAGTCACCCTCCATTTTATCCATCCCTCATTCAGCTGCCAAAATGATCATCCTAAAGCGAAGCTCCGACCACATCAGCCTTCTCTCTAGTATCCAGTGGATACCTCTTTTATCTTTTTAGATCAAATTTATAATCCAGTGTTTGGCTTTTAAAGCTTTTCATAATCTGCCCCTCCTACTTTCTAGTCTTCCCAGGCCTTCCTTGCTCCCTCCCACACACTCCCCGGCCCAGTGATCCTTGCCTCCTTGCAGTCCTTGCTTGTGACACTACCTTCTGACTCTGCATCTTCACCAGCTGCCTCCCCGGTCTGGAATGCTCTCCCTCCTTTGCTCATCTGACGGAGGCCTCTCTGGCAGCCTTCAAGTCCCAGCTAAAGTCCTGCCTTCTGTCGGAAGCCTTTCCCACTTCTCCTATTCTCGGAGACTTCCTCCCGAGACCACTTCCAGGGCCTCCTGCCTATAACTTGTTTGGATAGAACTGTGTGCATTTTAACCGCCCTCATTAGACTGGGAGCCTTAAGATCAGGTATTATCGTTTACCTTTCTTTGCATTTCCAGTTCTTGGCACAATGCCTAACACATAGTGTTAATAATAAGTTTATGTTTAATAAGTTTAATAAGGGCTTACTATCTCTATATCTACCTGTCTGTCTATGTCTGTCTTTTTCTATTCATCCAATGATTGATATCTATGTATCTTTCTATCTATCCATCCATCCAACCATATATCTGTCTGTTTATCTGTCTGTCTGTCTCTTTCCATCCATCCAATGATCTATCCCTATCCAACTATCTATCCATCTATCTGTCTATCTATCCATTCATCTATCTCTCTCTCTCTTTCTATCCAGCATCTATCTATCATTCATCTATCTAACCCATTGATTAATATCAAAGAAGACAGTGGTTGGACTGGGGTGGAGCCATTTTTGGAGGAGTTCCCATAAGGAGGACTCCCCGGTCTCCTGAGATAGCGCCTCCTGATTCTGGATAACACTCAGTAGGAAAATGACTTTCTCTTTATTTTGCCGGAAGCCCTTGCTCCCATTCTGCGCGCTCTGGCCCCAGTTCCTCAGCCCATGGCTGCCCACGCCTTGCCTAGATCCCTCTTGAGCTCTTTTCCCCACAGAGACGGGTGCGAGTTCCTTTCGGGAGGGGAGCCGGTCACTTTTGTCTCCGAGACCCTGTTGCCGAGCCCGGAGCCAGACTCAGCGCAAGTGCTTGAGCTCCTGAAGGACTGATGCAGGGATGATCAGGACCCATTTCCTGGCATCCGACTGAAGTTGTCTCCTTGTAACCATCCTCCTCTGCTCCTACTTCTGCCCTCCGGGGACAAACAGAGAACTGATCTTTCTTCCATGTGAGGGCTCTTGAAAAGAAATGTTCAAACATAATGATTATTCCATCCTCCTGCTTCCCGCCAACCAGGCTTCTCTTCTCCAAGACAAATACCTCCTTCGCTCATTCCAAGAGGCTCCTAAGGTGTAGACTTGAGACCTTTTGCCATCCCCTGGATGCCATTTTATAATAATAGCTCACACTGCTGTGACGCTTTAAAGTCTGCAGAACAGTTTACACACGATGTCTCATTTTGTCCTCGCCACAACTCTGGGAGCTATGGGCTATTGTCATTTTACAGATGAGGAAACTGAGTCTGAGAGCCATGAAGTACTCTCCCACGATCCCACAGCTAGTGCGTTTCTGAGGCAGGATTTGAAATGAAGTCTACCTGCCTCTAAGGCTGGTAATCTCACCCACCGTACCAACCAATCTGCCTCACCATCTTCCCTAGCTGTTGTTGCCCAGAACTGACCACAAGACCCGGTATAAAGTCTAGCAGTGGCAGAAAATGGCAGACAGGACCCCGGCTTTTCTCTCCTTGAAACTGCTCTTCTCAGACAGAGCCAGCCGAGATCACACTCTATTTCCTCATTGCCTTCACTGTTAAGTCCTATTGAGCTGGTAGTCCACTCAACACCCCCAAATTTCTTTTGGAAAACTGTCCAATCATCTACCCCTTTTTCTTGATCCTGTAAAGTCCATTTTTGAGCTCCAGTGTCTGCTGCCGCATTTATCCCTATTACATTTCATCTTCTCCATAATCTTCTTCCTAAGCTCTTCTATCTCCCTCCCTCCTCCCAATACTCACCCTCATCTCAGCAGAAGCTTTGGGGGTTTTCTATCTCCAGTCTATGCTTACAGTATTTTACTTTTTCTTACCTACTTTAGTTTTTACAATTTGATTTGCTTGATTATTTACCCATTATTCATCTAAGGATTGATTTATTTTCACTTTTCTCCTCTGTTACCTAATTGAGCTATTTACAGAACAAACCAAAGCTGGCAGTCACATTACAGGAGGGAGCCAGAGCTACTTTTGCAGCCTGGGCCAATTATTCCAGGGGCCATGCTACCTTTGGAGACATCCCAGGACTGGGGACGGCAGCAGCCACGGCTGACCTGCCATGAGAAACAAGATACTTTAGAACCCACCCTTTATGAAAAAAGAACATACTCAATGCAAAACAGAGACCAAGTAGCCTCGGGGAACAAGTGACCTACAGTGTCCCAAATGAGTGCCGAAGAGCTGGCATCCAAACGCAGGTCTCTGACTCTGAGTCAGAGTTGGGGGATAGTCTCTTGGAGCTAGGTTTCAGGTTTTGTTTTTTGTGGGAGGGAAATTAGGGTTTCTTGTTGAGGGGTTGTTCGTGGACAGATGAGAAGGGGATGGGGAGGGAAATGGATGCCATCTGGTGAGGAACCAGGGAAGTTACCACCCACAGCTCAGTCCAATTCACATTTAAAATGAATTGTTAAAAATACATCCAAAGTAAAATGAATTGTTAGAAATATATCCAAAGACAACACCAATCAGACCAGAGGGAAGACTTCAGAAAAGTGAGCTAGAGGCTTCTCAAAGCCATGAGGCTTCATTGGCTCTGGGATGTAACACTAGAAGCACTTCAGAGGCAATGGGCATTTATTAGGCCCCCACTAGATGCCACATCTTACACAGGAAGAAACCAAGGACCCGAAGGGTCCATTCTTTTGCCCAAGGTCACAGAGGGCTCATTTTCAGAAGGAGTTTCAAACCTAAGTGCTTTGACCTTATATTAGAGTGAAAGAAGAGGATACTCTCTCTACTGGGTCCTGGGAGCTCCAAGCAGGTGTCTACGAAGAGAAACGTGGGCTATCTAGATCAAGCACCTATGACAGCTTTAGGTCTACCCAAGCAGACATCCACTCATTGGATACGGACATGTGAAGGGGAAGGGGCTTACAGGACCTTGGTCAATAAAATATTGCTCTATTGTTTTGAAGAAACACGATCTCTTCAGATGAAACAACTGAGTCAAATATATTCCCAAGTGAGCCATGATAAATTTTAGGAGGTTTCTGAATTTGAATGGAAGAAAACACCAATTTCTTACTGGATATTTCAAACCAAATGATTTGGAGACATTTTAAATCCAACATGTCTAAAAGTGAACTCATTATCTTTTCCCCAAAACTTTCCTTTCTTACAACTCCACCCCTATTTCCCTTGAAAGCATCATTATCCTTCCAGTGTCTCATGTTCCCTAGACAGCATGATCCAAGAAGCTAGAATCCGAGTCAGAAAAGGGATTTCCTGGAGAGTACCAAACTGGGGAGTTTCCCTATAGTTAATCCCAAGTAACAACGTTCAGAGACCTGGTCTTATAGGGGAGGGGAGTTCCTGAGCAAGCGAGAAGACATTCCTCTGCATCTGCAACCATTGGATACATGAAGTTTGAAGTCCTAGTACCCATGGGAGTGGGAAGAGATTGTACCTTTGCTACCCCTGCTCTTGTACTGAATTCCTTCAATGATGCAGTTCTGATGGGAAGGGGAGTGAATGGCACTGACAGCCCCCAAATTCATATACCTTCAGGGGTGGTTCAGGCTACAGGGAGATCTTGTGGAAGAGGTGGAAATGCTCTGGAAGGTCTAAGGATTCTCTCAGTGTTTACCTCAAGCTCAGGTCCTTCCCAGAGGAGCAGGATTATCAGACAGTGTTGCAGCAAAAGGGCAGACTTTAGGAGAGATTATCTACAGCAGACCATACTATTGTGGTCACTCACCTGACTGGGAAGTAGGGAGAACACAAATCCCCTTGTATTTTTTGTTTGTGGATTACAAAGACCAAAAATAAAAATGACTCAGGGGAGCAAGGATTGGGCTTAAAGACCCTGATCCCACAAGGTCTATGCTATATATGTCAATACCACATGAGATCCCATGATAGATTCGAGGAGAAGAATGTGAAGTTCACTGATCCTTTAATTATCAATGGCAAGTCAAGTTTAGGATTGGAAGTAGAAAAGGGAGAGTGAACTGTAGGATGATGGGATATAATATATGAGCTTCATGGCTAACCCCATACAAGAAAGGTACAAGACACTGTCACCTTCTGTCCCTGCTGCAGTACTGAGTGTCCCCTTTCCCCATCTTTGGGGACTAGAATTCTCATAGGCTCAGATAAATTCCAAACCATTGACTCTGCTCATACTGCCAGTATGGATACTGACCAGCTCTGGCTGTCCCTGCCTGTCTTTGCATCCTTGCTCCTTTGCAGCAGGAATTGCTCTCATGGATATTGAGCAGCTCTGGCTGTCCCTGCCCGTCTTTGCATCCTTGCTCCTTTGCAGCAGGAATTGCTCTCATGGATATTGAGCAGCTCTGGCTGTTCCTGCCCGTCTTTGCATCCTTGCTCCTTTGCAGCAGGAATTGCTCTCATGGATATTGAGCAGCTCTGGCTGTTCCTGCCCGTCTTTGCATCCTTGCTCCTTTGCAGCAGGAATTGCTCTCATGGATATTGAGCAGCTCTGGCTGTCCCTGCCCGTCTTTGCATCCTTGCTCCTTTGCAGCAGGAATTGCTCTCATGGATATTGAGCAGCTCTGGCTGTCCCTGCCCGTCTTTGCATCCTTGCTCCTTTGCAGCAGGAATTGCTCTCATGGATATTGAGCAGTTCTGGCTGTCTCTGCCTGTCTTTGCATCCTTGCTCCTTTGCAGCAGGAATTGCTCTCATAGATATTCACCAGCTCTGGCTGTCCCTGCCTGTCTTTGCATCCTTGCTCCTTTGCAGCAGGAATTGCTCTCATGGATATTGAGCAGCTCTGGCTGTCCCTGCCCGTCTTTGCATCCTTGCTCCTTTGCAGCAGGAATTGCTCTCATGGATATTGAGCAGCTCTGGCTGTCCCTGCCTGCCTTTGCATCCCCGCTCCTTTGCAGCAGGAATTGCTCTCATGGATATTGACCAGCTCTGGCTGTCCCTGCCTGTCTTTGCATCCTTGCTCCTTTGCAGCAGGAATTGCTCTCATGGATATTCACCAGCTCTGGCTGTTCTTGCCTGTCTTTGCATCCTTGCTCCTTTGCAGCAGGAATTGCTCTCATGGATATTGAGCAGCTCTGGCTGTCCCTGCCCGTCTTTGCATCCTTGCTCCTTTGCAGCAGGAATTGCTCTCATGGATATTCACCAGCTCTGGCTGTTCTTGCCTGTCTTTGCATCCTTGCTTCTTTGCAGCAGGAATTGCTCTCATGGATATTGAGCAGCTCTGGCTGTCCCTGCCTGTCTTTGCATCCCCGCTCCTCTCCCAGAGCCTGATCTAACTGGTCTGCATCAGACATAGACTTGGCAGTGTCATCTGTCAGTGCTATGGAGGATGGACTGGGCAAACTCCAACTTGAAGGAGGTCTCTAGATGCTGCTGTTTGTGGACGATGCTAGATAGGATTAAGATAATTCTTGGGCAGATCGAGGCCTCCTCAAGGAAGTGTATGGTCACTTAAAGAATATCAGTCTCATAGTCAATCCAGACAATCTAAGTGAATGTGGTTCAGCCATTTCAGTTTAACTGTCTGTGACCCCATTTGGGATGTTCTTAGCAAAGATACTAGAATGGTTGCCATAACCTTCTCTGGTTCATTTTACAGTTGAGGAAACTGAGGCAAACAGATTCAAATGACTTGACCAGGGTAGCACAGCTAGTAAATATCTGGGGCCAGATTTGAATTCAGCCTAGCTCTCTTATCCCCTATACCAGCTAGCTGCTTAAAAACAACAGCAACAACTGGATACAGAATGATAATAGGTTTTAGATATGAAAGGGATCTCCAAGACCATTTAATCTAGTTCTCCTATTTAAAAGATGAGGAAACCAAGTCGAGAAAATCTGTATGAATTGCTGATGATGTTAAGAAGCAGAAGAATATATATTTTTTAAATTTTTATTTAATAATTACTTTATATTGACAGAATCCATGCCAGGGTAATTTTTTTACAACATTATCCCTTGCACTCGTTTCTGTTCCGATTTTTCCCCTCCCTCCCTCCATCCCCTCCCCTAGATGGCAAGCAGTCCTATATATGTTGGATATGTTGCAGTATATCCTGGATACAATATATGTTTGCAGAACCAAACAGTTCTCTTGTTGCACAGGGAGAATTGGATTCAGAAGGTATAAATAACCCGGGAAGAAAAACAAAAATGCAGATAGTTCACATTTGTTTCCCAGTGTTCTTTCTTTGGGTGTAGCTGCTTCTGTCCGTCATTTATCAATTGAAACTCAGGTCTCTTTGTCAAAGAAATCCACTTCCATCAAAATATGTCCTCATACAATATCGTTGTCGAAGTGTATAATGATCTCCTGGTTCTGCTCATTTCACTTAGCATCAGTTCATGTAAGTCTCGCCAGTCCTCTCTGTATTCATCCTGCTGGTCATTTCTTACAGAACAATAATATTCCATAACATTCATATACCACAATTTACCCAGCCATTCTCCAATTGATGGGTATCCATTCATTTTCCAGTTTCTAGCCACTACAAATAGGGCTGCTACAAACATTTTGGCACATACAGGTCCCTTTCCCTTCTTTAGTATTTCTTTGGGATATAAGCCCAATAGAAACACTGCTGGATCAAAGGGTATGCACAATTTGGTAACTTTTTGGGCATAATTCCAGATTGCTCTCCAGAATGGTTGGGTTCGTTCACAACTCCACCAACAATGCATTAGTGTCCCAGTTTTCCCGCATCCCCTCCAACATTCATCATTATTTTTTCCTGTCATCTTAGTCAATCTGACAGGTGTGTAGTGGTATCTCAGAGTTGTCTTAATTTGCATTTCTCTGATCAATAATGATTTGGAACACTCTTTCATATGAGTGGTAATAGTTTCAATTTCATCCTCTGAAAATTGTCTGTTCATATCCTTTGACCATTTATCAATTGGAGAATGGCTTGATTTCTTATAAATTTGAGTCAGTTCTCTCTATATTTTGGAAATGAGGCCTTTATCAGAACCTTTAACTGTGAAGATGTTTTCCCAGTTTGTTGCTTCCCTTCTAATCTTGTTTGCATTAGTTTTATTTGTACAAAGGCTTTTTAATTTGGTGTAATCAAAATTTTCTATTTTGTGATCAGTAATGGCAGAAGAATATTTTGAACACAGGACTTCTTACTCTAAACCTAGCATTCTCTCTCCATTATATCACTTCCCACAAAATAGAATAGATTGTAACATCTAACTAGATGGGAAGCTTGTTGGATCAATCCATCAAATGAGATTATATTTGGAAAATACTTAGCACAATGCCTGGATACACAGTTCGTGCTTTAGAACCGTCTTTCTCCTTCTATCTGCATCCACTGCAAATGGATGAATAGCTGCATCCAGAGTTGAATAGAAAGGCAATGTTTGGTTAGAGGCACTGGAAAGACTCAGGTCGAATATGAGCCATCTGCAGCATATTATTAGAGACGATGTGCATACTAGGTCGAGTAGGACTGAACAATAAGCTGGGCTGGTCCTTTAATGAGATTGAGGGATAACCTACAGATGGGACCTGCCATGCTTTTTATCTGCTGATCTCAAAGCACTGTCTGGAAATATCTTCTCTATTTGTTTTTAAGCAATGCCTAATTTTATAGATGGAGGAAGTCTAAGAAATATAACTTAGCAAGGTTAAAGGATATGCTGAGAACGCTGGTGTAAGCAACCTTCTCCCCATGACTTCCCAATCCCAGTTCCCAAATGCAGCAGAAGGAGCACTAAATTTGGAGTTAGGGAACATGAGTTCAAATCTACCCTCTGACTCCTTGTAGCTATATAACCTTAGGCAAGTATCTTAACCTTTCTGACAATCAGGGTCCCCAGGGGTAAAAGGAGGTGGTCAGACTCTGAACTTTAAGATCATTTCAGTTCTAAATCTCTGATCCTGTGGAAATCTAGAATGTTCAGAAGCCACGGTTTTCCCATCCTGCATTACAAAATGAGGACACTGGACTACGTGACCTCTTTGGTCTGTCCCAGCTCTAGAAATCAGATCATATGATTCCCTACTGTTCACGGATGGCCCAGGAGAGGCTTTTTTTCTTAGCCTGGAAACATTGGCCCATTAGGGCAGAATAGTCATCTCAGAAAAGTGTTGAATTTCATGTCACTTCCTCCAATAAAAACACATGATTTAAGAGCTTTTTCCCCCCTAAATTCTGTTTTTAATTTTTTTTCAAAAAAAATGTCATCAAATAGAAATTTCTTAGATCGAGATTTTAAAACAGGAAATGTGAGTCAGGGAGCTGGATCTCCCCCAAGGAGCTGTCTCCCCAGCTGTGAGGAGCTGTTGTAATGGGAGGGAGCCTAGAAGTGGGACCATTTGCATGGAGAGGAGGGGGGTGGGTAGAACATTGAAGACTTTCAGGAGTGTGAGAGAAGGGAAGAGTGAAAGCCAATTCTGGACACCCTGGAGTGGGTTGGGGGGGATATCGGGGAGGGAGATGCCTTTAGGCTAATGAGCTCTCTCCAAACTCAGATTCTGGGTGATGATGGAGGGCAATTCAGAGGGACCTTCTCCCACACCAGGGGGAGGAAATTGCTGAATCCCAGGCAATTGGAGCAATGAATGGCCACTGATGGTAATTACAGGCCTGCCCTTCTCTGCCCAGCTCCAGGCTGCAGACCCAGAGACTGTTGTTTTCTTTGGGGGGGGCAGGCTGGGGTGCTGTTCCTGGTTATTTTTAGTTTGAACGATGGATGTGCCCTGATTCAGTCATTCTCTCCTGATCTCTGAGGTATTGTCCAAACCCCAGCTTTTTCCTGTGACAATCTGATGGTGTTTCACAAAGGGTAAAGAGCCTGGCTGCTCATTTCAGACACACCCCAGATTTCAGGATTACATTGAGATGTTCCATCTGGGAAGAATCACAAAAGCTGATTTTTTTTTGACCCTATATTATGGTTTCATATATGTGGATGTATGAGTTCTTATTTCCATGGTACCAAGGACTTTACATAGAATATCTCATTTGATTCTCACAATAAACTGTGAGGTTTATTACCTCATTTTATAGATGGGGAGCCTGAGGTCGAGAGAGGTTAAATTACTTGCTTAAGATGATACAGCTGGTAAATATTTGAAGAGGGATTTGACGCTCTCACTTTACTCTTCCACTCTTCATTTTACAAAGACCATCTCATTTGACCCTCACAATAAGCCAGTGATCTAGGTCCTGCCGGTATCAGCATTTCCAATTTACAAATAAGAAAAAGAAGATGAAAAAGGTTTGATGATTCATCCGCAGTCCCGAAGTGAATGTCTGAGGAAGGGTTTAGTGGAAGGAACTTAGGCTCCAGAGTCAGAGGCCCTGGATTCAAATTCAAATTAAAAAAAAATGTGTGGAATCTTGAGCAAATCATTTCCTTCTCTTATCTGTCAAATGGGGGGATTGGGTTAGATGGCCTTGAATCCCTTCTGGGGTCATGGCCTTATGAAGTCCTCTCCCTTGTCATCATGGGGAACAAAATGAGTCTTTCATGGAAGATAGACATGGGCAATTCGTTCATTTGTTTTTCTTAACTATGCTGGGTAACAAGAGAGGCTTTTTTCCATTTTAGAGGAGAGAGGGGGCCATCAGTGGAAAGTTACAGCTATGTATAAAAAAAGAGCCCAGCTCTGGTGTCTCTGACTTGAAGCCCAGAAAGCTTTCCACTATGGCACACTGACCAGGGAATGGCCAGAAGTGGCCAGGGCTCTGCCCTCCTCCCGAGTCCCTTCCTTTGGGAAGCAGCCGTGCAGAGCATCCCCCGAAGCAGGGCCAAGCCGGGGGGGCTCGAGCCTCCCTATTAGAGCAGGAAGTAGACTGAAGGGTGAAGCTCGGGAGGGGAGTCAGCCCAGTGCGTGTGCCAGTTCTGTTTTACTGCCCAAATGCCTGCACTCTCAAAGCAGGGAGAGCAAGTCATAGAAAGCACGTGTAGCTTGAATATGGAGAAAATAAATACAGGACGATGGAAGATAATACTGGAGGAACTGGGAGGGAGGATGGGCAGAGTGGACCAGGGAAGCTCTTTGTAGGAGACTTAGACTGATTCCTCTGAAGCACAAGGGAGGAGGGAGGGCATTCCAGCCTGCAAAGGCTACAGCGGGGGACGGCATATCACGTTCTGTGCTGTCCGTCCTTCATTTTTGGAGAGGACCAGTGATGTTGTGGGTGATGGCTTGTGCATGAATTGTATTTAAGGGAGGGGGAGCAAAGTTTCTCCTCCTAGCAGTGGGGTAGAAGTTAGGCTGACTAGCAACGTCCCAGGATGCTGGGGATGACCTCGGCACCTGCCGTGTCTGATCAAGCTCTGAGGGTTCCACAGCGCCTGCTTTGGCCACCTCCATGGCCATTGGTACAGATTGTTCTGGTCTGCCCATCCTTCCCGGAGAAATCTTCGCATGATTGGGGGAGACATCTCCCAACTCACCAGTGGGTTGGAAACCCCTTGTTACCCCTAACTGGGTGCAGCCCTTTGCCCGGATGATTTAGTGCTTGCTGTGCTTCTTGGAGCCACTAGGGAGAGATGAGCCAGGAGAAGGCCCTGAGGGGAGGCCTGGTGGCCACCATCCACGGGAGGCTTGGAGTAAAGCCCTGCTTGTCGGCATTAGCTGCGTGTGAGTCCAGAATAACTTCAGCTGCTTTGATGCGCAGGGCTCTGGATCCTCGATGGACTGATTTCCCTGTAACCAAGCCTCGTGGCACCAATGCACAGCTGCCAGTGCCACGGGCGTCCCAGTGAGTTTGTTCACTTGACAAACATTGGTGGAAGCCTTAAGTAGTTTTGAATCAGAGGATTCATTATTTCTTTATGCAATAAATAATTCCTTGAGTGCCTGCTATATACAAGATATCTTTTTTTTCTTTTTTTCTTTTATTTTTTTTTAATTTTTATTTAATAATTACTTTATATTGACAGAATCCATGCCAGGGTAATTTTTTTTTACAACATT